>NC_090445.1:1510529708-1510851097 GCF_031143425.1 Pleurodeles waltl | reverse complement strand
AGAAAATGCCCCACAAAAATTCAAAAAGCTCTTACATGCAAGATGGAGTATGCAATATATGTGTTGGAAAGCCTGTGTGGGTTACAATATGTGGGTAGAACCAAGCACCCTGTACATTGCAACACATCAAAGCTATCGAGAATCAAGACAGGTCATACCCAGTGGCAAGGCATTTCCTGGAGACCCACAATAGTGACATTAAAGGCTTAAGACATTTTTTGATAGATGCTGTCCAAAAGATGACCATAGGAGACGCTGAAAAAACCTTCAGGAGAACGGAATCACTATACATCACAAGATTAGATGCCAAAACAACAGGATGTCTTAATTTAGATGAACAGTTCCACACCCACTTAAGATGAGGAACAGAGTAAGGCTTAAGCATAGTTCTTTGGCTCACACATTTGATCCAGCTCTCTAATCTATGGACTTTGATTACCACAGAAGGGTAACGATTTTAAGGCTCGGCAGGCCACCGACACCAATGCAATGTGCAACACACAGGGAAGGTGAGATTGAGTACATGTATGAATAGAAGAGAAAGGGATAATGTGTAGAAAGGAAAGACTCGGTTTCATTGGTATGAATTTGCCTGCTTGGGTCCAATTTTGTGTGTTAATATTTCTTTGGATTTATGAAGGAGTGGTATTTTGCGCATCTCAGTGTGCCATCACCTCCTTTTGGGCAGAACTGTGCAACCTGCAAAGAATGTTACAAGTTTGGCCTGCCTAGCATGAAAGCACATTTCGAAGACTGTTTAAGACATGCATGATTATGAGTAATCAATTTAACATTGCTGATGTAAAAAGTAATGAAAAAAACCATCAGTCTTAACATCAACTCATGCAATATGAATTGCAAACAAAGGTGTGTGGTATTTTTTCAGTGTCTACTGTGATTGTGATTACGTACCACGTAAATATGCCGATCTGAGGGGCAGGTACTTGTTATGTGAACAAGACTCTTTGCCGAGCCGAAACGCATTGTCGACAAAACTTCATGCAATAAACATTTGAAGAAACCTGACTCTGTAGTCGTGCTGCACATCTGAGGTGCACGGTGACACTCCAGACTTTGGGAGGATATATATATTTATTTATTCACTTAAAAAACAAAGGTTATGGGTATATTATAGTTAGTATGGGGATGTTATAGTTAGGCTCACATATTAAACATATAAAACCATAGAAATACACCAGTTATAAAGTAACTACAACTCACACCCTCGCCATGCACAATTTGTTCCTAATTTTTTTTTATTGCAAATATTACATTGATATTATCATTGATGTTATCAAAGATGTCACGAGTGCCATAATTTGTGGGGTAATCAGCAGTGCAAGGTGAGGTTTCTTGAGGTAACTCTAACTATAACTGGTGAATTTCTCTGGTTTTGGACGTTTACAATGTGAACCTACCTATAACGTCCGCCCCTGTAACCTCTGTTTTTTAAAGTTAATTTCTATGTTTTTTAAATTCTATTTCCTAACTATAATGTCCCTGTACCCTTTTTTCTCAGTGAATTTCTATGTTTTTTCTAATGTAAAGTAATTTTCATTACCATACGTGGAGGTGGTTGGCCATGGGACTGGGCGCTGGCCGCAGGACCTGCCTGTGGCCAGACCCTGTGGCTAACCCCTATACCAACCAAACCCTGCAAGGCCCCCCTCCCCAGGCCGATCTCGATCCCAGGGAACCCATTCGCCAGGCCTCGGGCCAAACATTACATTTTTTTGGGGGGTGGAGTGCTGCGCAGAACCCCCAGGCTGATCTCCGCCCCAGGGACCCCATCCCCCGGGGCCCAGCCTAATTATAATTTTATTTTCAGGGAGGAGGGCCATGTGGAATAGAATTAAATTGAAGCCTGTGGAGGGGGTGGTCACCGGGGCTGTCGGGAGGTGGGGGTTAGCATGCAGCCACATGGCATAGCATTCGATTAAGTCCCGGGAGGTGGTGGTCCCCGGGAGCGATGGGGGCGTGTGCACCCCCTGCATAGAATTAGTTTCAAGCCCCTGGGAGGAGCTGTCAGTTCTCACCAGCAAGCAGCAGGCCCCAGGGCAATGGTAGGGTCCAAAAGGCCTCTCCCATCAACCTACTATTCTGCCACAGGGAGGTGGCGGAACCCAGGGCTGCAGAGGGGGCCGGGTGATCCCCCACATCTGTTTACATATTCTGCCCCGGGAGGTGGTGACCCCCAGGGCAACAATAAGCCCAGGAGGGGGCCTCCTTGTGCTCCCTTCCTAATTTTTTAGTATGCCTTTGGGACCTGGCCCACTCAGGGGCTTTAAAAAAACAAGCGTGGGAACCCGTGCTTGTTTGGTTAAAAAAAAGAAATGTTGCCACAAATCCGTGAATTTCACAAGTTTGCGGCAAAATGTTTTTTCAAAAATGCTTTTTTGACTTGCTGGCATTCCTATGGGACCCCAGGAACAAGGCTGGGGGGGGGGAGAGGGGAGGGGATTGGGGGGGGTCAGGGTTTCCCTATCCTGGCCCCTTTTTTTTCACTTTTTTTTTAGGGACTCGGCTGATGCTGAGTCCCAAGATGACTGCCAACACTTCCCAGCATCCAGTCAGAGCTGTGCATTTCTGTGCATGAGCTCGTCATTATTCGCAAAGTCATCGGGGAGGATCCACGACTAGTGATATACAAATGTATTTCCCCTTTAATTTCTTTTAAACTACTGAACGGATTTACACCAAATAAGCAAAAGTGTAATCTGTGTACCGAAAGCTAGCTTTCTGGCAACTTTTCTGTAATTCCATCCAGTGGTTTGGGCTGCAGTTGTGTTCAAAGATCCTAGGGGAATTAACATGGGAAACACACTTTTTTACCCCCCTTTTTCTCGACCCCCGCTTGACGCATCACCCTGAAACTTTCTGTGTGCAACAAGAATCACCGGGACACTTTAAAAAAAAAATCCTGGAGATTCGTCAAACGGTGCCAACGATATAGGCAACTCAAAAAACGCTTTTTCTATGGTAACATTTTCATAATTATAACTGCCCAGTGGTGACCGCCAATAGGTAATATATATAATAATCAGTGGTGACCGCCAATAGGATATATATATATATATATATTTATATATATATATATACACATTCAGAACAAATTTCTGTCTCCTCATTTGACTGATTTTAGTGTGTCTTTAGAAAATTTGACTATTACAGAAGATAATAGAGAACTTAAAAATAATGCATAACAAGTATGGTTCTAATACTAACCAGGGTTGTGTGAGTATAATGAATAGTGAGGATCATTATTTTATTAGAGAATACAATGAGAGAGGAGTAAAGATTGTGAGAAACTGGGAAGAACAGAAAGTTGCATTACAGGATTTATATGAGGAAGAGAAATTCAGGTTGACGAGTTTATATCCTAGATTAAGAATGAGGCAGGAAAGAAGAGGTGAGTTATGTATGGTAAGGCTTAGTTCCTCAAAGGGAGGTAGGGATATGTTGCTGATATTCCCCGTACCAAGAGAAATTTATTGGCCTTCATGTTGGTGTTTTGCCCAACGCTGAATGGCTAGGGCATTGCTGAGGGGGTCCCCTACCCAAACATCAAAATTGGTTAATAGATGCCATGTTATCCAACAAACAGGCAAAACATATGCATCGCAACAAGTTCCTAAAATAAGACCTAGAGACATAGGTGGTCCTTTCTGAGAATACATGCTGCAGGAAACTGGTCTCCTGGACGGACTCCGGTTCTGACTCTACAACATTTCTCCTTCTAAATAGTGCATGATCCATATAAGTTTGTGTATTGCTCCACTATACTCCATTTACTATACTTGATGGCTTTGCATCCAACTGCCCTGAAACTTCAGCCTTAGTATGAAGATTTCCTTCTGCTCATTCATACTGTGTTTCCACAAGTAATGTCACACTCACGACTGTCCAGTCAAATAATGTGAATTTTTAAAATGTTCTGTACTGTGACATCCTTGTCTTGAACTTGTTTCGGCCAATAAAAATGCTGTGTCACTTGTGTGGTTGGGCCTAGGGCCAGCAACAGGAACGTATCCAACTGATGTCATTAGGAGTCCACAGGCAAGGGCACCCATTGCCCATGGTTTGGTTCCTGTCACTGGCACTAGGCCCCGCCACACAAGTGATGCAGCATTTTTATTGGGACACGTAGGGCAATGCGAGGTGGGAGGAATTTTGTGGATTCCTGTGGATTCAAGAAGTTTAAACTGTGGAAATATAAAGAAAATGCGTGATTTCAGGCAAAGTTTGAGGTTTGCAGGGCATTGTGGGTAAACAACCTTATGGGATCCATGCAAGTCACCACATCCTGGATTCCCCTAGAAGTCTAGTCTTCATAAATGTACAGGCTTTCTAGGTTTCCCTACGTGCCGGGTGAGCTAGGGTCCAAATACTACAGCTACCTACTTTGCAAAAAAAACAAGTCAGTTTTACCTGGAAAAAATTTATGTATTCATGTTGTGTTTTTGTCCTTGTGTTTTTCCTGTCGCGGGCACTGGGCTTACCTACCCAAGTGAGGTACTATTTTTATTGGAAGACTTAGGAGAATGCTGGGTGAAAGGAAGTTTGTGGCTCTGTGTGGATTCCAGAACTTTCCAAGTTGCAAGTCGCCCCATCCTGGACTTCCCTAAGTGTCCAGTTTTAAAAGATATACAGGTTTGCTAGGTTTCCCTAGGTGCCAACTGAGCTAAGGCCTAAAAAACACAGCTACCCATGTTACCAAAAAACTGGCCATTTTGTGTAGAAACATTTGATGTATCCATGTTGCGTTTGAGCCATTTCCTGTTGCAGGCACTACGCCTACCCACACAAGTAAGGTACCATTTTTATTGGATGACTAAGGAGAATGCTGGGTGGAAGGAAGTATGTGGCTATATGCAGATTCCAAAACTTTTCATCACTGAAATGTGAGGAATATGTGTTTTTTTAGTCAAAGGTTGAGGTGTGCAAGGTATTCTGGGTAAAACAACCTGTTAAGAGCCATGCAAGTCACTCCATCATGGATTTCCCTAGGTCTCTAGTTTTCAAAAATGTACTGGTTTGCTAGGTTTTCCTAGGATCCAGCTGAGCTAGGGCCTAAAAATCACAGCGATCCACCGTGCAAAAAACGAGTCTGTTTTTCAAGGAAAAACCTGATGTATCCATGTTGCATTTCGGTCGTTTCCTGTCGCTGGAACTAGGCTTACCCACACAAGTGAGGTACCATTGTTATTGGGAGACTTAGGAAAATGCTGGGAGGAAGTTAGTTTGTGGCTCTGTGCAGATCCCAGATCTTTCCATCGGAGAAATGTGAGGAAAGTGTTCTTTTTTTAGTCAAAGTTTGAGGTTTGCACGGAATTTTGGATAACACAGCCTGGTGAGAGCCACACAAGTCACCCCATCTTGGATTCCCCTAGGAATCTAGTTTTCGGAAATGTACAGATTTGCTAGGTTTTTCTACATGCCAGCTGTGCTATTGCCCAAAAACCACAAGGTGAGTTTTGCGTGGAAAAATGTGATGCATCCATGTTGCATTTTTGTCCGTTTCCTGTCTTGTGCACTAGGCCTACTCACACAAGTGAGGTACCATTTTTATTGGGAGACTTAGGGTAACACAGAATAGTAGAACAAATGTTATTTTATGTTACCAATTGTATTATTCTGCAATTGCACCTTCCAAATGTAAGACAATATGTAAGAAAGAAGTAATTTTGAAAAATATGCTTTAATTCACATGCTAGTATGGGTAATCACTAATGCATAATTCACATGCTAGTATGGGTAATCACTAATGCAGAGATATGCAAATAACTCCTGTTTCTAAAATCCATATCTTGTGTCCATTTGTAAAATGCACAGGTTTCCTTGATACCTTTTTTTACTAATTATATTTTACTATATAAATCTCTCTATATCTCGGTACACAATGAAAAACCATGGCAAGGTGCAGCTCAGTTATTGGCTCTGGGTATCTTGAGTTGTTGGAAAACCCACAAACCCTATATATCCCCACACTCAGATGGGTCTAACAGACGTAATGGTATGTGGCTTTGGGGAATTGGTCATCATGATGAGAAGCTACAAATGAAACTGTTGTCACAAATGCCTGTTTTTTCCTACTAATTTTCAATTTTTTTTTATTTCAACACTTGGTTTGTTTAGAAAAACGTTAAAGGATCTACACAAATGATCCTTATTATAGCCTTCTAGTATCCGCCATGGGTATCAAACCCCTTTCCCCCACAAACTGGGAGAAGGTTGAAAGCACAAAAAATAGGAAACATGGGCTACCACCCAGTAAAATGTCAAAACTGTGTTAGAAAATGTAGTTTCTGAATCAAGTCTACCTGTTCCTGAAAGCTGAGAAGATGGTGATTTTAGCACCACAAACCTTACGTTTATGCCATTTGCAGGGACAAAACAGACACTTTCTTCTGGAACACTTTTTCACATTTTTACCCCATCCCCCCCCTCCCCAAATTTAGCTATATTCTGGCTAATTTCTCACTACCCTCCAATGATATCCACAAACCCTGGGCACCTTTAGAATCCACATGATATTGGGAAAAAAGAACACACATTTGGCGTGGATAGTTTATGTGGAAAAATAGTTATGGAAACCTGACCACAAACTACCCCAAATAGCCAAAAAAAGCCTTAGCACTGGGGAAGGGAAAAGCCTAGCACCGAAAGGGTTAACATTCTCAGGATTCCCAGGTAATGAACAATGTATGAGTTTCAGGATTTAACAATCTGAGAGTTTCCTGATGTTTACAATTGTAGATTTCACATGTTTGAACAATCTATGAGTTCCTCTACATTGACAACAGGAGTTCCAAGATGAAAACAATCTAAGAATCCCCTGATATGACCAAAGTACAAGTTCTTAGGTGTGAACAGTAGAAAGTCCAATATGAAAACAATCTAGAATTTCCCAGATGTTAAAAGTGGAAGAGAAGTCAAAAGAAACAATCTGAGAGGCTTCAGTTTTAGACAAATTCTGCGGTCATCTCAGGTGAGCTTTATTTATAAGATCCAGTACCCAGAATCCGTAACGTCTAGGAATGTTAAGTGGCTAGAAGTCATGTGATTATTGACAATTGTCATAGTGTGATCTTACTAATAGTGCTCATCTACCACTCACTCTCTACCTGCTCCACCTGTAAATGTACACCTACTCACATTTTCAAAGCTTATGCCCTGACAAAAATCTGCTCTGTACCCCTGAAATTCAACTTCTGTGCCTTTTACAGAAATAAGAATAGCAGGTTGTCAAAGTGTTATGTTTCCGGGATCTGCATCCAAAAACTTGGCTCAGTATAAACAATGCTCACTCTTGGCATTTATGATGATCTGAAGGTCTTAATTTTGAACCAACAAGACCAACTCAGCTTTATATTTTTCTGTGGTTAATAGACTGAGTACCACTAAATTGGATAATAGAAATACCTGTCATTTATTTATAGCATATACGAGGTCTGCGGTCATTTGATTGAATATGTGTCAACTCTCCTGCATTTAGTAGGTTTCACTCTCTTTTTAACTCTTCTCAGCCCCCCCCAACAAACTAAATGCCTCCATAGAATTTAACGGGGTCACCTGCTTTTCAAACGTATATCACTTTCCAAAAAAGCATGGTACAGGAGAGGTAGACAGCAGCTTGATGGAGGCAGTCTGCAGAGCTAATACAATCTTTACTTCTGGGATGAAGCCTCCGCCACTGCTGCAAGAATCCAACACTCATCCAAACACAGACTGCAGCTAGTCCCTGTGCAGCCAGATACGATTGATGGGTAGCAACAGATTTGCACAAAAGTGCATGGAGGAGCGCAGAGAGGGTGGGATGAAATATAAGAGCCACACTCAAATGGGATTCACCATGGGAGGTTCCCGGCAGTGCATATGCGTGCATATACGGCTGTGACTTTCTTGTAGTGTATTGGCTTAAATTTGTTTTCAAGGTATCAAGTGCTACTTACTCACACGTATTGTATCTGTCCTCCTGAAAGCTCAGTTCTACACAGGGACAAAGGTCCCAGCAGTGAGGCTTTTTGTTCATTTTCTCAGCTTAGACAAGTTCTGCTCCTTCTTCTGGAGTGACCACAGGAGAGGTGGGGGTTGCTGGTGTTGATGTGATATCAAGCAGAAGAGTTTTCAGCAAGCTCCATTCTTTTAGAGGAGTGTGAATGTTTGCCCATTAGCAATGAAATTCTGACACATGCTCATGAAATGCAATCCTGCCATTTTGTGACTTGACTGATTAACCCTTGATTGTTTACAGGAATAAAGGCCAAAAATAACAAACTGAATCCTGATTTTTTACACCTTTTGAATAGTTGTCAATACGTCTATTGCTTGTGTGACACCTTCAGCCAATCCAGGCGTTTCATGAATCACAATGTTGCATTCTGATATTTGCATTTTTAAGCTAAGCTACAAAGCCAGACCTGGCTGAAGGAGTCATACATGATACTTAGATGCTATGGTGCATATTTATGGCCCCAGATGCGTTGCACTTGCATCACACAACATGGTGCATGCGCTTCACAACTCTCAAGGGAGATTTATGAAGCCAGGCAAGGCCACCTTCAATCTTGGATAAAGCAATATCGCACACATAAATTCACATAATGTAAATGGCAAATGAGTATATAGTATACACGGTGCTCAGAGGTAGGGTGTTCACCCCCACCCCAAATTTACCCAAAGGTATACATACAACAATAAACACAATCCTCAAGCACGCATTATCATATGAAGTCCCAAATAAGGATCAAGAGTCCTTAATTCCAATATTGTCACAGATCCAGTCTTTTATTGGTTTACTTCCTGCTACCGACACATTTCGTCGCTCTGGCTTGTTGCCTCACGACTTCTTCAGGGTTCAAAATTTCTGAAAAAATCACTGCATAGCCAATCCTTGACTTGTTACAGTCCAGAGAGTCCAATAAACACTGGCTCACTATTGCTTAATTTCCTCCAATTGTCACATTTTAATCCACTGAACAAGGGAAAATCATCCTAATACTTTATGCATCCAATGTTAAATATAATGTATTCCTCATTGTAAAGTCTCACACACCCCAAGTTAGTGGTGTTAAACTGCACACAGCATGTATACCACAATATGGGCATACTTAAAGCCCCAGTTGCGTCACCCATGCACCATGCAATGTGGTGCATGCACGTCGCAACTCTTAAGGCAGATTTATGAAACCAAGCAAGGCCACCTTAAGGTTACTCTGCCCTGGGAAAGCATTCCATGGGCGTTGTGTGGGGGTTCCCACGCAACTCCCATGGATTTTGACGCATTCCCAGATTTACCAGAACTGGTAAACCTGGAAAATCCCTAAAATGCTACACCTTCCCATGGGAGGCATAACAAGAAGCATCTTTGTTTCGCCTCGTTACTTCCTCTTTCTAAGTGTGCTGCATTCTGCAGCACACGTAGATAGAGGAATATGCCTTGGGCATTGTTTTTGTGCAGGAAGATGCCCCTTCCTGCACAAAAACAATCTTGCATGCAACGGTGCCAGTGTTGGTGCAAGGCAGCTATAAGGGCACCAGCGTAGGGGAAAAGGCAGGAATGTGCTGTATTGCCTTAAATACAGTGCATTGCTGCCCTTTCCCTGTAACGCAGTGCAGCGCATCAAGGTGACTTGCTGTGCTGCACTGCATGACCTGGCCATAAATATGGCCCTATGTTTTAAAATCCTTTCTAAATCATTGTTAACACAAAACAAGGATTGGAAAATTAGAGTGTGAGTGATAGTGGGTGAGTAAATGTGCGAGAGAGAGTGTTTGAGTATATGTGGGAATGCTTGACAGTGAGTGTATGAGTGAGTATAGGCATGCAGAAATAAGTGTGAGAGGGTATGAATGAGTGTGAGAGTGTATGCGAGCGAGTATGTGATAATGTGAGAATAAGAGAATATATGTGCAAGTGAATGAATGTGTCTGTGACAATGTGAGAATGAGTGTGTGAGTGTGTGCATGAGAGTTTGTGTGTGTGCATGTGTGGGAGAATGTAAGAAAGTGAGTATGCAAGCACAGGTGGTGGACTTTATGCAAGCATAGGCACTGGACGTAATTGCAGCACCCACAAAAAAACCTCACTCACTAACCTCATGCTGGAGCTCAAAAGGTGAAGGAGCAATAAGGATGCCTTCAATTTTTTATCTGAGTTTATTCAAAGAAAGAGGACAAACATCAGGCTATGTCTTCTGACAAGTTGCGGCTTATTCTGTTGACACGGACATTGGTGTTTACTTTTCTTTCTGAATGGAAAGGCTGCAGAATGCCAGTTTTTCCAAAACACAACACATTTTAAACACCCATAAATGAACTGTACACATTTTCAAAATATATCATCAGTTAGGAAAGCACAAATGTAATTCTGTAATTTTTGTAATTCTGAAGTGTGAAGAAATCCCAGTTTTTAATAGGTTCAAAACAACTCAAAACTCTGTATTTAGTGATGTGCAAATGATAAATAGTTGCTGAAACTCAGTCTTCACAAATTATTGCTTGTTTGCTATTGTTTTATCAGTAAAACTACAAGTTAGTGTGAATTTGTAGCTGTTTCCATAAAAAATAGACTGTCTTTAAATGATAGTGTGCTGCCACACCATGCTTAAGTAATATATTTGGGACAGTGGGCTCCAAAAGGCACCACTAGCTACATTCCACACTCTTACCACTCTCCTGCTGAATTGGCAAGTCTCATTTTCTATACTTGTTCTTTGTATGGCCCCTGGATTTTTGGCAATCCCTATGAATTCAGTGGTGCAACACTGATGGCAGCACCCCTACTCTGAAAATTGTTCCAGCACTTCTGCATGCAAGTGTATATGACAGAGTGTGTGTGAGGGCATCTGAGACTGTGTGTTTGTTATGCTTGCAAGTGTGCTACTGACCCTGACACACTGGTGGTAATTCTTGGTTTGCTGGAGATAATTCTTGAAGTAAGGTACCCATTGTTACCCTTTGCAAAATTCAGTATCTAGCATACTGGCGGTAATACTTAGTATATGGGGGCACCCATGGCAAAATACTAGTTGCAGGCTTGTTTGTGGTATTTTTTCCATAAGCCATATATTGAAAAATGCAGGCACATGTTCACCAGCTGTGATTTCTTTTACATATAGAGCCACAGAGTATGTGGTGCACATCTATGGCGAAATTTGTGTATTGCCTTACTGTACATAACTCTTAGCACCCATAACGTATGTGGAAGGCATGAAAGACAAAATACTCGTCCTGACACACTGAAGGGAATTCTTGATAAATAGGGACCCTCCTCACATTTGAGAAAAATTGGGATGCGCTCCTGAAGAAGGTCAGGCCTCCAGGACAGGAGATAAAATTACTGAAAAAAATAAGCGTGCCCTTTTAAAGCCTATAGGTTTTTAGCAAAATTATGTGAACATTGTGCTTTAACATACACAGTTTGACACATTTTCCACAATTTTCTCTGGGAGGAAACCCATGAACCCTGCTAGAAGAAATCTAGTGCTCCCCCTTTGTTCAGTCACTGGAATTAGGGGCAAGTTTCACGCCGACCACCTTTAAGGTTCACTAGAAATCAATGGTGAGCAACTTGTACATGTAACAAATGGGGCGGTTTAAAAGCAGAGCTGGGAGGGTGAGTGTAGCGGGAGCAAGAGCTAAAATTTGACAATGAAATTAACAGCGTTGCCCAATCTCAAGATTGTTACAAATGTTTGCTTTCCACAAGTGGATTAGCATGCTACACACCCGTTCTAACTGCGATTCTTCCCAATGTCCAAACTTTGGTCACTTGGCGTGGGCCCCACCAATACCCTTGAAGCCTGTCTCCCATGATTATAGGAGAACGTCCTTGTAGTGTGTTCATTGGTGCTGTAGTACTGTGTATGGTTTTACCGCGCATTTGTTTTTGAAACATTGTGCATAGTCTTTTCACCCTCTGGTGGCAGAGGAGGGAGGGGTGCTGCCTCGAGCTTTATAAAACCCATAAACATGTCAACAAATTAATAGGACACAATCATTTATACTCCTCACTAGCCTGTTGCATTATTGTAAGTCTACATTCACAGAAGGGAACAGTTTCTATCACTCGGGTTACATTTGGCATTTTCAGTAGAATTTATACAGCGCTATGTTTAATATTTACACAGCTTCGTAGCGCTAATGGCTTTAGTTGTCTGATGCGATGAACAATGTTATTAACATCAACCTACCTTTGTCATCGTTAAGAGGCCGGCCGCATCTGTTTACGTCCCCGCCCCCACTGCCAGCTCAGCACAGACTCTCCGCACCAGCTGCGTATAGTTTCCTAGGTGCGAACATCTCCCGCGGGGTTGTGTCCCGGCTCAAAGGCTCAGCAGGACCCACGGCGGCCTCTGAGAAGGTCATGACCCTGTTAGAACTATTGCAAGAGCTACCTCAGCAGATTCCAGCCTGCCCGGCAGAGATACATGTATTAAAGGTCTTTATATCTAATAGCTTAAATCCCTGGATGATATATTCTAAGTAAGCACTCTTAGCTCCAACAACGAAGCTTGGGAACGCCTCCCGAAGGAACGACTGACTCCTGGCTATGGAAATGGCGGCAAGCAGCACTTCATGGCGCAGGCAGGCAGGGTTCCTAGTTGATAACATTTGCTTCTCCACCTAGACATGCCTGTGTGCAAAGCCCACATGGCATTAAAAGCATCGTCTGTATTGCTCTCACAGCCCCTTTATTTTGGTTTTTAACAGTGGCGACCAGCAGCTTTAGGAGGGGGGGGGAGGGCTGGAAGCACACACACACTCATTCTGTCACACACAGACATGCACGCACATCCATTAACAACACTCATAACATTCAAACTTGCACGCACGCACCAAACATTCATTTTAAAACATCACACACACTCATTCTTTCACACACACGCACATCCATTAACAACACTCATAACATTCAAACATGCACGCACGCACCAAACATTCATTTTAAAACATCACACACACACTTACCTTCAGCCTCGAGGTCCCAGGAGGGTTGGGACTGCTGCTTCCCTAAGGTCAGCCAATGAGGGAAGGCAGCAGTGCCAGCCGCGTCACAGAGTGGGATGGGGTCAGTGAGACTGCTGACCCCACCCCACTCTGTGACGAAGTGTCACTGATTGACTCTCTCCGTGGGCGCTTCAGGACTTAAACCTGAAGCGCCCAGGTCAAAGTCAATGGGTGACGCTTTCCTCGTCACCCAGGGGAGGGCCTCGAGGCACCTTTGCTGAGCCAAGGAGGTCACGCCCATAGGAGCTGTGACCTCCTCAGCCCAGCAAAGTTCAGCTCAGGCAGCCAGGCGTCGGCGCAAATCGCGCATGTCTCACTTCCGGCTGTCTGTGCTGAAAATGAAGAGTGTCTGTCAGGCTGACCTTTGTTCAGCCTGACAGACACTCTTCATGAGGGGCAAAAGGTGGGGGGGCATGGCCCCTCCGCCCTAAAGGACGGGCCGCACCTGGTTTCTAAAGCTCATAACTTACCGTTATTACGTATCAACAGCTGATAACAGAACCCGCTACCTGTAAGGCCCCCAGACCTAAACTATAAATGATCGCTTCGCGCCACAGCGCAGTAGGCCTTACTTTGTGCAGTGCAAATCAAATAACGGCAGGGGGACGCTCAGTGGGAGGGTAACTGTGGGATTGCCTCGAGTGGCAAATCCCTCTTTGTTTTAAACCCTCGGGCCGCACCAGGCCCGGGGGGGAGGTCTTGTCACTGGTCACGTGGGTTAGTGACCGGGTGGTTTACTACATCCCTTCCTACCTTTAATAACATTGGAACAGGAAGGTTTCAAATATTACACAACATAACAATACAGTTGGAGTCACTTCAGATCATGAACACACAAAGGTGCTCATTATGACATTGACGGTAAATACCGCCTACCGCCGCGGTGACGGCCGCCAACATACCGCCATGGCGGCTACCATCCATCTGCTATATTATGAGCACTGCCTGACTTCCGCCACAATAAGGGTGGAAATTTGGCAGTGCTCATGGTGGTGGATGGTGGTAAGCTGGCACTGTTAACACCAGCACCGCCCGTCAGAAAGACACCGCCAGCCATATTTTGACCTGAAATACAGCCTGGCAGAGCTCTGCTGGCGGAGCTTTGCTGGCGGTAACAGCGCCCCTTCCCGTTTCCTGCTGGATGACCTCCTCGCCAGCCAAGGTAAGTTGAGCGCCCCACAGGGGAGGGGGTGGGAGGGTGGGTGGTGTGTGTGTCTGAGTCTGTGCATGAATGTGTGAGTGCGTGTATGAATGCGTCTGTGAGTGTTGTGGTGTATGCATGGTTGTATGCGTGTGAGTGAATGTATGTAAGAATGGTGAAGTGAGTACGTGTCTGCATGTCAGTGTGACTGTGTTTAAGAATGTGTCTGAGTATGTCTGGAAGTATGCGTGTATGCCAGTGTGTGTATGAATGCATGTATGCCAGTGTAAGTGAATGGGTGTATGCGTGGTGCCTGTATGCAGGGAGGGGGGTGTGGGGTGAGGGGCACTGTGACTGTAGTGGGGGTGGGATGATGTGTGCATGTGTGGCTGTGGGGTCAGTTGTGTGGTGTGCGTGTCTGCGGGTGTGTGCGTGTAGGGGGTGGGGGTGAGAATGTATCGGAGGGGGTGGGGGTGAGTGAGTTGATCAGAGGGGGTTAGTTTGTGTATCGGGTGGGTGAGTGTGGATGGAGGGTGGTGGGGAGTGTTAGGTGAGTTTTGGGGGGCCACCTACCGGCATGGTTTTGTTGCATTGTTAACACCACGAAAACCATGGTGGTAGGCTGACTCATAATGCCATGGGCGGTACTATGTCGGCCGCCGGGCTGGAGATAGACATCTCCGTCCTGGTGGCTGATACCACCATGGTGGTATGAGTGGAGAAGTGTCGGGTTGGCTGCAGCCAACCCATCAATCTCATAATGTGGCGGTATGTACCATACTGCCACATTATAATGAGGCCCAGAGTCTCGTAACATCCGAATTGGTTGGGGATTTACCCTCAGCCGATAGGGATGTCCCCTCAGCCTTTCCGCCCTACCTGGAGTGTGGATCTCTTCGGCGATGCTGTTTGAAAGTCTCACCTCACCAGGACTATTATCACACTGGGCAGCGACCATAGGCCCTGTCTCAGACTCCTCTGCTCCTTCTCTGTCCAGGTTCCTCGGCTCCTCGCCACCCCGACCTTCTCCGTCATCACTGCCACACCGTCCAACCTTTTTGAACCAGGACACTTTGCACATCACTTCATGCTTGTTCCGACGCACAGTCACTATTGTTCATTTTATTTGAACCACCTTCCACACCTCCTTCTCAAACGGGAGTGCGGAACTTGCCTCTGGGATGTCAATCTTTGATCACCATGGTGTCCCCCTTCCCACAGGTCAGGGCTCTTTGTTCATTGATTCTGTGTGGCGCGGTCATTAGTACGCTTTCTCCTCAGCTGAGTCGCCCAGATGTCCATCTTAGCCCGTTTCCATGTGGGTCCTGCTGGGGTGAGGTCCCTCACAGTATGTCTCATCAGCAAGTCACTCGGAGCACACCCCCTATGGTGCTGAAGAGTGTCTGGTGATAAGCTCGGAGAAACTGGTGCATGCAACGCTCCAAGTTTTCCCCCTTGTGGAGTCCTATTCTGATCGCCTTATTAAAAGTCTGCATAAAGCCTTCAACCTCTCCATTTGCCTGAAGCCATTGTGGTGTTATCCTTCAATGTTTAATGTTGAGCTTGTCTAGGTACCTCTGAAACTCCAGCCCTTGAAAAGGCGGTCCATTGTCGGTCTTGACAACTCTCGGTAACCCTTTAAAAACAAAGATTTTCTCCACAGTAGGCATAACATACTCATATGCCGTTGACTTCACCAATTCCACTATGGGAAATTTGGAATGACTGTCTATAACCACCAGTGTTACGTAATTATCAGGGAAGCTGCCAAAGTTTATGCTTATGGATGACCAGGGTTCCGCTGACGCCTCTTCGGTGAGAACAGGTGCTACGGGTGGTTCTGACCCCGTGATAAGGCAAGCATGGCACTTCCTGACGGTGTCTTCTGCCATCCGGTCCATCCCTGGGAGCTACACCTTGCTCCGAGTTGAGCGTTGGTTGTAGAAGTGCCTTGGTGTCCTTGATGGGCTAACCCAACAGTCAGGGCCCTTAGACTTGGAGATAGTACGATTTGATGTCCTCTCAGGACTAGACCTTCCGGCCCTTTGCTCAGCTCTCTCCGAACTCTCCACAATTGTTGCCATCCTTCTCGCTCATCAGGCAGCAGATCCTGCACCCCATCTAGTAAATTCCACCAATGCCAGCCCGAAGTAATTCCACCAATCGCTGCAATCCGATGTCTTCCCTTGATGTTGTTGTGATTTCATCCAATGTCAGCGCTTGGGGACAGGCTGCTTCAACCTCCAGCCAGACAAACACTTCCGCTCCCATGTCTTTCTCCAGCTGGGTGTCTGGGCTAGCCGCAATGGGGTGGCGGGACAAGTAGTCTGCTGGATTTTCGGTCCTTGGTCGGTAGACAACTTCAAAAGTGTACGGCTGTAGTTGGACGGCCCATCTCTCTATCCTCGGGGGTCCATTCCTCGCCATGCCAGCAAAAAGCAGCACCAATGGTTTGTGATCAATTATCTCTCTGACTGGATGTCCGCAGAGATACAAGTAGAAGTGTCTGCACGCCCACCGGCTAGCCAGCCCTTCCCTCTCGATCTGCGCATATCTTATTTCCACTGCTGTCAGTGCCTTACTAGCGTAGGCTATGAGCATCTATTCTCCTTCTCTCTTCATCTGGATCATCACTGCTCCAAGCCCAACCGGGCTGGCATCCATGATGAGCTCAGTGCGCTGGGAAGGAGTAAAGTACGCCATTGTCGCATCCTGCAAGAAGGCCACTTTGACATCTCAAATTGCTTTATCCGTCTTGTCATCCCACAGCCAGGGGTTATCCTTTTTGGTTAGGGCTCTCAGCGGCTCAGCGATAGTTGCCAAGTTGGGGATGAATCTCCTGCAGTAATTGGCTATTCCCAGAAAGTTCCTTACTTCAGCGGGACCTCTTGGTATTTCGGCAGTCCTGATGGCTTTTACTTTAGCAAGGTCTACCTGGAGACCTTTCTCTGAGAATTGGTATCCAAAGACTTCAACCTCTTTGGCATAGAACATACATTTGCTCTGGTGTGGCATCAGCCCTCTCTCCACTAGGCACTGTAATGTGGCTCTCAAATGTACATGGTGTTCTTCCAGGGTGTTGGAATATATCAGCATATCCTCACTCACGTTGGTCAACCCTATGAGTCCTGACAGGGCTTCTCAGACGGCCTCCTGGAAAACCTCTGCAGCAGAAGAGACACGAAGGTGACACGTTTAACCTCCTCAGCCCGACGTCGGTGGAGAAAGTACTAAGGTAGCGGCATGACTCCTCCAGCCACAATTGATGGTACCCTGAGTTGAAATTGAGTTTTGAGAACCACTTAGCCCCATTTAAGTCAGCCACTATTTAGTCTATTGTGGGTATGATGTGTCTTTCATGGCGAATCGCTTTGTTTGGCAGTCGCATGTTCACACACATTCACACTGCTTTGGCTGCTTTGGTTTGGGTGCTATCACAAGTGGCGACACCCATGGGGTGGGACCCGATACCTTCTCAATCACATCCACCTTTTCAAAATACTCTAGCTTCTTTTCGACCTGGGGCGGAGATGGAATGGGACTCTACGGTGATGTAGTGCTACTGGTTTGACTGTTTCATCAATGTGAAGCTTTACTTCTACTTCCTTCAGGCAACCCAAGCCCTTAAAAAATTCAGGATAGTCTTTCAAAATATTCTCCGCATGGAGCTGGTGAATTTGTCGCACAAAGAAGACTAACCCCAGATCTTCTGCTGTGTGACACCCTAGAAGTGTGCCCGTGTGTCCCTTGGTTACGTGGAACTGGGTGTGTGTACTCAAACTGCTATGGCTTATCTCCACGTCAATTACTCCCCGCAGGGGAATAGGTTTGTTGCCTCCTTAGGTGTATATTTTTGCTTTGTTGGACGATATTGTTCGCAGTGGTTTCAGTTTCTGCAACTGCTCTGTGTCAGTGACGTTCACCGTTGCTCCCATGTCTATTAGCACGGTGATTTCAACTCCATCTACCATTACATGGCATATCGGAGGTGGTCTTTTCTTGTAGTTATTTCTTCCCGCCACTGATATCAGGAAGATTTCATCATTCTCCTCCTCTTTCCAGCTTCAAGTACTTTTCCGCAGTCAACTTCCTCTGGTTTGATCCCTCGTACAGCGACAGATGCTTCACCTTTCCCATCCACTTGCCTTTGGCTTTGGGAGCAAACTTGCTGGCCGTAACACAACAGTCTTTTGCAAAATTATTGTGTTTTCTGCATTTTAAACACTGCTTCCCTTGGGCAGGACAGCCTCGCAGTGGGTGGTGGGGAAGACCACAGCTGCTGCATGCGCCACCACTACTTTGACTCCCTCCTCCATCCTTGCCCTTAGGAGGCTGTGGTTGCAGAATCTTGACCATTTCCTCCTACACCATCCCTGCCTGTGCTGTGGTGGATGCTTGCCACGCGAGGGCAGACTCCGTTTCTTCAGCCCTGCTGTCAGCTAGTTCATGAGATCTGGCTAGTATTAGGGTGTCGTCCAATGATATCCCTGGTTGTCGTAGAATCACCTTTCTTAGGTTGGAGGACCGGCACCCTTGGATCACCTGCACCCAGATTTCATCCTGTTTGTCTATGCCTGTGCACGTACTGGCTAGTCTGCACAGTCACATGAAGAAGACGTCCACCGAATCTCCCTCTTCCTGGTGGGCTTGTCTCAGCTTGAACCTCTCAAAGTCGGGGTTTAACCTGGGATCAAAATATCTGCTTAGAGCGATCACTGCCACGTCAAAATCGTCTTCCGCCTCCAGGCCACAAAGTTCCTCACCCCCAATGTGCAGCATGAGGGCTCTTTTCACAGCGATGTCCGTCTCGCGCATTGCACGAAAATAATGATTCAGCCTCGCAAGCCATTTGCGCCACTGCGGTGCGGCGATTGGTGGGTTCTCCAATTGACTGAAAGGTGGCAACGTTGTTATTGCTATGTATGCGCTACCGCATTGCAGTATGCCCGCTGGTGCGTTACGCTGCCCTTCCGTCTTGCCTCTTCAGACTGTGCTCATTTCTGTTTTCTTCTTTATGTTCTGCACACACGTCTTTCCACCCTTCGGCACTCACTCTCTTTGCCTCTGCCAGTTCTAGTAGTGCCCACTCCTTCACAGCCTTAGTTTTCTTCCCTGCCAGGATGCACAGCCACCTCCTCAATGTGCTGCTCCGTCACGCGCACTCACACCAGGCCTCACCTCGTGGATGGCGTGGGACTGAGCACGTCTGTCTTTGCCTCGCATGCGGCAGTCTGGCAGTGGAACTGCGCTCTGCTGTGCTGAAGCACGCTGCAACACCTTTTGGCCTCGCCGCTGCATTCCGGGGCGCCCTGATGGATGTGCCCTGTCACATGACATCTGCAGTCTTGGTAACGGCTGCCCTCTTGGTCGCGGGCGCACTGTTGGGTTTGCTACAGGGGAGGGAAGAAAAGCACGCTGGTGTACGTACTCCCTCATCGCTAGTGTAAGGCCCCAGGCTACCAGATCTAAATTATAAATGGTCGCTTCGCGCCACAGCGTAGTAGAGCTCACTCTGTGCAGTGCAAATCAAATAACGGCAGCGGGACACTCAGTGGGAGGGTAACTGTGGGATTGCCTCAAGCAGGCAATCCCTCTTTATTTAAACACTTGGGCTGCACCCAGCCCTCGGGGAGTGTGTGTCACAGGTCAAGTGGGGTAGTAACTGGGTAGTTTAGTACACTATCCACTGTTGCTCTGTCATAAACCCTTCCGTGGCAGGCTGACAGGGCTCTCTGGGAGCCTGTGAGTGCAGTACTGCTTGTCTGCTTTGATTTAAAGAAGAAAGCACAGCTGCATGAGGGGAGAAGGAAAGCAGGAAATGTGGTGGTGGGTTATGTATAGCTCCCTTATTACTCCTCTGTCACTCCATAGCAGTTGAAAGCAGCGGCAGATGATTTGTTGGCCACACATAACATTATAGATGGGTAAAAACTGAATTATGGGGATATTTTTCACCTTGGGGTTCTGAGTGACATCATAGATAACTCAATCTTTGATCTCTCTGTCTATTTGATGTCACTCAGAACCCCTCAGTGGAGAACATCCCTGTAATTCAGTGTTACCCATCCATATTTCTATATATTGTTTGTTACCTAGCAAATATATATTAATATATCAATAAAACAGCATTTAGGGCCAGATGTAGAAAGCTTTTTGCATGGTACAAACGTCGAAAAAGGCCTTTTGCGATGCACATTCGCAATTTGGGAGTCGGTACCGACTCGCAAATTGTGAATGCAACTCGCAAATAGGAAGGGGTGTTCCCTTCCTATTTGCGACTCGCATCGCTATGCTAAATTGCTTTGTGACCGCGAATGCGGTCGCAAAGCAATTCGCAGTTACCACCAGTGTCACACTGGTGGTAACCCATTCGCAAAAGGGAAGGGGTCCCCAGGGGACCCCTTTCCCTTTAAGAATGTTGCTAATAAGGGTTTTTCAGAGCAGGCAGTGGTCCAATGGACCACTGCCTACTCTGAAAAACCTAAACCAAAAGGCTTCGTTAATTAAGGAAAGCAGGCTGCAAAATAAAAAAAAACTGCTTTATTTAAAAAGCAGTCACAGACATGGAGGTCTGCTGACTTCAGCAGGCCACCATCCCTGTGAGTGCAGGGACGCGCTATGGGGTCGCAAAATGCGACCCACCTCATTAATATTAATGAGGTGGGTCTTTGCGACCACATAGCGACTCACAGTCGGTGTCTGAGACACAGTACTGCATCCGATTTTGCGAATCGGAAATTGCGAGTCGCACCGACTCGCAATTTCCGATTCACAAAATCGGACTTTGCTACATTTGGCCCTAAGTTATATATATATATATATATATATAAATATATATATATATATATATATATATATATATATATAATAAATATATAAATACACATGTGTGTATCATATTTATATATATATATATATATGACAAGCTAGTGACAATAATAAATAATTGCGCCACAATAACACACTATTTAGAACAAATATGTAGGAAAATACACATTCATATATTAATTAATACAGGGTAAAGATCAAATTCCATGTTTTTACAATAGAACAGCTGACCTGTCTTGAGAAAGCACAGCTTAATAAGCTGTAGATTCCATTCTCGAGCCACTTTTAATAAAACTATGGGGGGCCATCCTACCAGTTCTAGTTATTGTGACTTTATGCCACCGTATGAGGTTAACCCTTTGTTTTCTGGTTTGCTCATAACTTCTGCCCATGAAAAACAACAAGGCATAAACTACACATGTACATCCTGGAGGGTAATCTGCAGTGACCCCGATTGAGACAGGAGAGGAGCATCATGCCCCTCTCTAGGCTTCGACTCTCAAAAATCATGGCCACTCCTTGCTATCAACAACCATAATAAATAGCATATTACATTATGCAACAACTCACATTACAGGTAGGTCACAATTTCCACTGAAATGGTTTTTTTTCTTAATACCTTTAGCGCCGTTTGATGAATCTGTACAAAACTTTCCCCCAAAAAGTATGTAAAAGTTGGTTGCCTCATGTCAGCTTTTCTGCAGATCCGTTAAGGGGGCAACAGACTGAGGATCACAAAAGTGACATTTCTCATTTTACCTCTGATTGGATTCTTTGCTGTTACTGCAAAGAAAAGAGCTTAATGGATTTGAAAAACGTGTTCCTAATACAGAAAAACGAGGAGCTAAATGGATTCACACCAAACTTGACATGTAAGTAGAGCTTTCTCAAGGAAGTGGATTTTCTTAGTTTGGAGTAAATCAGTTCAGTAGTTTTTGAAAAAATAGCCTTTAAAATGCCTTTCGGTCATGGACAAGAACAGGTTAGATTTTAGAGTCATTTTTGCAGCTGGGAAGGTACATTTTTGATTTGCCTATTACTTTAGCGCTGCAATGAATTTGTACAAAATCTGGAAGATGCTTGGCATATTTAGCTTTTATTTAATTTGTGCAAAATCTTCAAGTGGGGAAGAAATAGGAGGGTCAGAAAGTATTAATTTGCTAATAACTATGACATCATTTGACAAATCCACATGATTTTCGACAAGCATCTAGCATGTCTAGTTTTCTGTGGGTATAGGAAGTCTAGTGCATATCCATCAAGGAAGGGCAGAGTTAAATGTAAGGGGAAATAATGATTTAATGGATAATGTTTTCATGTGCAAATAACTTTGTGGCTCCTTAATAAATCTGCTTGACATTTGGCATTCTATTAGCATGTTAACCCAAGTGCAAGAATCTCAGGCGTCCTACAGATCTGAGAGGGGGAGGGAAAGATAATGAGGGTGTGGTCAAAAGTTATTTACTTGCTAATAACTTTAGTATAGTTTTACTGCTTCGTACAGTACTTGACATACACTTACCATGTTTAACTTACTCATGATATTTTGCATTTCATGCAAATCTGTCTAGGGGGATACTTAAAGGGATGATGAATGTTAGATTTGGCATCCTTGGTGTCGTTTCCCCCTAACATATTGCCTTTAGACCTCCTGTTTTAGCTGACTGATTTTGCTGGCCTTAGGACTCTGTGCACATTACCACTGCTAACCATTGCTCTTTCCCTAACGCATGGTTAATTTACTTGTAAGTCCCTAGTAAAGTGGCACTACATGTGCCCATGGCCTGTAAATTAAATGCTATTAGTGGGCCTGCAGCACTGGTTGTGAAACCCACTTAAGTAGCACTCTAAAGATGTCTCAGGCCTGCCATTGTAGAACCTGTGTGTGCAGCCTAAACTGACATTTTGACCTGGCAAATTAAACTTTTTGCCAGACCCAACACATCCTTTTTAATACATATAAGTTACCTCTAGGGTAGGCCCTGGACAGGCTGGAGGGCAGGGTGCAATGTATTTAAGAAGTAGGACATGTAATTTTACATGTCATAGTAGCGAAAAACTCTTAAATTAATTTTTCATTATTGCAAGGCCTATCTCTCTCATGAGATAATATTAGAGTACCTGCCTTACATTTTATAAGTATAATTTTCAAATGGGAAGAAATGCCCAGTTCATGTCTTGTGTCTCTGGAATCACAACTTAAAATCCTAATTTATTGTGACGTCAGATTTTAAATTGCACTTTTAGAAAGTTGGCATTTTCTTGCCTTAGCCATTTGGCGCCTGTCGTCTGTCTCTGGGTCACATGACTGGGTGTGGGTGATAGTTGGGGTTTGTGTATTCCTACTAGACAGCCATACGCAATGGGCGCTTAGGTGTGATTGAATGGGTCATCACTGGCAGGCACAGCCCCAAGTACACTTGAATAGCTGTGTCCTGCTTTCATACAAAGGGCTACATACCGCATGTAGCTAGTCTGGAACCAGGGCCAGGAAGGCAGGGCATCTGTGTACTTCAAAGGCATGCCACTAGAAGCTCCTCCCCACTTCAAAGTAACAACTGTATATAAAAGAAGGACCTCATACCCCAAATTTTCAGTACACTTCTGGGCCTGTGGATACTCTGCCAGTGAAAAGGACTGCTGTGCTGTTACAAGGGCTGCCACTGTGCTAGTCTGCTGCTCCAAACAAACTGCTGCCATGCTGTACTGCCCTGCTGCTTGCTTTCCTCGTGGGTGGGGAATTAAAACTGGATCTGCAACCTCATTTTGAACCCAGGACCCCAGAGTTACTCAAAGGACTAGTCTGCTGGCCTTCTGATCTGAGCCTTAGAGACATAAAAGGCTCCCCAAATAGCTCCTGGACCCAGCTGCAGTGAGTTCTTAGCCCTAAAATGGTGCCTTGTTGTGACTCAGCGGGCTTTTAAATCAAGCTTTAGGGGTCTTTGTGAACTGGCCCGTTTGCACTGAGGCCGCAACACTCACACTGAAAACCAGTGAGAGCCATTGCCAGCCTGTGTCTTAGCAAAGCAGGATCGACAGCCCACAAGGAACTGGCAACGTGAAGCTCCAGCATGCCCATCTGTGATGCATGGTCTGCTCTCCACACCATGCCGAATACTGGCAGCGACGCTCTCCTTGCTTCTCGCGATCTTCTCCAATGCGAAGGAGACTCCTGGCACAAAACGTGAGAAGGTAAAACATCAGCGGGACTAATCTGGAACTGTATCTGACCTGCGCTGTATCACAGTCGGTCTGAACATTTGACTTTGACCCGGTCCAGTGCAACCATATAGCCACAGTTAGCGCGTTCTGCTTTTAGGCATATGCTACAGTTTATTCTTTAAAAAATCATAACTCTGGTTCTACTGACTGGATTTTTATTATCTTGGTCTTGTTTTATTTCTTAAACGAAACTATACTCTATTTTTCTAACCTGGTATGCAATCATTTTATGCGGTGTTGTCACTGTTTTACTGTTTGAGGTTTTGCAAATACTTTACACATTGCCTCTAAATGAAGCTTGACTGCTCTATGCCAAGCTACCAGGGGGTTTAGCACAGGTTAATTTGTAGTGTGGTTGTGCCTTACCCTGACTAGTGTTGTGGTTACTGCTTGACCAGGGCTCTCTCCCTAGCCAACCAGTAACACAGTTTCTGATAGTGAAAAAGCACCCTCTCCCATTTTACATTCCATAGGAATCTCTGCTTTCCACTACGGAAAGGAATCTAGATTAAAATTCAAGCAAACTTAGAAAGCAAATAAAATGTTACTCAGGGTAGTGCCATTGCATGGTTTGGTGTAAATCCGTTCAGTAGTTTTCAAGAAATTGGCATCACAATAGTGTGACAGTTGGCTTGAAAGTTACTGATTCTGGACCATTAGCCTATGAATAGCTGTTGAAGCATGATTTGCAACCTCTCCCTTGACCTGGATTTAAAAGTAGATGCCACCACATACGATAAGGAGCATTTTGGGTCCCTAAACACCAACCACACATGCTTAAAACAGACAGTTAAAGTCAGTTAAGGTTATGAAATGAAGCCTAACAAAATGACTACTGAAATATACCATTTATGGTTCTGTAAACCAACTGTCACTTGCTCCCTGTTATGCACTGCTTAGAACCTCACTTATTAAATCAACCATGACTTGTTAAATAGCATCGTTGATGACATCAGTGAAGACATCATCCAATAGTACTAATTCTCAGCTCATTTTGCCTTAACATATTTCTTTTAAGTAGATCATTGTTTACTGTGTATTTTTCCTAAACAACTGCTATAACTAATGCTACACTAATTATAGAACTATCAATCAAAATTACTATAGTTTATGTTTGGTGTGCGGGGGTTAGTTTGCATGGTTGTTGCACAAGGTATGGTCGCTGGGCTAATAATAGCTAGTGAATTTCAGTGTTTTTTAGAATTTGTGCTGTAACCATAATTTTATCTTAACTGTGTTTTATATAGATATATAGGACATATGCCATGGAAATATTAATGGAATCTAATAAATGCAATACCTTTCAGTTGTTCTATAAATGTTAGGTGAAAGAAATTAAAAAACATCTACTTCTGTTAAAACTATTATTAACCTTAAGATCCTCATATGTATTCATTTCCCCGAGATGTCTTTGCTAGGGTATGATACTCATTTTTCCTTTTATGTGTGATTTATATTGCATGTTTGCTTTAGTGTAGCTAGCATAAAAAGTTGTGATGTTTTAAACAACAACATTTTTTTTTTTTAAATAATGCTAAATACTAGACTATACTGTTAAGGCATAGAAAAAAGGACCAAAAATGAGGAAATGTGAAAACAAATGAGAAATGATTGATAATATTCAGAAAGTGATGTTCTCGAAATAGCTTGTTTTGTGTTAAAATACATTCTAGCTGTAGAGGGGAAATATTTTTAAAGACACTGTCTGACAAGAACTACTACACTAAGTGCAATTAAAATGTTCAAGGTTTGTTTACATTTTACTTAGCATATTTTGGTTCAAGAAAGACCTAGTCCAAAGCTTTCATTCTCTAAATGCATTGTGATGCTTAAGGACTGATTACCTGCAAAGAAGGAAATCAGAATGTGAATAAGCATCCCATTAAATAAATTCTTCTATTCATAGGAATTATTTAATTTCTGTAAATTTCAGAAAATAATTCATGGGCATGACATCACACCAGTGCAGTGCTTAGGGTGTGAAACCACTGCTTTTCCACAATAAAAACTTCATATTCAGTTTTAGTGCCTTTGATTGTGCCATTTTTGGTGCTGATTGGTCAAATGGGTTGAACAAAGGCATACACAAAGCCAACCCCACCCCAAAAAGTGTTTTGAATAGTTTGAATAAGAATTATTGTAGGGATATTTCTTCATGAAAACTCAAGAAAGAGATGAAAAGATCCACCAACTCAGTATAAATGTGTTACTGTTCTGCCCTTGTTGGTGTGGACCTGGGTTTGTCTTTGTTTGAACATTACATCTGGTCAAGAATACTTGTCTGTGAGACATTGGATGTCTTCATCTCTTGGATGTGGATTCAGCTCTTGTGTGTGACTCTGTATAAGAGTCACAATGACCTGGAACTCTTAGCTTGCCTTTTAGACTGGAAGAGGTGACAGCATCTTTACAGGCTACAGCTCTTCAGACCCCTGACCAGTTAAACCCAGTTCTTTACCACTATTCCTGCTAGTCCTGGCCCCTTGATATACGTCCGTAAACAATTTGTTGTCCAAAGATTTTCATTTTTGATTTGTGTTTTTGAATCATTAGAGAAGCAATTTAGCTTGGGTAAACATTGTTAATCCGGGCTGATTTTTTTCTGGACAACATATTTACAAATGGCAGATGTGTTGCGGTGATGTTGCAATATTTCAGGAACCATGAGACCTATATACTTCATTTTGGTGTCAAAAAGTAGGCTTTAGCTGTCAAGTAGTCTTATAGAGACAGAAAAATAACTCCTCCAAAATGGTGACTCTATAATGCTGTGTTTTATTTATCATATTGGTAAGTTATTTTAATATTGTTTGTGTTTCAGATTTTCTGTTGATTCAAATTCGGAAACATGAATGAAGCAGGTGGTAGCAGAGGATCTTTACCTTCTGACAGAGTGTTGCTAAGTACTAAATCTGAGGACTCCTTCAGCAAAGAAAAATGTGTTACATGCCAAATTAATCTGAAAGAAAAGCTATCATCAACTGCGGCGGGGCAGAATAGAGGTCGAGATGCTGCAGAAATACGGAAAGACAAAGTTCACAAAAGATTGAAACTAATGGGTGTAGAGGATCAAATATTTTATCATTCTAACAAGTGCTACAAGTCATATACAACTGAAAAAAGCCTGGAAAAAATTTGTCAAAAATAGCAGAAACCAGTGAATCACAACAAGAATCTGAGTCTTCTGAGAAAGCGATGACAACCAAACCTAATTCCTATCCACTAAGAAGATTGACGGCTACCCCTTGCGCACCTTCAAAAACTGATCAGAAAGCAGAGGATCTTCAATGTGTTATCTGTAGTTAAGTGAGAACAAGGGCCAAAGGGATTGATGAAAGAACAAAGTGCAGAGTATGTGAGTCTCAAAGGGCAAACATATGTTTATCTGAAGTTTTCAGCTGAGTAGCTGATCTAAACAGCGAGGTGAGTGTATTTGCAGTAGATTTATATGCCAACCCAGACTGCATGCGTGCATACATTTGAAAATATAAATGAGCTCCCAGCAGCAATGTAACTGCCAGCCTTCAGTTAAGTTTGCACTCTTTGAAAAAGCAAATGAAGTTTTAAAGCCTCTCTTGAGTGCTGGCTATGGGTTCACACTCAGTGAGATCACAGAAATAATGGTCAACATTGATGAAACTGTATTGATTCATAATAATGAAATTACGGTTTTTCTGGTGAGAATGTACAATGACAGAATTAATTTTTGTCAGTCTAACAAAGAATGAGCCACTTATGGTGCTCTCAGCTGATTTGACTCCTGAAATTCTTGCTGCCAAATAAGATCCCAGAATGCAGTAAAATCAGCAGGAACCATTTTAAGGAACGTCCTGAAAGATTTAGATTTTGGACTTAATTACAGATTTTGTGATGCCCCAGAGCTCCGCAAATCATGGATCCAACAAGAATGCCTGATGTTGTCTTAACATTTTTTACATCATTGCTTAATATCAGCAAAGCAAAATTATTACAAACTGAAGTTCTTGAGTTCGGAACAGAAGCCGACAACATTGATGATGGCTTTGAAGATATAGGCGAAGACGTTGAAGACAATCCAATGAACCGACAGGCTTATGCTGTGCAAATGTACTGTCTTTTCCAAATCTTGTTTTATGAATTACATCACAGTAAAAAGAAAACTCGGTTAGACATGATGAGTGCCCACGAAATCCATGACAAATTCAAAAGTAGAGAATTAATCACTTCAAAGAATAGTATTAGTGTATCAGCAAGTCACATTGACATAGTACGGAGCAGGAACTTGTTAGCAGCTCATGCTGTAAAATCTTGTGAATCTGACAGAACACCACTTCTATGCCACTTTACCAGGAAATGATTTATAATTGCTGCTCGTAATAATGTTGATTTTGTTTCATATTTCTTTATTGAAATTTCAAGAGAAGTGGGGTACAGGAGGAGGCTATGGACACAAAAGTGGCACGACCGAGCATAGGGAGATGACAATAAACTTATGACACGCAAATAGCAGGGCGAGGCTACTTCACATAGGCAAAAAAAGAATCCAGATTTGTACATGTATGCCTGAACCCTCATAGCCAAACCTCCCACGTGGTTCTGCCCACCAGTAAGGAAGAGAGTGTTGTGATGGGGGTGGGGTCAGGGTGCGCCTGGGGGTGGAGGAGCACGAGGAGGGGAAGAAGAAGGGAGGGGAGGGAAGGGTGGGCAAGACAGGAAGGGATAAAGAAGCAAGAAAGGGAGGGAAGTGGAGACAAGAAAGGGGCGAGAAAGGGATGGAGAAGAAGAATATACATCATACCGGTGGTGAGGGGAGAGCGGGGGACAGCCTTTAACATGATGTTTTTGAAACAAAATTCAATTAAAACACATTTTTTACATCACAATTACTTTTACCAAGCAAGTCTTTACCAAGCAAGTCTTTACCATGCAAGGCTTTACAGCGCATATATGTTTGTATTGGTGAGTTTGTGGTAAGTAGTTTATATATTTTTAAGCATAATTAAAAAAGGGAGGCTGGGGGGTCTCCCCCAAAAAATATAGTAGCAAACCTGTAATCAAAATAAATATATATTTTTTTATATGTACATTTTGTTAACAATAAGGTATTAGGAATAATATAATAATATAATTTTGAACAGTAGGTAAAAGTGTTAGACTGTGACTGGATGTTTCTTTAACAGCAAGCATGGTAAAAGTGTGCATGGTAGTGGGTTGCGTGGTGACGGTAGTTCACATGTGAACTATATTTTTTTAAACTTCTCTTTATTGAACAAAGAGGGTTCATACAGTAGAAATACAATAGATCACATGTGTTACAGTTCAACCAATCGTTGGCCCGTTTTAAATGCAGCACACATTTTACCAATAAAGCACAAGTGGCACTTGTACGGCCCACATACAGTTGATATTGTCTCACTTGGGCCCTTCGTGCTCCTGTCCCTCCTGATACCTTCTGTGAACCCCTTCTTGACACTGTATCCAATGGTTACCCATGCTCCCCATACTTTTTCCAATTTTTTGGGGCTTCACCTCCCCCTGTAAATCACACTCTCAGCCTTCTGTCACCAGTCAAGGTCTGATTGCCAGTCCACCACATCTGGGTTGGCTGACCTGCCCCAGGCTCTTGCAATGTTGCATTTCACTATCCCTGAGGCTAGCCTTAAACAAATCCCTGATATTTAGGACATGTGGTTTCACCCGAGACCCCCAATAATAGCATCTTGGTGTCTAGGAGAATCTCTAACGTCAAAACCTGGGACATCACCTGGGTTAGTTTGGACCAGTATTCTTTTATTAGAGGGCAACCAGAGAGTATGTAGAAGAATGAGTCCTCCCCATTGTAGCCTCCCCGGCACATTGATGTAGCAGCTTTGCCTAACTTATGTAGTAACGTCTGTGGGTTTATGACTTATGCAATATTTTGCGCTGAACGAGTTGGAAGCAGGCACACATGGCTATCTCCCGTGGGCCTCCGAGGACCCCCTCCCACTCCTTACCCCCAAGGGCGCCCAGGTCCTGCTCCCATGCTGCCCTAAGTCTGCTCAACAGCTTTGGTGAGTAGTTTTCCAATTTTCTATAGAGCACAGAGATCCCTTTTTCGGGAATAGGTTTGGTAAGTATCCTATCTTCCAAGGGGGAAGCCTCAGGCAGTTGCTCGCCTTCCTTGCTATGCTTCCTAAGGGCATGACCTAGCTGTAGGTATCTATAGTATTTGGTTGCTGCAAGGTTGTATTCCTGACAGAAATCCACAAAGTTAATTATTGCCTACCCCCTCCAGATGTCCCCCAGGTGCTCAATTTCCTAGCAGTTTCCATTTTCAGAACCACTTCAATCCCCATACCTCCAACAACAGATCACTGTGCCAGAGCGGTTAGAAGCCAGTAAGCTTCTGTTTCCTGCCCAGATAGTTGTTATCATCCTTCCAGGCCCAGACCACCAGCAGTGAATGTTGCGGTAGTTCTTTATCTCGTGTTGTTCAATAAGGCCTCAGGACGACCCCCAATTCCATGTCTATCCACCAATAAAATGGATTATGTTGATCTGCAAACACCCATTCGTTGACTATTGGGAGGTGTGATGCCCAGTAATATCTCCTGACATCCAGGACTGCCGTGCCCCCTATATATACTCTTTTCTGCAGTTTTGCCAGGGCTATTCTAGATGTACCACCTTTTCACAGTAGCAAACAAACCTCCCTCTCTATACTCCTGTAGTCCTCCTGGGGGATATTATAGGGTGTGTTTCACAAAACAAATAAATCGCAGCAAACTCATAATTTTATATAGGGCTGTTAAGGTCAGTGGGAGACTACGGCAGTGAGCTACATCACCCTGCAGCCTTTGCAATTGGGGAGATACTTTTTTTATGCAGAAATTCCCGCTGGTCCTATGTACCATAGATTCCCCCCCAAAAAAAAACATGAACACTGGTGCCTTTCAGTCCCAGGGCAGACAAGGTCTCGTTCCCGAGAGGGGATAAACAATAGATTTAGACAAATTTATAGTGTAGCCCAAGTGATCCCCAAAAATGCCAAAGATCTTCATTAGCCTGCAAAAGGAGAGGGACGACTGCGTTACATACAAAAGAACATCAGCATACACGGAAATCCGCTCCTACCACCCTCACGGAGCCTGAATCCTCTGCACCAGTGGGTCCTGGAGAATCCATGCTGCCAACAACTCCAGTTCCAGGGTGAAGAGCATGGGTGAGAGGGGGCAAACCTGACAGGTGCCTCTCCACAACTGAAAACCTTGGGAGACCACTCCATTGACCTTCACCCTTGCCGTAGGAGAACTATAAAGCAGTCCAACCCAGGTGCAATATCGTGGCCTGAACCCAAGTTTCTCAATGGTGGCAAGAAGTAGTTCTTTCAAGAAACGCAAACGCCATCTTGGCACCTAGGGTCATTAGAACTGCTTGTTCCATCAATGGTTCTGCCATCATATGAAGCACTCTGTAGAGGCTTCGAAGGTTGAGCCTCGTACTCCTATTAGGCATGAAGCCTGATTGCTCTGAATAGATGAGTGAGGCAATGATCCTTCAGAGTCTGTTAACCAGGGCTTTAGCCAATACATTGACCTCCATGTTCAACAAGGAGATAGGTCTATAAGAGCTGCAGGCCGTCAAGGTTTGCCCCCCTTATGAAGGACCACTATTGTCACAGTTCTTTGGTCTACCGGCGAGCTGACCCTCACGCATGTCCAGCATCAGTTTAGCTATTATGCTAGCCATTCACTTGTACATTTCAATTGCCTCAAGACCATTGGGGGATGGGGCCTTGCCCACCTGTAGGCATCGTAGGGCCCACAATAATTCCTCCTCTGTTATGTTGACTTTCAGTGCTTCTCTATATTCCCTAGCAAGTACCTGGAGAGGGATGTCTCTCAGGAAGTCAGCACAATCAGCAGTGGCCATCTTCGTCAAGGAGGAATAGAGGCGCTCATAGTATGTATGTAGCAAAGGCCTCTGCTATGGCTGCACCCGTCATCTGAAAGCCTGCTTCATCGTCCACCTGGAGCACCCAGGAGCATTCTTTGTCCTTTTGTCCTAGCCAAGCCAACAATTTGTCCGCATCGTACAAACAATGCTGTATTTGCTAGGGCAACTCTCTGGCTTGGTTTTCGGCCAGGGTTGTCAAATATTGCTGGTGGAGTTGTAGTTTGTGGCAGTCTTCAGGTGCCCTAGTAGCATGGGCTGTCGCACCAGCCGGGCTATAGCCTTCTCTATGGCTGTGCATTCCAGTCTTGTTTCTTTCTTTTTTTGCTCCTACCAGAGCCTGGTCCTGGCCACTTATCACTGATTTGAATGCCTCACATAGGGTACCTGCTGATGACACCGACCCCAGGTTTTTCTTGAGGGAGAAATCTGCTCCCTCTCTTAACTTGCCCTGTGTCTCTCTGTCTCATAAGCTCCAGGCATTCAATTGGCGCAGTAGTGTGAACTCTTGAGTAGGACCCTCCAGGAGGACCTCGACCAGCAAGTGGTTGGAGATTCCTCTTGCATGATGGAGAGCTGCCCTGAATCGGGAAGCATGAGTGTTTAGCATAAAAATCTAATCTATGCAAGAGAAGCTGTTGTGTGCTGTGGAGTAGTACATGTAATGTTATGTCTGTAGGATGCTGGGGGTGTGACCAAGATGGCGACTGGAGCGGCAGCTTAGATCGGAGCCCGCGCTCGGCTGCTCGAATATCCTTATCAATTATCTCATCTGGCTCTCCCGCTTCATTTCTTGCTGCCCCAGCTGCCCCCGACCACAGCTAACCCATCGCGCTGTCACAAGGGGGTGTCGTGACAGGTGCAGGATGCCGAGCGGCTCACCATCAGCCAGCCGGGCCTACTGACAGGCCCAAGAGGACAGTTGCAGAAATGGCGAGAGGCCTATGTGACAGAGCTGCAGTTCCCGACTAGTGGAGGTGCTGGTGGGGTCCCGCAGGAGATCTGGGGCCTGCGAGGTGAGGAGCGGCGGCACAGGGGGACCCGCAACCTGGCCCCCTGAGACACCAGTGTGGTCCCGTGCAGCGCCCTGGGCCTGCGTGGAGGGGCGTGGCATCGCCGCGAGGTCTACGTGACTGACGGAGCCTCAATATTTAATCCTCCGTGGTGCTGCTGGGGCCCTACGAGGGATTTCCACGCTGATTGGAGCTGGGTGATCCAAGCAGAGCTGCTACCTGGAAGATAGATGGTGAGAGGGAATGGAGTATTGTGTATTGAAATGAGAGCGGGGTAGGGACGGGAGGGAGACCTTTGTGAATATCACCGCCACCACAGAGGGCCTACATATGGACTTTGTATTAAATGGGCCACCAGTTTACGTGACTTTAGTGCAGCGGTGTGCGACCACATCACAGGGCGCCATTCTAATCATCTCCAGGATAATGCTGATGACGTGGCCTCCGAAACAACATTGTGGCTCTCCTGGGAGCGACAGACACGTGCCTGGACCTATGATGTGGGGAGCAGTGAGACATTAGTAAGCAACATGTAGATAACTTGGGTGAGGAGCCCACAGAGGGCCCGTGCCTGCACCAATCTGCTGAAAATACTACTGCACCGCGCACCCTGCAATGTGGCGAAATGACTGCACTTTTGACACATTAGAGAGTCAGTCATATGTGGAGAAAATTGACTAGGCCACGCGCGCCCGGGAGGTGAACTACCAGCACTTCTGTGTGTACTGGGAACCTAAATTGCAGATTTTTGCCCTCAAACTACTTTACCTGGTGGGGATCCCGACTTCATGCCTTATCCCACTATCAACAAAACAGGAGTGGTTCTCACTCCAGGATGCTCGTAGAAGCGCCAGACACGCAGGGGGCCCGATGGGGAAACTTAAAGTCGCAAAGTTGGAAGCAATGGCGATAGACACTCCAACCACTCAGACAGTGACATCAGAGGGGACAGCGTACGCCCTGCAATAATTGGATGCTACTCTCCACAGTCACTCCTCCCAACTTGAGAAAGTCTTGCAAACCATATTAGACACTAAACATCCTTGGAAACCAAAATTGATGCAGTAGCACAAGATGTCAATCTGCTCTGGGCGGACCACCGTAAACTATCCGATAGAGTTGGGGAAACTGAATCTGATATAGCGGCAATGCAATCATCTGTTCAAGACTTACAGGATCAGATGAAACAATTGACCACAGAAGTAGCCTTGCTGCAACGGAGGGTGGAATACGTGGAGGGGGGCTCAAGGCGCAGCAACATTTGTTTAATGGGATTCCGGGAGAGAGCGGAAGGACGAGCACAGAATTGTTCCTGGCTCACTAATGCAGTACTTCAAGATAAAGTCCTGAAATTCTTTAAGATAGAACTTTCCCATAGGATTCCAGGCAGACCACCACCACAGGGTACCCCCCACCCAGCCATTGATAGCCCACCTTCTTAATTATCGCTACAGAGATCTAGTGCTCCAACGCCTCTGAACTCATGGTCCATGGAAATTTGAGGATGTGAGTATCACCGCCTACCCGGTCTTTACAGCAGAGGTTCAGAAGAAACGGAGTTCATTTTTCGCGGTTAAACAACGGCTCCACAATCATAATATCAAGTACGCTCTACTCTTTCCAGCAAAGCTCCGCGTAATAGATTGCTAAAAAAACCATATATTTGCTACCCCCGAAGACCCCTGAACGTGGCCTCCACTCCAGGGGCTTGGCCCAACTACCTCATGAGGAGGACACAACAGCACAATGGTTGCCCCCTAATCTTAAACGTAAGCGCTGCACAAACTCAAGTGCTAAACCTACAAGGGTGCAGGCCACGGAGTAACGGGCAAGGGTATTGCAGATTACATCAAACCCTTTTGCTGTGCTCCAGTCGACATCTGACACTAACTCCGAACATTGACTTTGCTGAATCTAGCAATGGCCCAATTATCACCCTCCGTTCTGCTGATGACCTATAAGTTTGTACACACGCACCAATAGAACAGGACAAGTTCTGGTTCGACTGCCAAAACCCAGAAGTACGTTCTACCCTAACAGTGCATCCTATGCAGTACCTAACAATCACGTCTTTTTGGATGCGGTGGTAAAACATAGGTCGATCAATCAAATCAAATGCCCTAAAGTCAAAGCATCCAATGGTATCCTGGTTGAACAGCTGCCCAGTGGACCGGCCCCCCTGCTGCCATGTCATGACTCGAACTGGGAGGCAGAATCCTACATTTATGCGTGGAAAAATGCACTTGAACAGTACTGTATCCTGTGGACCGAGAGCGGGTGCCAAGCCGCTCCCACGAAAACTACTGTATGGACCTGTTCCCTCTCACACTTAGCAATGGTTCGCATAGCTACAATTTAACATTGCCTGTAAGGTGTTGTATTATTTTTTACTTTAGTCATGTTGCCGACCTTGAATGTTACTGTTGCTACTGTTACATATTCACAGCCGCACAATGATGGGGGATCATGGGGAGGGGCGGGGGCACGTTGGGTGTACACATGCGTCGTGGATAAAGACAAAGGAAAAGGGACTCGAATCCTTCCCCAACTTTAGTATCACGATTATGCATGAGTACACACACACCATCATCCCTAACTAGCTACAACATTATTACGTGGAATGTAAGGGGCATGGCATCCCTTGTACACGACTTACACAATAGAATAGACATATTTCTGGCACCAGCGGCTATGACACAGAGAGTGCTGAGCTCAGCATACTTGGCCCACATCATGTCCGATCACTGTCCTTTAAAGGTGGTTTTACAATGCGGCAGACCATTCACAAAGGTGCTGACTTGGCGCCTGCAGGTTAAGGCATTATCGGATCCCCCTTTTCATTAGGAACTTGCTGAATGTATTTCCACATACTTTGCACATAACAACAACTCCACGTCCCTCCAAGCCATCGAGTGGGACACACATATAGTGGTAGTACGAGGACACTGTATGTCTGCATCTCTGGGTGTTTGGCAGATACTGCATTGTGAGGTGGCCGCACTGGAGGTTAAACTTCGGGAGGCTGAGATGCCCATCACCAACTGGATCACTGGCCCAGGTCTCCTTTGCAACCTCTGAACAAAATACAAAGACGCAGACGCTAGACTCTGTAGGCACGACTATAGGCATTACATGACACAGTAGTACGCTGAAGGCGACTGGTCGGGCCGCCTCTTGGCATGGCTAGTTCGGGACTCTCCACAGCAAACCCATGTAGGGACAATCAGACTGGACTCAGGCAAGGTGATTAACAGGCAGGCGGCCATAAACACAGCATTCAAAAACTATTATCAATCACTATACCTGGCTACCACGCACCTACACCTATATAGATATCCGCTTTTTTTACATGCTTCCTCTGCCTCAGATACACTCGTTGCAAAGAGACAAATTAGATGAACCTATTTGTCTAGAGGAGATTCACACGGGTCTGGGTCAATTGGCCCGCAACAAGTCCCCAGGCATAGGCGGCCTACTGGGTGAATACTACACCTCATACACAACTCAATTCCTTCGGCCCATGCTTGACATGTTCACTGAAGCGTGCACCACAGGCCAACTGCTGAAATCACTGTGTGAGGTCCTTATACTGGTATTGCCCGAAACCCGGTTGTGACCCTCTAGGTGTGCGCTCTTATAGACTGCTCTCCTTACTAAACCCTGATTGTAAAATCCAGGGAAAAATGTTAGCTAACAGACTCTTTCTGTTAATCCCTCAATTGATCCATGAGGACCAATCTGGTTATACTCACGGTCAGAGCACTTTTTTAAACATCAGGAGATTGATACGCCTCCTCCATAATGAATCTCGGACAGGCTATGGAAGTGTGGCCATCTCGCTTGACATAGAAAAAGCGTTTGACACACTCAGTTGGGACTTCCTCCCAACTGAGTGTCAGCCGGATGGGCTCTGTCCTTGGGTTCTTGACTTGGATAAATATCCTGTACTCTAACCAAACAGCCTGTGTCAAGATGGGGCATATTATATCTGACAGTTTTCCTAAACACCGGGGCACTAGGCCTGGATGTCCACTTTCCCCACTACTGTTTGCAATAGCGATTGAACCACTGGCTGCCCGATTACGGCCGAGCGCATGGCGCTCGGGGATGCCAGGGGCACATATTGCCACATTATATCCCTATACACCGACGATGCCTTAATATATTTACTTGATCACAAAATATCCATTCCGGAGGTTATGTCTTTGCTGGACTCCTTTGGTACAATATCAGGGCTGAGGATAAACTGGTCAAAACCTGGTGTAGTGACCTGTAGTGAAGACGGGTGCATGCACCCTTTTAATGCAGGCTGCAATGGCAGGCCTGCAGAACCCTTTGCATGGGCTCCCTATGGGTGGAAGAATAACTGCTGCAGTCCATAGAGATCCCATGGAACCCTAAGGCCCTGGGTACCTAGGTACCATGTACTAGGGACTTACATGCGGGGACCAGTATTCCAATTGTGGAATGAAAAAGGTACAATTTAGAGGAGAGAGCAAAACTACTGTGGTTCTGGTTAGCAGGAACCCAGTCGACAGAGTAAAACATACTGACAACAGAAATGGGGGTAACCATGCCAAGAAAGAGGGTACTTTCCTACACAACACCCCCCCGTCCCAAATGAAGAACAAGAAGGCTAACCTTGCCCAGATGAGTCTTAATTGTCTAAGTGGAAATATCTCGAAAGTCCATCTGCATTGGAGTAGTTACTCCCAGGTCTTTGTTCCACTGTATAGTCCATTCCCTGTAGGGATATGGACCATCTCAACAATTTGGAGTTTTCTCCCTTTATCTGTTTGAGCCATAGAAGGGGCTTTTGGTCTGTTTGAACAAAGAAGTGAGTGCCAAACAGGTATGGCCTTAGCTTCTTCAAGGCCCAGACCACAACAAAGGCCTCCCTTTCTATAGCAGACCCATGCTTCTCTCTAGGGGTCAACCTTCTCCTGATAAAAGTAAATGGTTGATCCAGGCCCTCAGTGTTGAGCTGAGAAAGGACTGCCCCCACCCCTACCTCTGAAGCATCAGTTTGGACAATGAATGTCTTGGAGTAGTCAGGGCTTTTTAACACTGGTGCAGAGCACATGGCCTGTCTAAGGTCCTCATAAGCTTTCTGACAGCTAGCTGTCCATAAAACCTTCTTTGGTATCTTTTTAGAGGTTATTAAGAGGGGCTACCATGGAGCCATAATTCTTGATGAACCTCCGGTAGTACCCAGTGAGGCCTTGGAAGGCTCTCACGTGGGTCTGTGTGGCAGGGGGGTGGGAGGTCCATTCTAAGACACTCTGGATCTTCCTTTGCAATGGCTGAATCTGGCCTCCACCTACTAGGTGGCCCAGATATACAAACTTCTCCTGCCCTATCTGGCACTTAGAGGCCTTGATAGTGAGGCCTGCCTTTTGCAGGGCCTCCAAAATATTCCAAAGGTGGACCAGGTGGTCATCCCAGGTGGAGCTAAAGACAGCTATGTAATTGTGATAGGCTGCACCAGGGTGCACTAGGGTCCATGCACTTGGGTGCAGATGCATGGACAGTGTGTGTGTGTGTGAGGTGGATGGCTGTTGGGGAGCTGAGTGCAAGCGTTTGTGTGTCTGTGAAGGTGGGATCAGACAGGGTGGGGGAAGACACATTATGTGTGGATGGATGTTGTGGTGGTGTCTGCAAGAGAGGTGGGTGTGCTGCATGAGGTGGTGATGGTGGTGGTGTTGACTGCGCATGTGGTGTGTGGGGTGTATGTCTGCGGGTCTGCTGTTGTGGTGACTGTGGGCAAGGCTGTGCAGGTGGCAGGTTCTTGGATTGTTGATGCAGTGAATACAGGTGTGAGTGAGGATGTGACAGGAGTCAGTGGATGATGTGTGTGCATCTGGGTGTTGACTGTGTGAGTACTTGTGGACTGAAGTGTGCTGCCTGTGTTTGTGCGAGTCTTGTGTGTTGTTTTGAGTGTATGCTTGTCAGAGTGTGTGGGTGGGATGGGTTGGGGGTGAGGAGACTGGGACTGGGAAGTGGTAGTTGGAGGGGGGTTGGATGGAACAGGGACACTGGCTGCCATGCCATCAGTGAAGAGGCCAGAGCCTGAAACGATCCCTGTAGGGCAGCCAAGCCACAGTGAATGCTCTCCAGGAAGGCATTGCATTGTTGCATCTGGGATGCCAGCCCCTGGATGGCATTCACTATGGTTGACTGCCCTACAGAGCTGGATCTCAGGAGGTCAATAGCCTCCTCACTGAGGGCAGCAGGGCTGACTGGGGCAGGGCCTGAGGTGCCTGGGGCGAAGGAGGTGCCCACCCTCCTGGGTGAGCGGGCACGGGCAACTTGGTGGGGGGCTACTGGGAGGGCGGTGCTGGTACGGGGGTGGCGGTAGAACCCGAAGCTGGGGTAGTCCCAGAGGGGTCCACCACCACCAGGGAGCTCCCATCAGAGGACGAATCAGAGTCAGTAGTATCACCTCCTGTCCCCGCAGTGGTGCTCTCCTCGCCCTCTGTCCCACTGGTCCCCTCGGCGTCAATGGACTCTGCCTCCTAGGTCCTGTGGGCTGCAGCTCCCACACTCCCCGGTGCCCTTGCTCCTTCGCCAGATGATGCTAATGCACACAGACAGGATGACAAAAGGAGAAGGGGGAGAAAGAAAGGGAGCACAGGGTCAATCACAGCACCAAGAGCACAAATGGCATACACATCACTGTCACACACTGAGACTGAGAATGTGCAGTATGGACCACACTGGCATGCCATTGGCTTAGTACCACAGAAGGTAGGAGCCAAACACTGCCAGCTACACACAAACTGGGACCAACTAAACCCTGTTTGAGAAGGGAAGCCAGCTACCTAGCTATCAAATACATGCATTTCACCCTATCAACCTAAGCTGGACCACGCAGCAATGTCTAAACTGGCATATTTGGGCATTCACTGACTAGTACCCTGCACCCAAATCCCATGCCGGGCAATGAAGACGGTTGTCAAACACACTGTACTTACCCCATTGTGGCTGTTGTGATGCCCTCAAGCGTCCATCCAGCTCCGGGTAGGCCACCACCAGTATGCGGGCCATCGGGGGGGGTCAGGTTCCGATGGGCACCCCTCCCTCGTTGGGAGGCCATCGCCAGCTGGGCCTCCGCAGTCTTCCGGGCCCAGTGTCTCAGGTCCTCCCACCGCTTCCTGCAGTGGGTGCTCCGCCTGCTATAGACCCCCAGGGTCCGCACGTCCTTGGCGATGGCACACCACAACCCCTTCTGATGGGGGCTGACCTGCAGAGGAAACACAAATAGTAGGACAACATTAACCAGACAATCCAGCCTGACACACATATGGCCTACAAAATGCATCATCCCCTCATCAGGCACACATATGACCCGTACCCCTGCATTAGTGCTGCCACCAGCCATACCACCCATATGACACACTGCCAGCACACACTCACACATCTCCATGCAGCGATGTCACATGCAACGTACCCATGGTGTTGCATGTGACATCTGTTGGTCTGGAGGCCCATACATCTGCCCATACAGGGGTAGGACCCCATCCACAAGCCTCTCCAACTCCTCCGACGTGAAGGCTGGGGCCCTTTCCCCTGTTGCATGAGCCATGGCAGGTTCCAGTCACAGGTCACAGCAGCACACGCAATGGAGATGTTGTCCTGTGGAAAGTCAGGAATCAAGTGAAGTGGTAGAAACAACGTTGATCATCATTGGTTCCTGTAATCCATAGAGGGCTATGTTAACCAATGAGGAATTGCACGGCGGTGTAGACCGCCTGCCGCCATGACACGAACGCCGGCGGAGTGAGGTCACTTCCACCTGTTCCCGAATACACCGCAGGCGAGAGCCATTTTCTAATGCTGGTACACATGTACAGATTGATAAGTGCGTCATTGTAGTCAAATGTACTCACCTATACAATTCCAGTGTCCAACATACAAGCATGCTCTGTGTACACGGCTGCAGTGTGTTCATGGTTCCCGTTGTCACTCCCTTCTTACTTTTGGGTCCCTTAGGTACCAACCACTGCAGAGGAACAGGAGGAGGAGGCCAGCACCCATATACAGACCCCTTGTGGACCTGGCTACACTGGAGGACATGCACATCATACTCACCTAGCGTCTGGACAGGGCCTCAATCACAGAGCTGTGCGCACAATTGGAGCCTGATCTGCTACCTGCTATGCATTGCACCACAGTAATACCCCCTTTTGTGCAGGTACTCTCTTTGCTCCATTTCCTGGCAACTGGCTCTTTCCAGGTGACAGTGAGCTTGGCTGTAGGAATGTCACAGCCAAGGTTCTCTATTGTGCTTGCAAGGGTTTTGTCGGTGCATGATGCCTTTGTCCTGAGGAATAGCAGTGTCCCACAGCTGAAGGCACAACTACAGAGGCACAGAGTGGGGCTAAAAGGTGAGCCTGAATCCCCACCCAATGTATGTCAGTGTATGCCTTCAGGAGTCATAGCCCATGCCATTGTGCAGGGCTAATGTGTGTCCCTTACTTCTTACAGATGATTCTGGCTACGTAAACCTGTCCTGGCTCCTGACCCCTGTTAGAAATCCGAGAACAGGGGCTGAAAATAGGTACAATGATGTTCATGGGCATACCAGGAGGATTGTTGAAAGGACCTTCAGGCTTCTGAAGGCCAGGTTCAGGTGCCTCCATCTGACAGGTGGATCCCCATGCTACTCTCCTGAGAAGGTCTGCTGAATTGTTGTTGTGTGCTGCATGTTGCACAATTTAGCCCTCAGATGGCTTGTGCCCTATCTGCAGGAGGTGGGGGGGTGACAATGCAGGTATGGCAGCAGTGGACACTGAGGACAGTGAGGAGAAGGAAAAGGAGGAGGTTGTGGACAACAGGTCACGTATGATCCTGCAGTACATCCAATGACACTGAGGTAAGATTGTTGAACTAAACTTTCTATATTTTAGTGTTATGCTGTGTGACTGTAGCATAATGCAAGTCATTACCTTTGCATCCCCCATGACTGTCACCTATGCCTTCCCTTATTGCAGATGTTGGTGTTGTTCCAACAGTGTACTGCTGTGATGTGTACACACTGCTGAGACACATTTGTAGGACAGATCAACATGTTACTGGACATTTACACAGGATCATGGAGTTCATTACAGTTCAATATATTGTACATTACCTGTAGATAAAGCACTATTACTCAAGTTGTGTCCAAGGGTGTTTATTGAAAATTGGTGTACAATGGGAAGTGTAATAGAGTGGGGTGATGGTTGGGAATAGTCCAGTGTATTAGGACAGTCTGTTTGTAGCACAGGTCCAGTGTCCAAGGGACCATAGGAAGGGGAGCAATGGCAGTTCAAAGTGGACAAGGTGACACAGTGGAACACAAGGGGGACATTCAGGAGGGCCTCATTTCCTGGCGGCGGTCTTTGTCTTCGCAAGTGTCTCTGGTGTCTGTCTGAGTTGCAGGGACCGCTTGTGGGGGGGGTTCACCTTCTGCAGGGGGAGGGATGCTGGTGGACTGTGGGTCCTGTGGCAGGGCCTCCTGTCCAGTAGCTGCAGCAGATGTGGAGGGCTGGTCAGTACACTGGCTAGTGGAAGGGGCCTGATGGTGCGCTGTGTAGTCCCTCATGATGTTGGCCATATCACACAGTAAACCTTGCAATGGAGACCATGGTGGTGGTCAGGGTCTGCAATTCTTGCTTGATCTCTTGGTGGTGTTCCCCCTGCAGCTGCTGTGTTTCCTGCATGATGTTTATCACCTGACCCATCTTGTCCTGGGATTGTTGATATGCCCCCAGAACATTAGTGAGTGCCTCCTGGGCAGTCAGTTATCTGGGCCTGTCCTTCTCCAGCGCACAGCTGTCCTCTGACCATCCCTGACCCTTGTGCCTGTGTCCCCTGAAAGGTGTGCCCACTGCCACTGACCCCTGGACCCTCATTGTCTTGCCTGTAAGGTGTGGAGTGGGGTCCCTGTACAGGTAAGACACTGCAGATTGATGTGTGCTGTGAACAGAGGTCTGGGGACATTGGGAGGCTGCTGTGGTGTTGGATACTGAGGGGGGAGGTTCTGTGGGGGACTGGGTGTGGGCTGGGGTAGCCGACTGACCAGTGGTCCTTGATGGGCCTGGGAGTTCAACAAGATCCAAAACTCCAGAGTTGCTGTCATCTGGGGGCATCTTCTGGTGGGGGGCTGGGTATCCGTGGCACCTCCTCGCCGCTGAGATTGCCTGGGGCACCTGTGGGGATGTAAGTGATGTATTATGCTACATGTCTGTGACATATTCTGCATCCCTAGCTTCCCCTATAATATTGCTGTTGCCCTGTCACCTTTGTTTGTGAATGGTACGGGATTGTGGGATTGTTAGTTCTCCATGCTGTGCATGCATTGATGGTGGGTGTACATGCAAGGCTGGAAGGGATGTGCATGCAGTGGGTATAGCATGCAGGGCTTGGCATTTAGGTTTGCTGAATGTGTTGGTGCACTGTGTGGGATGGAGTGGGGTGATGGGAGTCAGGGTCGGGGTCGAGATGGCATGCAGGTATGGGGGGGTGATAGGTAATAAATGTTGACTCACCAGTGTCCAGTCCTCCGGCATCTCCAGTGAGTCCCTCAGGATGCAGTATTGCCAAGACTTGCTCCTCCCATGCTGTCAGCCATGGGGGAGGAGGCGGGGGTCCACCGCCAGTCCTCTGGATAGCAAGCTGGTGCCTTGCTGCAATGGAACGCACCTTCCCCCGTAGGTTGTTCCATCTCTTCCTTATGTCATCCCTTGTGCGTGGATGTTGTCCCACTGTGTTCAACCTGTCCATTATCCTCCGGTATAGCTCCATCTTCCTGGCAATGGATATCTGCTGTACCTGTGCTCCAAACAGCTGCGGCTCTGCCCTGACTATTTCCTCAACCATGACCTGCAACTCCTCATCGGTGAACCGTGATAGCCTTTGTGGGGACATGGGTGTTGTATGGTGTGTGTAGGTTGTACAGGGGTGATGTGTGATGTGGTGGTGTGTGGTGTGTGGTGCGTGTCGGCTGAATTGGTAGTTGTGATGTGTGTGCTTGGATTGTCCTTGCAAGGTGTAGCCGTCTTGTCGTGTTAGCAAAGGATTGTGGGTGGTATGGGGGTGTGTTTTATAGTGCTGTTTGTGGGTGTGTGGGGTGTGTGTATTTGTGTCAGGTGTGGGTTTTTTGTTCTGGCCAATGTTGTCTTGTTTTGTATTTGTGTGGCCATATCTGCGGCAGGGGTGTTCACCGCCAATGGTTTACCATCGTTGACTGTCCACTGTGGTGATTCGTGGGTCATTATTTGGAGGGCGCAGTATTGGTGGCCTAACAGTATGGGTGGTGGTTCTGTCAGTTTATCATGTTCAGTGGGTCTGGCTGATTTGTGGTTATGGCTGTTTTCTGTCGGTTTTGTGTGTGTGTGTGTGTCATAATCTGGAAGACGGATGTTCGCCTCCACGGCGGTATGTTGGTGGCAGTCACTGCGGCGGAATTCGGAATTTATCACCAATGTCATAATGAGGGTCTATGTTCTGAAACTAGGTGTATGTGTATATCCCTAGCTAGTAAGTGGTCTTTCCTGTTGAAAGTACCAAGTGACAGAGTGATAAGGCAATTGCAAGTCTTTATCCCACCACTGCACCACCAGTGTAGGAAGCGGGCCCGGTGTGTGGTGTATACCTATAGTACTTACACCTTACCAGGTCCAGGTATCCCCTCTTAGTGAAGTGTAGGCAGTGTCTAGAAGCCAGGCTCTCTAAAGCTAGCTGTGGATGAGCAACCAAGGCTTTTCTAGGAGACATGGAAAGTTCATGCAATATCACTGTAGTCACACAACACTTACACACATGAAAGAAACACTCAGTTTCACAAAAATAAAGGTACTTTATTTTTGGAACAAATCACCACAGAATACTAGAGAGGTAACCCAGCCTTAGGAGGTAAGTAATAAACTAAATGTATACACTAGTAATCAGAAATAAGCATAGAAAAAACTAGAAAACAGTGCAAATAGTAATAACCAATAGTGACCCTAGGAGGAGAACAAACCATATACTAAAAAATGGAATGCAAACAAGGGAGCTGGGAGTACTAGAAAACCACAGAGGTAAGCAACACAGTACCCCTCTTCGACCAGGAATGCAGGAGTAAAACACTGGATTTTCCCCAAACCACCCAAACGGAGGAAAAGAAGAAAAAGAAGATACCCAGAGAGGACTGAAAGAAAACCAGTTGTGGATTCCTGAAGGAAGAAGACCTGTGGAGAGAGGGGACCAAGTCCAAGAGTCACAGTGGAGTCCAGGAAGAGTAGGAGGTACTACCCACCCAGCTGTGGATGCAGGAGTTGGTCGACGGTAATGAAGGACAGGTCAGCACTACAGCACTGCAGCCCTGGAGCCGGAGAAGAGTTCCTGCTGGATGCAGAAGATGTCCCATGCTGGAAGGAAGATTGCAGATGGGAAAACTCTGGGTTAGTGGAAAAGAGGTGCTGCTGGGGACCAGCAAGGCTCAGGAGGACTCAACCAAGGAGGGGGAGTCACAGGGGACCCTCAGCATCGGAGAGAGTTCACAGGAGTAGAGGCAGCACCCACAGGAGTCCCACAGGATGGGGACACAGGAGTCACAGAATGAGCCCACACAGCACTACAAAACAGGATCCCACACCGCAGTTGCAGGATGGAGTGCCGAGGGCTGGATCTACATGGCACCTGAAGATCCCTTGGAGGGGATGCAAACAAGCCTTGGCAGCTGCAAGAGACCCGGTGCACGGGGTACTATCCTGCTTAGGACGGCAAAGGCTTACCTCCACCAAAGATGGACAGCTGGAAGAGAGGACCAAGTAGACCACTCTGGACTACCATCCGTGATGCAGGATCCATGCAGCAAGGCAGGAGAGGGGATCCATGCAGCCAGTCGTCGCTTGTTGCATGTGCCTGAAGATGCAGGGAAGTGACTCCTTCACTCCAAGGGAGATTCCTTCTTCTTCTTGTGCAGGCTGAACGGTTGCAGTCTTCTGAGGATGCATGGTGAAAGAAAAGCTGCAAAGCTGGCAGGAGTCCTGGAAACAATCTTGCTGAAGAGTCCTTTCTTCTTGGAAGCAGATTGTCGGGTCCTAGAGGTTCCAGTTGCAGTTCCAGAGGCCAGAAGATGAAGCAGGGGTCACAGAGGAGTCCTGCTGGAATCTTGCAAGCCGAATCTGAGGACCCACCCAACAGAGAGACCCTAAATAGCCCTGAAAGGGGGACTGGTCACCTAACCAGGTAAGCACCTATCAGGAGGGGGCTCTGACGTCACCTGCCTGGCCTGGCCACTCAGATGCTCCCAGAGTCCCCCGCCAACCTTGGAAACCAGTTGGCAGAACCCAGGGACCCTCTGGAGGAGCTCTGGGCACCACCCCTGGGTGGTGATGGACAGGGGAGTGGTTACTCCCCTTTCCATTGTCCAGTTTCGCACCAGAGATGGGACCTGGGGGTCACTGAACCGGTGTGGGCTGGTTTATGCGCAGAGGGCACCAAATTGCCCTTCAAAGCAAATCAGTGGCTTGGAGAGGCTACCCCTCCCAAGCCGGTCACACCTATTTCCAAAGGGAGAGGGTGTTACCTCCAACTCCCAAAGGAAATCCTTTGTTCTGCCTTCCTTGGCTTGATCAGATCAAGCAGCAGGAGGGCAGAAACCTGTTTGAGGGGTGGCAGCAGCCGTGCTGCCTGTAAAACCCTGTAAGACTGGTGGTAGCAATGCTGGGGGTCCTATAAGGAGCCCCTAGAGTGCAAGGGATTTTAGTTCCAATACTTGCAACAGTATTGGGGTTTGATGCTGACATGTTTGATACCAAACATGCCCAGGTTCGGAGTTACCATTATGTAGCTGGACATAGGTAGTGACCTATGTCCAGCACACATGTAAAATGGCGTCCTGACACTAACAGAGACCAGGAAAATGGATCTGGAGTTTGTGGGGACACCTCTGATAGTGCAGGGGTGTCCTCACACACAGGCACCTGCACCCTGCCCTCTGGGCATCTCTGGAGTTCCCAATCATGAACACAGCTATCTACCACTGTCCTGCTGGTCAACTGGCGTTGCCCTGTAGGCCACGCTGGATCCTGTCTGGCGAGCCCTCTGGGCTGAGAGGGCCTACCATAGGGGTGACTTATAGTGACTTGGTGTAGGGACCCGTACTGCACCCGTTTCATGCAGTCTGCAATGGTAGGCCTGAAGAACCCTTTGCATGGGCTCCCTATGGGTGGCAGAATAACTGCTTCAGCCCAAGGGATCCCTTGCTACCCCAAAGCCCTGGGTACCTAGGTACCATATACTAGGGATTTACATGGGGGGGACCAGTATGCCAATTGTGGGAAGAAAGGGTACAATTTAAAGGAGAGAGCAAAACTACTGGGGTACTGGTTAGAAGGAACACAGTAGACACAGTTAAACATACTTACAACAGGCAGAAAATGGAGGTAACCATGCTAAGAAAGAGGGTGCTTCCCTACATTTGCCATCTGCCACCACCCGCAGCTCTTCAGGGAATAGCATCATATATTTCACATCCTTGGCCCCTGATGCTTTTTTAACTTCATAAAAGTTTTTCTGTTGTCGCTGAACCTGCAAGAGGAACTCCGGAAAGAAGTAAATGACTGCATTATCCAGGTGTAAGTTGCCAGGGGACTTAGCTGCTTGCAAAAGGGTGTAACGGTCTCTATAGTTCAGTATCCTGGCAAATGATCGTGGGTGGTGGGGCCTTGGCTTCGAAGGTGGGCCCGACACCTTGTGTGCCCGCTTAACCAAAAAGAAGTTTGACAATCTCTTCAGCTTGAGTTTGTTAAGGATAAGGTCTTCTAAGAAGAGATCTGAACTAGGGCCCTCCATGACCTCCGGCACCCTCACCACTCTTATGTTGTTCCTTTGAGCCGTACCTTCCTGATCTTTGAGCTTGGCAACCATTACTGAACTTTGTTTAGTGAGAAACTGAACCTGTTCCTCAAGATGTTTCATTGTAGATAGTAGCCCTTCAGTATGAGTCTCTGCCACAGCTACTTTCTCAGAGATTTTACCAAAGTCCACCCTAAAGAGAAAAACATCAATTGTAACTGCATCCAATATGGGCAATAATGAGCCCTGGAGGTCCTGTTTGGTTGTCATTATAGAGAACAGGGAGGTTTTGCCACTCTGCATTTGGTCCTCGCTGGTAGCACAAGTCTCTGCTCTTACCGACTGTCTCTCTGGGGTTGCCATTCTCATTGTGCATTTGCCAAGGGTGGTAGTTTGCACTAGTTGACCATGACCTGGCACTGGAGGTGTCTCTCACTCTCACCGCAAAAACGTTCGCCAACAAGATGACTCCCATCTCCGGGGTTCCCAATCATGAACACAGCTATCTACCACTGTCCTGCTGGTCAGCTGGCTTTGCCCTGTAGGCCACACTGGAACCTGTCCGGCGAGCCGCCTGCACTATTTATCCGGACGGCTCCCGCAATCCCTTAATGTGATTACCGCTGGGTCCCCCTTGGCCTGCCTGCTCAATTGCTGTGTGCTGGTGTGTGTAGGGGTTGGGGTGGTGTGGTCTCAGCCCACAAGCCAAATTGAAGCCTCCAAGTGGCCCCAACCACAGAGCCGATAGTCGCTGATGGCCCTCCGTGTAGCATCCCATTCGGAACCAACTCACTTCTCTCCCCCAGGCCTGCGGCCACAAGGGCAGGGCGCAGGCCAAGAGGGAAAGCAACAATCGCTTGGTCAGGGACACCAGCCAGGGAGGGAGACTCTGCTTACACTCCCCCCTCTGCCAAGTTGGCCGCCACTTGCTTTCCCAGGACGTGGCTCCTCACCGATTCCATTGGGTCGCTCCGGGGTTTCACATCTTCCTGGCCTGACAGGTCACTGCAGTACCACCCACTGCTCCCCTCACCTGTCACAGCCCCCGTGTGCTCCCACTACTGTTCTGCTCTGGCCTCAATGGGGTGCGAGAGGGTGGGCCACCAGGTCTGTAGCAACAACTCTGTTATTCCTCTTGCTGGCGCTTGCCATGTGTTGTTGGTGTCTCCCAGTGCTGTCTGCCACCATGCCAAGGGCAGCTCTTGGAAGACGGGACAATCTTCCATCATTGTAAGGCACTCCGCCACTCCTTACTCCATTCTGTTGTGCTCCGGGGCAGACAAGGCGCCCATGCTTTATTTCCTTTCACGGACACAGGCAGGATAATAGGCAGATAAGGGGGGATCATCTACAGGCAGCAATTTGAGCTCTTTTAGCCTGCGGCCATCTTGGCCGGCAGCTAGGCATGCCCTGTGAAATAATTTCAATGCATGGTAGTGGTATGAGTTGTAAAATCTGCATTGTAAAAACATTTGTGGTGAAGGAACACGTGGTAATGTCATACAACTCGGGGAAGCAGTATCTGCTGGTCCCACGTGGTCCTGTACAAAGGGTGTCCACATCTAGAGGAAAGCTTCTGTGCGGTCCTGGAGATTATGAATGACTCGTTCGTGGGAAGTGGCTCGGAACATAACCAATAGCCATTCTTCATGGGTGGGGGACGCTGGGAAGCGCCAGTGATGAAGTATGCATATTTTTGCTGTGGCAAGGCCCTATGTAAAAGGCAGCAATGGGGCATGAAAGATCTGTGAATTACCAAGGATCATGCAGGAAAAATCAGGGTATGGGGGAGAGGGGACCTGATTGGCAGGGTCTCAGTGAGCATGGATACCACTGCATCCCAGAAGGGCCTTATTGAAGGACAGTCACAGATGATGTGTACTATATTGCACCGGGGCACAGGGCAAGCCAGCAGTTTGCATTGGGTAGAAGGCCCGCCTCATTCAATTTCGCCGGTGTCCAGTGTCAATCATGCAGTGTCTTGAACAGACAGAATTTCAACGCGCCTCTTTCGCCCCACGATCAAGCATCTCCAAGAGTTCAGCCCAGTCCTATGCCTCATAGTCCATCTGCAGCCTTGCCTGCCATTTGGCTTGGAGGCTGCGGAGGAGACAAGAGGAGAAATGAAGGCGGATAAAAAGGCTATGGAAACTGGACATCACTCTGTGGAAGCGGCCCCACATCCTGAGATCGTTTACTACTGGTGAGGACTGTAGGGGCCAGGGGTGCTTTCCCAGATGGCAGATGAGGCAATGCCGCAATTGTAGATATCTCCGCAACTGCTGTGGTGGGAGATCAAACTTCTCGCACAGCTGACCGCAGGGTCTGAGATCACCCCCCTCAATGACTTGGCTCAGAATGACAATGCCTGCCGAATGCCATTGCGACCAAAAAAATGCCTTCCCTCTTATACTCAGGCTGCCATTACCCCACCGGGGCGCATGCTCATGAAGGAGGGGATCTACTCAAAGTAGGCAATGAGCTCACCTCCAGGACTTCATCATAGCCTGCAGTACCAGGTTATCAGAATGTGGGCACATTCCCGTTGTATAAGGGAGATAGACCCTGCTGGGAGGACAGTGGTGTACGTTCCATTACCCTCTATTGCGGCAGGTCTTGCCTGCAGGGGAGCATATAGGCCAGTTGTGGGAGGTGGAGGGCCAAAGCATAGTGCTCATTCGAAGGGAGGCCCAGGCCTCCATTCAATGGATGCAACAGGAATTTGGACTTGGCGAGGCGGGGACGAACCAAGCCCCAGATAAAAGAGTGGCTGTATTTATCCACGGACCCAAGGATGGATAGCGGGGCAAGTAAAGGAATCATGCCAAGGACTTAGGTGAATTTAGGCAGCGTCAACTTCTACAAGGCCTGGACCCTGTCCCACATTGACAGCCCATGGTGTGACCATTTTCATGCAGATGATCAAGGGGTCAAGATTGTCAGCCACCATGTGGTCCAGGTCTCGATTGTCAAGAATCCCCAGGTACTTGAGATGTGAAGGTTTCCAACGAATATCGCTGCAACAGTGGTTATGTGTGATATAGGCAACACCTTGCTTTTGTCCCAGTTAACTCGGTAGCCCGAAAGTGCTGCGAAGTCATCAGTGATGCCTAGCATGGCCGAGAGGGAGCGGGGAAGGTCGGTGAGGAGTTTATCATTCGCATAGAGGTATACTGGTCTTTGACGCATAAGGCCTGAGTGAGAGTGCTGAGGTGGTTCCTGGAAGAGGAGACAGTGACAAATCCCACCTGGGTTTGGTGGATCAGGGACAGGATCACCTTGCGGAGGCGGGCCGCCAAAACAGTCGCAAGTATCTTGATGTCCCAGTTGAGGAGGGAGATCGGCCTGTAGCTAATGCAGAGCAGTGAGTCCCTGCCTTGTTTGGGGAGGACCACTATTACCGCTTTATTAGAAATAGCACCTGGGGAGCCTGACAATTCTGCTTTGGAGAAGGGGTTGTAGAGGGAATCAACAACATCTCTGCTCGCCCACTTGCAGAACTCCGCGAGGATGCCATCTTCCCCTAGGTCTTTATGGTAGATGGCCTACGCAATCTCATTTTTGCTGATCTCCCCAGCAAGCAGTTCCCTACCAGACTCGCTGATGCCAGGAAGGTGGATGCTGGCGAAGAAGGCCTCCAGGCGTTTGTGGTCAACCTCCTATTGTGGGGTATAGAGGGTCCAGAAGAATCCTGCAAATTCATGCCGTCTCATGACTGTATGGCGGGAATAGCAAGCCCTGCCTTCTGCTGGCAGAGTTGGGCCGCAAGAAGACGTCCCTCCTTCTCACCATATTCATAGTGGCAGCCTTTAAATCTCTGTAGGGCATATTCAGCTTTGGTAGTGAACAGAGCATTGAGGTTCATTACGGCTTTTTCCAGAGAGAGGCAAGTGAGTATGGAGGGTCATGTGGTGTAAAGGCACGAGAGGGTCACAATCTCACCTTCCAGGTCCTTTTGGTTGCAACCCTCTGAGCGTTGGCCAGAGCTGCATCACTCATTAGTTGGCCCCAGATGGTTGCCTTCGCTGCCGCCCACAGTACTCTGTGGGAGAACACTGACCCCCCTATTATCCTCTAGGAACATGGAGATGTGCAACCCAAGCTGGGAACTCCTCTGAGGCGTGCGATATTGGTATAAATTCAGGCACAATGGTTTCCGGCCTGGCAACAGGTCCAAGAAGAGCAGAACGGGGGAGTGGTCGGAGAGTGCCGCTGCCAGTACGTGGGAGTCCCGAGCAAGAGCCACTATGTGCTGAGAAACCAGGAAGTCCAGCATGGACTGGGTGCTATGCACTGGGGACAAAAATGTGTATTCCCAGTCTTCCGGGTGTGTGAGGTGCCAATGGTCTACCAGGCCGTTATCAGTGAGTAGGTCTGCTAGGAGGACCATGTCCTCATTGTTGGATAAGTCCAGGAAGCCGGTGCGGTCCAGCACAGTGTCTCGCTCCAGGTTGCATTCCCCCCCCCCCAGTAAGACATGGGAGGCCCCAATTTCGGGGACAAATAGGGTAAGCAGAAGTAAAAAATAGAGGTGAGGGCATACACTGAGCCCACACTGATTGTCTGTAAACATAGAAATCAGACAGGTCTGACCAGGACTTAAGGAGAGTGGCAGGGAGGACTCTATGAGTAAGGATTGCCACTCCATATTTCATGGTGGGGCTGTGAACTACCACTTCTGATGGTGGGCAGCAGCTATGGAGCACCCTCCCCACCCAGTCTTGGTGCAGTTTATCGGACTCCAGATGGGAGAGGTGAGTCTCCTGTAGCAGGGCCACGTCCACCCCCTTTGGGCATAAATAGGAGGGCACCTTCTGGCACATGATGTAATGCGTCAGACCATGGACGTTCCATGAGACAGCACGCAGAGAAGAGGGAAGTCCGAGGTTGGAGGAATGCCATCAGTGCAGGAACAGGTTATCTTCCAACACGAGGTAGCAGTATTCCCAGGGGGTGTAAGGGACGAGAAGGTAGAAGAAAAAAATAGAGCAAATCGGCAAAAGAGTGGGGGAGGGAAGTTGGGAAAATACGGGGATCCCACAGGCACAAATAAAACAGGGGCAATGTGACCGGCTCAAGGGGCGGTCGACTCAATGGACTGTGGGACAAGGGAAGCAAGGGAGAGGATATAGTAAGGCTTCAAGCCGAGGGTGCGCCCCAGTGAGGGCTGGAAACTGTGAACCGCGGGTCTAAGCTTGAAGCACCAGCTTGCCGGAAGCCCCAAGGGGAAGGGCAGGGAAGGAAGGTTTTGAGGGGAAGTCATGACAAGAGAATGTGGGGGTGTGGGCGTCATGTCCGAGTAACTGGGGAGCCAGGCAGGCCAAGCTATGCCCTCCCATGAGGGACGGGGGAGGGGGAGAACCCTTATGCCAAAAGGCTTTGTCAAAAGGGGAGGCGGGTCCATGGGAGCCCTATGTATGATGGCACCTGCTGAGGGGAAAGATCTCTGTAGGGATCATAGCAGTACAGGTAATGAGAACCAGCATGTAATAGCATCTAACATCACAGAACAGTGTAGAACATCATTAGGATACCATATTGTAGCACATTATAGAGGCATGCATACTCATAGATATGAAAAACATTAGAGGTAAGATTAAATGCAGAGTGATAAAGGCATGTGTTAGGAAGCTGGTACATGGGAAAATTATACAAATGCGAACTTCAAACAGCATCAGTATAGTCAGCCTTCCGGGCCTTCAAGACCCAAGTCCTGGCCCTCTGCAGTCAATGCAATGGGGACAGTTACCACCATAGCAGAAAGTATAGTTTAGCCATCCAGGTGATGAGTCTTCAATGGGGACCGTGATTTGTCCTGGAACTGCTTGTTCGTGATAGCTGCCACCACCTTGAGTGCCATGTCCCTGTTGCCCTACGATCTGGCTGGCCTCTTTACTTCTCTGCCTCTTTTGTGGGTGCCATTCGTGTACTAACGGCCACTGCATGCAGTCACAGCAGGCAGGCTGGAGGAGAGGTGAGAACCATTCTCGGAGTGTGCTGAAGCGTGGTCCATGTCCAATTCGACTAGGCCATCCAAGAAGAGACACAGCGCATCCGGGTCATAGGATCTGCCATCTTTCATGATCCACATCCAGGCAGGTTTGAAGAGTCCAAATCTGAGTCTGTCTTATGGGGCCAGAGGGCCAGGGACTCCTTCCTCCTGTCATTGGTCTCCCGTGAGAAATTTGATGGCTATGCAGATTGTGTGACCTTCATAGTCATACGGGCTGTGAATGTGAGCCACAGCCAAGAGTTGCCACACCGGTTCTTGATTGAGGAAGCATGCTATAATAGGCTGTGGTCGCTCCAGTGCAGCCTGGTGCACAGAGCCCAGGCGAGGAGCCGTTGGAGCTCCTGTGGAGGGGAAAAGGCAAGTCAAACAAGTGAGGGGAGAAGGCCTTTGAGAAAGTCTGTGAGAAAGCTCTTGGTCCCTGTCCAGGACTGTGTTGAGGTGGTCTTCCACAGCTGTAAGTCTATATTCCAATCTCTCCACTCTGTCCTGGAAGCCGGCTATATTGGTGTGAATGAATTTGGTCTCAGCCGCGAGGTCTGAGATTTTAGTGTCCATGCCTTCCAGTCGGCAGCCGACTACTGTGACTTCCTGCATGAATGCGTTCCATAGTCGATTCTTGTGCTTGGCAGGTAGATCCGGGAGAGGGCTCTATAGCAGGTGAAGTCTGTGGGGATGCCATAAGTCGATGCTGCGCGATGGCCTCCGAGAAGAGCAGTTGGCAGTAGGACTTTGCAGGGGGCTTGCCTGTGGGCATCCCTGGGTCAAAGTTGCAGGAGGGGGTATATCTCAAGCCCCCAGACAAACATGGGGCAAAATGGCCCCTAGTCCAATAGCTGACCGTCGCCTGCTGCCAAGGACGCAGGGAGCAGTTGGTGGTGTAGATGGGTGACTAAATTTAGGCCTCACCAGAGGGGAGGGCAGGCTGCCAGATACTGTCACACCTCTTAACGGAGTGGCCCATTCACGGGACTCCCATCACCATGGCAGGCGGGTAGAGCATATAGTTTGGCTTCCTAGCAGCAGAAGAGTCCAGATCTCCAGCAGGGATTCTATGACTCCGGGCGGTGGGAATGGGGAAAGGAGACCAATGTGGTTTACAAGCCCCCCAGAGCTAGAGGCGGTCTCTGCGGAAGGTGGCGGGGAGGAGGTGTCCCGTGATATCCGCGATCCAAGGAAAGACAAGAGCTACACTGAGACGATCAGAACCACCCCAGCGCAAGAGGTATGCAGGAGCATGAGGGATTCATGGCCAGGAGCAGGTCAATTCTGTAACGGCGGTGTACAGTGCAGGTGTGGCCTCTAGTGGGGGGGGAGCACCCAGGAGGCTGGAACAGCTGCCTTACAGCAACATGAAATGGGGTCAAGCATCCTGTTGTTGCCACTGAAGGTGGGCCCTCCGATGCATGCATCAGTAGGGAGGAAGGCTGTCCACACATCCCAGAGGTGATAGGCCCCCGTCCTACAATGTCCGGGTGCCAGAAGAGTGGAGCAAGCAGGAGTGGAGGGCCAGAGCACCACATGGGGGCTGTACGCTGTGGGTGGTTGAATGTACTGGGGTCCAAAGGTTCAAGGCGGGGGCTGTGAAGAAGTATGCTGGCCACACGTTGTGGCTTCTGGTGGGCCGCCAAAAGCCCACACTACCAGCAAGTCAAGATGTGGGCCCCAAGGCTAGCAGGAGGTAGGCCTCCCCGTGCTGCAGCTAGGCCTTCTATCCAAGTGGGCAGAGGGGAAAGCCAGGCAGATCTTATAGGAGGCCCCTCTCCAAGAGTTGGTTGTGGCAGGGGCTTGCACCGTCAGGCAGGGCTTTTCAGACATTCCCAGCCAAGACACGGCACACGTGGCCCTTTCTGTCAAGACAGGCCGTGGCTCCGGGCATGGTTGAAGGCCCAGGTGCACAGCTGTTGTCGGGGCAGCTGGGACGTCAAAGCTTCCGATCCTCAGGGGCTGCAACGGGGGCTCGGACGCCTGCCGGGACACAGCAGTAAAAAAGGTGATTAGCGTTGGCCCCCACCACAGCCTCTCAAGCCCTGCCGCTGCCTCATGGTGCCGTCCGGCATGCAGAGCTTGACTTTCAAGCCGCCATTTCCTATCATGGGATTTTGAAGACAGCTCTTCTTTGTCTGGAGCATCCAGCACACATGATACTGCCATGAAGCTGCAAACTTATAACCCAACTGCCTTGTCAACGTATGCAAAATCACTACAAGCCATCAACACGCCCCAGTCTACCAGAAAGTTTCAAAGTGGCTTAGGACAAGGATCTTCTTCTACCTGATGCTACAGTCTGCAAAGCTGATTTCACTGAATTTATCATATTGCTTATTTGGTGCGTCTGAAAGATGAAGAAAAGCCAGTTCCTCCTTAGGATGGAATTCATGCTTTGATCTCCCACAATACCATCCAACTGAAGAAGGTTTGGTTTTTACCATTAATACCACCTCCTGTCACAAACTATGCAACAGTATACACAGCTCTAAAAAAATCCCAAAATGTGCGTGCTCAGCTTGAAGACTAGACTATCCTGCCAATTTTCTGTGATGAAGGTGCTTTCTGTATTGTAGCTGACATTTTTATGAGCAATTCAGAGGAATATCATGATTTTTATCCAATGATGGGCGTTTCCCACAGGACAAAAGTTTTGTTGCAGTTTGAGAAAGTTATCTCAGTGGATGTGGCATAGACGATGCACTTATTGAGGCTGGACTCTTTGGAAGCAAAACTGTCCAGTAAGTATTGAGCAGAACTCACTAAGTTCCTTTGTTACAAGTAGAATTTGTAGAGTTTGTCAAAGAACTTGAAGAAAAATCTGAACTTTGCAAGTACTTGGGAAATGTTTTACACATGATAGCGCTAGTGAAAAACTTAGTACATGCTGATAGGGAAGGTGATTGAGAGCTGCACGTGAAGACTATGGCATCATTGATTAATGTGTTTCACAAATTTGACTGCATAAAGTACCTGAGATATGGGTCCTGGTATTTGGAAAGAATGAAGAAGCTAGAGATGAAAAAACCATACCTCTACAGAAAATTCATCCAAATACATTTTTTGGGGAAAGACAGAGAGGGAAGGGCCAATGCTGTGGCTCCAGATATGAAACTGGAAGAGATGATCCAGAGATCACTGAAAAGTTCCAAGGGAATAGTTGGTCAGACACATAAAAGTGAATCTGTTGCTCAATGGCACCTCGTTTACCATGAAGACCTTTCTATTTGCAATGTTTTCAGAGAGACTGCAAAATTAAAAATAATGGACCATGGTGAAACTGTTCCTCACCACAAACTTGTATGAATGAGAGGGTAATGTTTTAATAAACATGTTGACAGCCTTCTTCATTTCATGCAGCAGGAAGGAAACTTCTTTGAATTGATGGTGACTACACAACTTTATGACCAAACAATATGTGGATAATGATACAAAGACACGTCTACTAGATGTCCTTCTACATGGACGGTCAAAAATATATGCAGAACTGAAGCAGGAGAGATTTGTACTGAAAGAGAAAATGCTGTTTGACATAATCAGTAAAGCTAAATTTCCACGCTTTAATTGCCATGTCCAACCAGCCACTACAAAACAGGTTACAAAAAAACAACTTTCGCAAGCACATAGAAAGATTGATGTAGCAAAAGAAAAGGATGAATTTATCAGGGACAGTCTGTCGCATGATCTTCTTCCAACAAACACATTATTTGATGGAGATGCTGCAACCAAATCTGTGAAGCACAAACTCATACAAGAGCTCGAAAAAAACTTTCACCTGAAGAATTTCAATTTCAAAAGGTGCCCTCATTGTAAATTGCTGTTGTTGTAGACTGTATGTCACAATTACGAACGGTCAAGATTTCATCCATGTAAACTTTTAAGAGGTCCTTCAGACTGTTCTAGAGATATCAAAGAACTGCATATTGTCTTTGACAGTTATCTTGAGCTTCTGTCAAATCATGTGAGAGAACCAGACAAATGTCTACAAGTGGAACAATTGTCCTTGCCTGCATCAAAAATTCAACACCTATACCGGTACAACTTGATACAATCTGGTCATCAACATTGAACAAGACGAACTTGGAGAAGTTAACTCGCCAAAACCATTGCTGATGCTTCAGTGAATACTGAATTTCCAATCATTGCAAGTGGAATGATTGTCAATGAGGAGTTGGTGCCTGCAGAGATATATTAAAAAGGTACAGTCCATATTGTTCAAGACCTTAACATGGAATTGGAGGAAGCTGACCTTTGTGTTGTGCCATGTGTTGAGTGGGCTGTTCGAAATGGTTCCAATCGAGTCATTGTACTGTCAAATGACACAGATGTTATTGTGCTACTCAAATTTGTTGCAATGTTCATAAGTCAAAGATTTTCAGAGTTATCGGTACATTATGGAATAGGTGAGAAAAGACACTTAACCCGCTTCATATTCTGTACAAAAAACTGGGCTCTGGGATGCCCAGTGTTCAAGGCACATATTGTTACGGGTGATGACACTATGAGAAAAATTGGAACACAACTTGGAGCTTTAACTCCTGAACCTGTGAAGTTTCTAAAGGGATTTTCTGAGACAGGGGAAGAATGTGTCTTTAAAGATGTAGAAAAATACCTTGTGTGTGTGTAGAAAACAAGTTCTGACTGTCACACATTTAACGATCTTTGGTACAGTGAGTTCAAGAGATCGGTCCTGCTAAGTGACCTTCCACCGACATCATATTCTGTGCGTGGGCCTAATAAAAGAGCGTTCTACTTGATCAGATTATGTGTAACTGTTTTGGATCATGCATATGTAGAGAAAGATCCATGTGAATTTGGTTGGGAATTTATTGGTTGGGTGCTAAAACCTATGAATTGTCTAAATCCCCTACCCACAAAATGTACATGTACATGTACTTGAGAAACCTGTGCTACAGAAAGATGTCCCTGTCGATATGCTCTTCTTAAATGTTCAACATTTTGCAAATGTACCACAAGTGATTGCCGAAACAAATAAATAAAGTGAACTATGAAAATGTGTCTAAAACAGGAATGATAAACATTATTGTTTTCATATTCAGATCATAAACATTGTTTGGAGTATAAATAAAAGGCTAAAAACCCATTATTATTTGTTTCATTTATATATATATATATATATATATATATATATATATGTCTCTTCTTCTTCTATTGTAGCAGCAGTTTTGGAAAAAAGTGGAAGTATTGCTTTGAGGAGTTATTTTCTGTCTTTATAGCCTACTTGCCCCCCAAGACCTATGTTTTGACACACAAAATGAAGTATATAGGTCTAATGGTTCCTGAAATATTACATCATCACTGCAAAACATTCTGGATCAGCAATGTCTACCCAAGCTAAATTTCTTCTCTAATGATCCAAAAACACAATTCAAAAATGAAAATCTCTGGACAATTTTTTTCACGTAGGTATATCAGAGGGCCGGGATTCTGTAGTTTCTCAACATGGTCTCAAATGTCAAGGTGCTAGGACTCATCAACTCCAAAGTTCCAGTTCAAGCAACTGTATCTGCCAGAAGATCAAGATCCAAGTAAGATTAGTTAGTTAGTCAATAAGATATTCAGTTTGCGTGTTTAGTGTGTTTTTTGTAGTTTAATATCTGAACACTGGATTTGCAACTTTTGCATGAAATGAACCTTTTTCCTTCAGTTACAGCCCTATGAACCTGGCCTCATGGTGTAGATTAAAAAACTCACCTATTTCAGTTCAGGATGCCAGCTGTTCATGTGATATTGATGACTCTTATGATTATTAAAATGTTTAGACTTTCATTTTGATTGTGTTTAGTTATGATTTACCAAGTTGCACTTCAGAACTAAAGCACTTTCAGGTCTTAATGAATAAAGCTAAAAGGTATTGCAAAACAATCCACCATTCATGTGTTCTAGTATAGTGGAATGTTTTGGTATTATGTGTTATTAATACTTTTTCAGTAGGAACATTAAGAGTAGTTATTTACCCTTCCCTATATTACACACAGACATATGAATATCCGTAGACAACTAGGATTGTACACTGTGCTTTACAGAGAGGGCACAATATCAAACTTAAGCAGGAATTTTACCATATACGGAATTCCAAGGTCTATTGTGTAAGGTAGACTGATAACTACTGAAGCAGTGATTGCTGTACATCTTGTCACCTTTTCCACCATAATGATTTTTAGTACAAAAGAAGCACGTTATTTTCCCTGAAGAGAGAATACAACACCATTCAACAATGTTCTCCATGGTTTAGCATGATTTTATGAGGAAACAGTGGCTCCCATTGTTCACGTACAGTGAGACGAATAAAGAAAACAAGCACTGGCAAAGCCAATAGGTTTCGCCAATGAGGAATCTACTGGCTTTGTCATTCACAGAAATAAGTCTTGGTTGGTGCAGTGAAGAAAAGTGAATTGTAGTTTTAGCGCTACGAGGTCACAGCCTGTGACAAAAGGCACTGTGAATATGTAATTCATTTTTTAACTTGCGTTACACACAGTATAAGACAGACTGATAAAAAAATGTGCAAAATGTATAAGATAAAATGGTGCTACCAAAATATAGATTTTAGTAATATCCAGGCCTTGTACGTAATGTTTTTTTTTTACATTACTGTCCCTTCAACACCTCCAGGTGTGGTAAGCGCAATATAAATACAAAAAACATGCACTTCACAGCCCAGTTGTTAACTCTTTGCACTGCCACTCAAAAAGAATAAACCTTTGTCATCACAAAGCTTCGAGTGATTAGGTCAAATAAAGCCAGTACCGGCTCCAAAGCATTCTTTACATTTGCAGATTAACACGTAGTTCACATTTGCATTTCTTTCAGGCAAACAGGCACCCTGGCAGGAAGGCTTGTTCAGCTGTCTGCCCGGCTTCATTTTCAGCGCACAGGAGACTCACTGAATTACCCTTCAACTGATACATTTAAACTTTTGGAATTAAAAGCCCCGGGATGGCACTCTTTTCACAAAAATTAGGGGAAAACCAAAGTCTATGGTAAGATAGCTTTCAGACTTATTACTCTTGTATCTGAAACCACCAGCACAATTGATGTCACTGAGGCTCTCCACTAATTTGGAGCTTGAAAAGATAGCTTTTTGGGTGGAACACGGATGCCAGAAATCTATGTGTGTCTGTTTTTCAGTGTCAATTCTCCTTTTGTGCCTAGCTCATGTTACAGAAATAGGTCCTAGTGTGCTTTCAAACGACTTCTTTTCAGCAACCAACAGCGCACCATCTTTGTTTACATTCCTGCACCAGACTAAACACTTGCGAATGACAGCAAAATGCGCATGAAAACAGAAAAGTACCATGAACTGTGCTTCTCAACATTTTACATCAGCATATAAAAATGCTAGGGGTGACGCGATATTTTCCCTGTCCCCATTCACTATAGAAAGTGATTGAGCATTATCTCTCATCTTATCACTTTCATGTTGCTTTTAATCTTGGTCTAACCCCTTTTGCTTTTGATAATTAAATGGTGATGTTTGCTGGGGTTCAGAACCAATTTTAGTTTCCTCTCCTGTCTTGAGCAGTGCCTGTCCGTAGGTATCACCCTAGTACATTCTACCACGGCAGTCACCACAAAAGATCTCCGGCAAAGAGCCCCCTCACGGGGAGCCCGTCAGACATTGCAGTGACGGTCTGACGAGGAGCGCCCGATGATGAAGCATGACATCCGAAAGGATGTGTGAGGGCTCTTGCTCCTAAACTTGAAGGTTCCCTTGATTTCCTTTTGGAAAAGTGTACTCCTTATTGTGTGACCAAAATGTATGGCCTGGGGAGCTGCTAGGGCGGGTGCCAACAGGACTTGATAGAAAACATCCTGGCAGCAAGATCCACACAGAGAAGTATGAAAAAAAGCAAAGATGGCGCCAGCCGCCTGTATTTACATCACATGAGGGCAGACATTGGGTGCCTGGCCAACCCCTAGTGTTAGAGTTGCCAAACATGTGCATGAATACGTGACAGGTTTAATTTCTAAAAATGTGCGGGCTTAAAAAAATAAAAGCATTGGTAAAGCCAATGGAAGAGCGGTGGGGTGAAGAGAAGACAGACTCCAATGCATTCTCATGGTGTGTGCGAAGACAAATAATTAAAAAAAAGTAACTTCAGGGCTTATAGGGAGCGGAAGGACCCTGACCACTAGCCAGTGGCCAATGCCTGGAAGCTGTACTTGGTCTAAGCTCCAAGCAAGACAGCAAAGTAACAGCGGAAGTGCAAGCAATGACGTGCAGAACAATGTGCTGGCCAATGAGAAGCACTTAAATTAGAGCAGCATTAATGGCAACCAATGGTAAGTTCAGGTAAGTAAGGGGTGGGTTCTAAGCCCCTGTTAAGATTTTTTTTAGTTACAAAAGATTTCGCAAGCACAGTGCACAAGCGCACACCATGCAGGTGAACCCTAAAAAACAGGTCAGCACGAAAGCTGTTACTACATAATGCAATAGCGAGGAGGCCTTAGGCCCACCCACTTATGTACAATATTTCTGGGTCACTCATGTGGTCAGAGAGGTAAAAAGGTAAAGTGGCTTCACTCAGACCCCCAGGCCTGCGCTGAGCTTTTACTACAACACCTCACCTGTTAAACCAATCCACTCCAAAGCTTGCCCAGGGGTCAGGGTGGTTTCTGGTGCCCACACTGCCCCATAACTTGCTTTTGAGCTGTATAAGGATGGATGCCTGCCTTAAAAACAACCACTAGCCTTGCCTAAGATCTGAAAAGAATTTTCTAGAAAACTGGTTCTACAACAGAAGTAAAAACCTCAAATTATTAATTGTTTGGAGCATAACTTCTATTAAATGCACAGGATCCCTTTGTGATTCTGAGGTTCTAATTGAGATTCAAAGTTATATCTCCTAAGATAACACCCTCTAAGGTAACATTTAGACAGTAAAGCAACCCAGAACAGCTTGTCCAGTGTGGCAAGAGGTCAGTTGTGCATGAGCGATATGTTCTACTTCATTTATATAAAGACAAACTTGGCACTGTGGCCTACACTACAGCTGTAACAGGTTGTATAGGCAGCATATATGTGATTTATGCCTTGATGATTAAATACTCAAGAGAGTTTAAATAGTCCATTGGGGCGGATATAATATTGAGGACTAAGTGATCCTGTGCTGGAGAAGGGAATTGACCAAGAGTTAAGAAGTCTCTAGAAGATATGCCTTAATTTGTTTTAATTAGGTGGATGAAGGCTGCATGCCTCGAGTGTGGAGGTAGTGGAACAACACCATATAAGCCAACACACTCGATTTAAACAGAAGATTCATTATTTTAAAGCCCAAAATTGCTTTATTATGACATTCCGCAGCCTGAAATGACCCGTATTTCAATGCAAGTCAAATAAAAAATTATTTCTCCAGATTTATTTTTAAAAACCTCCTGCTTTCCCATTTCCAAATGCCCGCATATGTGCAAACATGTTTTTGAAGTTCTCCAGAAGGAAAGCTGGACCTGCATTTTCCAGATGGGTAAGTATAAATAAATACATTTTTTTAGTTTATCTAAAAAAAGAGGTACCCATGGCAGTGTCAAAGAAGCTCAAGTTAGAGAAAAGCCTTTTAGCATAGGCTTTAGCTAGACTGATAATGATCCCACGTTTTGGGGCACTGGACTGCCTATATGTCGATTGAGGGGTATTCAAGAGGGTGAGGATAGTTGGAGACGGTGGTTTCCTGTGCCTGTGGATTTATACCATAGAGGAGCAGCACTTTTTGATGCTTGATTTCCTGTAGCAGTATGATAGAAAGTCAGATTGATGTCATGATTCCCTGTATTTGTATAACTAGGATCTGTGCCATTTTTAAATGCTTTCAAACCAGCACCACCACACTCTTCAGGAGAGCTTCTAAAAAAGCAGAAATCTACATGAGCTACTATAATGCATAATGACTGGATGGACCACAAAGCCAAGTGCTGGATTTAAATAAGATCAGAAACTCTACACCAGAACCAGGGAATATTCACTTAACTGACAATCCTGCATCTGAGGACACTTTATCATCGACATCCTGCCGACTGCAAGCCTGCATATGTGACAATGCATGGGTTCTTAGCTGGCCACCAGCTTGGAGGCCTTACATCAAAACCTAACAACACTGCCATTTTTTACAACACTCGATACCTCACTTATTTATATCCCCTTTCGACCCCTTGAGGGAAAGGTACGTAAAGGGTGCATTAACCAATGTCAAAACCAATGTCAAAATTACATGTTTTTCGCCTTCCCACTATCCTTACCCTTCCTGCCCCCGACCTCTTAAATTTCTGGTACCCTGGCCCCCTCTTTCCTCCTTTCTTCTCTTCCTCCTTTATTGATGCAGTGATTGTTGCTTTATGGCCAAGATCCCCAAAGGAAAGCAAGACTAGAGCCAAAGAGAGGTATTCTTAAACCATGAAGAGCACCTTTAAGTGATTACTGCTGGTTTGATGCAGTGGTCGCAGATGATGTGTTTTTCTACAGGTGGTGCCTCAGAGGCTGATTGCATGTTGGAATTTGTGACACCACTTATTAACCAAATGAAATGCATTCTTCACAAATTCAGGTCATGATCTGACGGCTGATTCCAAGATATGAATACCATATTTTCTAGCTGTAGGAAGCTGGCTCTCTATATAGAGCACTAAAGTGAAGTACACTTCCAGCTAGATTAAATTTCAGCACTCCCTCTGCAGTTCTTTTAACAATGAGGTTGAGTCCGCCCAGGTAGTACCATCTTACCTGGATGGGGCTAGGTGGTCATATGATGAAGCACGACACTATAATGTGTGTGAGACCACCCAGTCCGTAAAGGGAACTCCCCTAAAGGTCAAGCCACTGATCATACTCATACACCTTTTATTCATCTTGCGCTCAACCAGAGCCTCTCAAACAGGCCTTAAAAGCCCTGTTCCTTCTTTCACATAACCCCACACACTTGGTGTATTTACAGTCTCTAGTTCAAACGGGAAGTCGTGTGGGGTTAGATTACTCCCGATGCTCTCTCCTTGTGTTAAAAAAGAAGTGGGGGGTGACCATGTCAAAAGAGGCCCGTTCGTACACTCGCCTTCTTTAATTTCCTTATACTGCCCCTTGTAAGAAGACTATAGGTCCTTTAATACGTCTTAATATTTATTTAGAAAGGACAAGTGAGATAACTAAAAGATACACCAGAAATAACATTTCAGAACACAGCAGAACTGTTATGCAGGTTGGACAGATTTCACATGTTATGGATTAAATTAAAATTAAATTTAAAGAGGATGGGTGATGGGCCATATACATGGTCAATTCGATGCAAAATAAGTCTCTAGAAACAATAGCAATGAAATATCAACAAGCATTTGCAATGCAATAGGTCTCGCATTTTCTTGAGTTAGAACTATTGGATTGTAAATTCAGAACTTTTCTTGCCACATAAATTGGTCAACCCTACCTCATAATTTTGTCTCTTCCTACCATATAATTCCACTGGCCCTGCATACACCTAAAGCACTTCCATTTACCTTCTTCCTCTATCTTAAAACATATATACTTATTATATAAACCTTTATCCAAAATAAACTTTTGGCATTGGAGTGTAATGCCTAAAACACCATAACAAAAATATAATTAGGGATGGGTTGGAGGGTGAAAGGAAAGAGGGAGTAGGAGTAAAGATGGAGAGGCAAGTGGCGTAGTAGCTGTGTCATGGGCCTTGGAGTAAGAAAGGAAAATGGTTGAATGGCATTCTGGTAGGAAAATACAGCAATAATTAGTGTTGAGTGAGGTCCGTAGGTCTCTGAGCCCCAGTGCCACTTCACCTCTTGCTCCATTGATAACTACACCTTAGTGGAGAAAGCGGATGGGACAGGAAAAGAGACGCAAAAGGAATCAACATACAAAAGGAAGAAAGAGAAAGGGTTGCAAAGAAATAGGAAAGAAGGGAAAGAAAGAATGAGAAAATGAAAACACAACTAAGAGAAGTAATACAATAAACATGTGAGACAAAAGAAAAAAGGGAAGGAAGATGGCGAACGAAAGATAAAGGGGAAAAAATAATGAATGAAGTGTGAAAAGAAAGAGAGAAATGAACATTAGAGAAAAAAGAGAGATGTGAGAGAAACAAGCAGTGAAAGAACCAGGGCATGTATGTACTGTCACATATCCCACAGACACAGAATGGGAAAACCACTTTGACACTTCGGGTCCTGACAAGTAACTTGTGGTTTCTACCTACAGATTGGAAAAAGAGGGATTTGTAGTAAAACATGAATTGACAGATAAAGATAAGAAAAACACCAGAGAAAGAAAGGAAGAAAGATTTTTTTTTAAAGTGAAAGGATGCATACTGGCACAAAGGAAAGTGCAACTAAAAAATACAAAAAAGAATGAAGAGAAGAGAAAAAAATAGTGAAAGAATGAATGCCTGATGAAGGAAAAAAGAGAGGACTGAAACAAGGAAATAAATTACCAAGATTTAGCAAGTTTGAAAGAGGAGGTAGCAAGAGGGAAATTTAAAAAAGGGAGAGGGGTAGTTATAAACAGTTGAAAGAAAGAGCAAACTGTTAATCTATGGATTTCAAGAGCTGGAAAGAAAAAGGTGGGGGAGAAAGAAAACATTAAGAGTAAACAGAGTATGGGAAAGAATGGAATGGGATAGGTGAAACAGACTACCTCAAATTAAGATGGCAGCTAAGAATACATTTAATTGGCTCCTCTGCTTCCTCAAACAGAAGTTAGAGTTTGGAGCAGCAGGGGTGCTGCAGAACAGCTGGAGGTGCATCAGCAGAGTTGTATGTAAACCCCAATACAGCAGTATTGGGGCTCTTCAGATCAGGATTGAGGGTATAAACAGAGCTGAGTCCCAGCCCAGTGCTGGAATAACAGAAAGAGATCAGCAATGAGAAACGGAGCGCCATGTAATTCCTGGTATTGGAATAATGGTGTGCTGCAGGTTAGGGTTGAGGTGCACTGGCAGACTTGTATGTGGGCTGAACTACTGGAATAGTAACAGTCATACAAGATCAGAAGTGAGGTATGTTAATGGAGCAATGTGTGGAACCTAGTATTGGCGTGCCAGTTTTGCAGAGTGTTAGCCTGGACGTGCCCTGGTGAAGCTGCGAGTGGGGCCCAGCATGGGAGTGCCATTGCCTCTGAACCACAGAAGTGAGGTGTCCTGAAGGGCATGTGTGTGAAACTTAGTACTGAGAAGAAATCTGTGCTGAATGTTAGAAATGATGGATTCTGGTGGACCTGTGGTGGTTCCCATCAACAGTGGTCTGGATGTTAGACTTGAGGTGCACTGGCTGAGCTGTGTTTTGCTTTTTTGGGTCCAGTATTGGCTTGGCAGTGGGACTGAATATTAGAAATGAGCATCTGTAACAGAACTTATATGAGCGGGGTCCCAGTACAGGAAAGGAAGTGACCTCGCCGGGGTAGAACTCTGGTGCACTGCTGGAGCTGCGCCCAAGGTCCCAGTACTGGAATAGCAGTGTGTAATGACTGTAGGAACTGAGGTGCTCTGACAGACAGCGTATTTAGAGTTCTGAGACGGCTGAGGGGCTTAAGGTGTATGAACTGAGGTGCACTGAAGGAGGTGCGCCCGAGGTCCCAGTACTGGAACAGCAGTGTGTACTGACTGAGTACAGGCAAATGAGGGTCTCTGGCAGATGCCATGTGTAGGGTTATGGCCCTGGCACAACTGAGGGGCTAGAATGCGTGAACTGAGGTGCACTGATGGAGCTGTGCCCGAGGTCACAGTATTGGAACAGCAGTGTGTACTGACTGCAGGAACGGAGGTGCTCTGGTAGACAATGTGTGTGGGGTTCTGGCCCTGGCACGGCTGAGGGGTTTGGAGAGTTTGACCTGAGATACACGGATGGAGCTGTGCCCGAGGTCCCAGTACCAGAACAGCAGTGTACTGGTTGCAGGAACTGAGGTGCTCTGGCAGACTGCGTGTGTGTGGTTCCGGTCCTGGCATGGCTGAGGGGCTTGGAGTGTGTGAACTGAGGTGCACTGATGGAGCTGTGTCCAAGGTCCCAGTACTAGAACAGCAGTGTGTACTGACTGCAGGAACTGAGGTGCTCCGGCAGACAGCGTGTGTGGGGTTCTGGCCCTGGCCCGGCTGAGGGGCTTGGAGTGTGCGAACTGAGGTGCACTGATGGAGCTGTGCCATGAGGTCCCAGTACCTAGGCAGCAGTGTGTAGTGACTGCAGGAACTGAGGTGCTCTGGCAGACAGTGTTTGTTGGGGTTCTGGCTCTGACATGGCTGAGGGGCTTGGAGTGTTTGAACTGAGGTGCATTGATGGAGCTGCGCAAAAAGGTCCCAGTACAGGAACAGAAGTGTGTACTGACTGTAGAAACTGAGGTGCTCTGGCAGACCGCGTGTGTGGGGTTCTGGCCTTGACACGGCTGAGGGGCTTGGAGTGTGTGAACCAAGGTGCACTGATGGAGCTGTGCCCGAGGTCCCAGTACTAGAACAGCAGTGTGTACTGACTGCAGGAACTGAGGTGCCTTGCCAGACAGTGTGAGTGGGGTTCTGGCCCTGGCACAGCTGAGGGGCTTGGAGTGTGTGAACTGATGTGCACTGATGGAGCTGCTCTTGAGGTTCCAGTACTGGAGCTGCAGTGTGAAATGACTGCAGGAACTGAGGTGCTCTGGCAGACAGCATTTGTGGGGTTCTGGCCCTGGCACAGCTGAGGGGCTAGAGTGCGTGAACTGAGGTGCACTGATGGAGCTGTGCCTGAGGTCCTAGTACAATAGCAGCAGTGTGTAATGACTGCAGGAATTGAGGTGCTCTGGCAGACAGCATGTGTGGGGTTCTGGCCCTGGCACAGCTGAGGGGCTAGAGTGCGTGAACTGAGGTGCACTGATGGAGCTGTGCCTGAGGTCCTAGTACAAGAGCAGCAGTGTGTAATGACTGCAGGAATTGAGGTGCTCTGGCAGACAGCATGTGTGGGGTTCTGGTCCTGACATGGCTAAGGGGCTTGGAGTGTGTGAACTGAGGTGCACTGATGGAACTGTGTCCGAGGTCTCAGTACTAGAACAGCAGTGTGTACTGACTGCAGGAACTGAGGTGCTCTGGCACACAGCATGTGTGGGATTTTAGACCTGGCATGGCTGAGGGGCTTGGAGTGTGTAAACTGAGGTGCACTAACGGAGCTGCTCCTGAGGTCCCACTACCGGAGCAGCAGTGTGAAATGACTGTAGGAACTAAGCTGCTCTGGCAGACAGCGTGTGTGGGGTTCTGGCCCTGACACAGCTGAGGGGCTTGGGGTGTTTGAACTGAGGTGCACTGCTGGAGCTGCGCCCAAGGTCCCAGTACTGGAACAGCAGCGTGTACTGACTGTAGGAACTGAGGTGCTCTGGCAGACAGCATGTGCGGGTTTCTGGCACGGCTGCAGGGCTTGGAGTGCGTGAACCGAGGTGCACTGATGGAGCTGCGCCCGAGGTTCCAATACTAGAACAGAAGTGTGTACTGACTGCAGGAACTGAAGTGCTCTGGCAGACAGTGTGTGCAGGTTTCTGGCCCTGGCACGGCTGAGGGGTTTGGAGTGTGTGAACCGAGGTTCACTGATGGAGCTGCACCCGAAGTCCCAGTACTAGAGTAGCAGTGTGTACTGACTGTATGTAGGAACTGAGGTGCTCTGGCAGACAGCGTGTTCGGGTTTATGGCCTGGCATGGCTGAGGGGCTTGGAGTGTGTGAACTGAGGTGCACTGATGGAGCTGCGCCCAAGGTCCCAGGACTGGAGCAGCAGAATGTACTGACAGCAAGAACTGAGGTGATCTGGAAGACAGCCTGTAGGGTTCGGGCACTGGCACAACTGAGGGCTTGGAGTGTATGAACCAAGGTGCACTGATTGAGCTGCAGGTGGGATCCCAGTATGGAGCAGAAGTGGCCACTGTCTCTAAGGATTGCGGAAGCCTGGTAGCCCTGGGTGCCTTGGCTATAAGCAATTACAAGCACCACAGGCAGACACACTGGAGGGTGGATGGGACCCAGGCAGCTGAGAGAGGGTGCAGAGAGCCCACAAAAGACCAAATGTGACCAAGATAACAGCATGATTTATAGTCTTATTCACAGCTAAGCTCAGAGCAAGAATGCTCTGGAAATGAAAAGGGAAGCTTCCCTGGACAGGAGCAGGAAACAAAGTTAAAAAAAAAAGTCCCCTACAGACCAGATAATCAGAACAAAGTGTAATTATACAATACTTGATCCCTGCTCCCACATAGAAGGAGGGACAAAGACCCATGGCTGACCACTAGCAAGCAAGGATTTTTTAATGTCACTAAAACTAACAAATGAAATAGCTGGAAGCCCATAGAAGAAGTATACTTAAAAGTATACAAGAGGTCAGACGCTTACGCTCGACCTAAAAAGTTACACCAGCAGTAGAGTTAATAATGCCATAACAAGCTTTATCAATATAGATGAAAAAGATCCTCTGACACCATACAAATAAAATCAGCAAGAAGTGTTTTCAACTCCGTTTGAATTAAACTCTTATACAGTATTAAATATGTTCTGCCATAATTTGCAAGAAAACAGTTCTAAAATCAGCCTGTCACAGTATGTCGGTAAGCCAATCCACACTTGTGGTGGGGCTGAAACTGGAGATCTACCTCTTCATTTGTCTAGGGCCCTCTGACCAGCAAATGAGCGAGCTACTGCGCGTAAGCTTTCCTCTGAATGGCGATTATTATTGTTATTTTTAATTGGTGCTGCTATAGCGTCCAGGATGCGCAACACATTACTGATATTGTTCATTTTGAAAGGGGTATTTTCTAAAGTCCGCCAGCCTTCACTGACGTTTCACCGGTTAGATAATATAATAAATACATATTTTTTCAATGTAATTTAAAATTAAATAAAAAGATAAAGACGTAGCTTTTCATTATCATTTTAAATTCTACAAAATGATAAAGACGTAGGTTTTCAATGTAGTGTAAAAGGGGAGATAAATCTAAGGCTTCTTTTGAAAGCAGCATGAGAAAGCATCTCGGATCAGCAGCCGGAGTGCGTTCTCAGAATGTAACACCACTGCCACCATGTGGGTAAAAAGGAGTAATGCGGGATCCCAGCCAAACCATCTTTATTGAGATATTTATTTCTGCCATAACTTTGTAAAAGGTCCTGATTGCTTTCAATAATCTCCATTATACCAAGTCCTGCTCTTCCTCGTTCCTGTCCTTATCATAAGGTATAGCCAATCCACGTCTTAAGGGCAAGACCCCTAAAAGCCCAGCTTTTCCCTTTGTTGTTTTAAACTCCTCCTAGAGCAGGCGATATAAGAGGATTAACCCTCTCTCCCAAATCCTGTTAAAGCAAGTAAAAGATAAAAACAAAATGCCCCAACGCTCACCGTGAGGCAGGGAGGGCTTGAAGGACTGGGTGACGAGGAGGAGTAACACTCGGCATAATGAAGATTACCGTAAGTAATCAGGACATTATCACTTCACCCCTTATGTCTTGGCATAAGTCAATCATTTCAAGAAATGTCCCATTCTTTTTGGTGAATATTGTATTCGTTTCAGTGATTGCTTTATTGGTTACAGTGAAGGCCATACTAATTTCAGTATGATTTATATATATTTCAGTATATTTCTTATTCAATTTGGTGTATGTGTTATTCATATTAATTACTAAGTAGCATATTCACTCTGTCAGGTTTCATATTTGTTTTGGTTCAATTCCGATTCACTCTGCCAGGTATCATATTTATTTTGACGCTTAGTACATTCATTCTGGTGTGTGTGTCATATTCATTTTGCAGCACGCTATGCATTACAGGAGGTGTCCAATATGGGGAGCTGCAATTTTGACATGAACGGCTTCCCATAGATACACAGCAACATGAATATTGCATATATTGAAATGAATTTGACCTATGTTGAAATGGATATGACCCATATTAAAATGATTATGTCAGGTGTTAAGATGAATATGACATCCACTGACACGAATATGCCATTCATTTAAAGCAATATGACACATGTTTAGATGTATATGAACCATTTTCAAATTAATATATCTGACGAAGTTGATATGACCCATATCAAAATTAATATGACATTAATTAAAAATAATATGACACTTATTGAAATGGATATGAAACTATATGAGATAAATATAGCATGCTTTGAAATGAATAAAGCACATATCGAAATGAACACAAGCCATGTGTAAATTAAAATGCTCACTGTTTAAATATGGCTTGCCTTGAATCAATGTTGATTTGCTTTATAATTAACAAAACATATTGAAATTAATATTAGATATTCTGAAAGGATATGCTATGAACACAAATTAATTAACTAAAATCAAAATATGTTTTCGGCTATGTGCTACATTTAGTTTTTGCCGGCTTTTGGACTCTGAGCACTTTACCACTGCTGACCAGTGCCAGTTACTACATGTAAGGTACCCCTAAGGTAGGCCCAAGGCAGCCCCATGGGCAGGGTGCAGTGTATTTTAAAGGTAGGACATATACTGGGGTATTTTACATGTCCTGATAATGAAATACTGCTGTAGGAAAGTACCATCTTCCTTGGCATGTTACCCCCCATTTTTACCTGTATGTCAGTATGTTTTGCCTGTCTCACTGGGATCCTGCTGGTCAGGACCCAGTGCTCATAGTTTATGGCCTAATGTGTGTGCCTGTATAGTGCTTGACTGTGTCACTGAGGCTCTGCTAATCAGAACCTCAGTGCTTATGCTCTCTCTGCTTTTAACTTTGTCACTGCAGGCTAGTGACTTCATTTACCAATTTCAATTGGCACACTGGACCCCCACTTATAAGTCCCTAGTATAATGTATCTAGGTACCCAGGGCACTGGGGTTCCCGGAGATCCATATGGGCTGCAGCATTTCTTTTGCCACCCATAGGGAGCTTAGACAAACCCTTGCACAGGTCTGCCATTGCAGCCTGCGTGAAATAGGGCAAACACTATTTCACAGCCATTTTCACTGCACTTCAGTAACTTATAAGTCACCGATATGTCTAACCTTCACTTGCTGAAGGTTAGGTGCAAAGTTACTAAGTGTGAGGGCACCCTTGCACTAGCAAAGGTGCCCCCACATAGTTCAGGGCCATTTCTTGGGACTTTGTGAGTGCGGGGACGCCATTACACGAGTGCACTACATATAGGTCAATACCTATATGTAGCATCACAATGGTAACTCCGACTAAGGCCATGTAACATATCTAAGATCATGGAATTGTCCTCCCATTCCAAATTTGGTATTGGGGAGCCAATTTCATGCATCCTGGGGGCTCTAGCATGGACCCCCAGTTCTGCCAACCCAGCTATCTGAGGCTTGCACTACAGCTACAGCTGTTGGCACCTCACAGACACTGTTCTGCCCTCCTGGGGTCTGAGCAGCTCAGTCCCAGGAAGGCAGAACAAAGCATTTCCTCTTAGAGCAGGGTGTTACACCCTCTCCCTTTGGAAAAAGATGTTACAGGTTGGGGAGGGGTAGCCTCCCCTAGCCTCTGGAAATGCTTTGAAGGGCACAGATGGTGCCCTCCTTGCATAAGCCAGTCTGCACCAGTTCAGGGACCCCTTGTCCCCTGCTCTGGCACGAAACTGGACAAAGGAAAGGGGAGTGACCACTCCCCTGTCCATCTCCACCCCAGGGGTAGTGCCCAGAGCTCCTCCAGTGTGTCCCAGACTTCAGCCATCTTGCTTTGCAAGGTGTGGGGGCACTCTGGAGGGCTCTGAGTAGCCAGTGCCAGCAGGTGACGTCAGAGACCCCTCCTGATAGGTCCTTACCTCATAAGGTAGCCAATCCCCCTCTCAGGGCTATTTCGTGTCTCTCCTGTGGGTTCTCTACAGATTCTGCTTGCAAGTTTCCTTCAGGAATCCTCTACAACTACTACTTCATCCTCTGACCTCGGATCAACCGCAGCCTGCTCCAGGAACCGCTGTAACAGCAACAAAGTATCCACAAGGGATACTTTTCTTCTGCAACTTCAGCTCCAGCCAGCAACTGCAACAGTTTCCACAGTGTGAACGCTCTGGGGACTCCCTGTCTTTATCCTGCACCAGAAGGACCAAAGAAATCTCCTGTGGTCATCCCCCTTCAGTACAGGGTATTCCTCCTAACTCTGGCTCATGACATCCCTTTAGCTAGGCATTTAGGCCAGAGTAAAACATAGGACAGATTTGTTCCACATTTTCACTGGCCCCATATGTCAGAAGACACAAAGACATTTTGTCGCTCCTGTGTCACCTCCCAAGCCAGTGGCAAGACTGGTGGCACCCCAAAGGCCCCCTTGATCCCACCGCCAGTGGTTGGGGTGCCCTTTGAAAGGGTAGAGGTTGATATTGTTTGCCGCCTTGATCCTCCAACAGCTTCTGGCAATAGATTTATCCTTCTGGTTGTGGACCATGCCAATAGGTAACCAGATGTTATCCCCTTAAGGACCATTACAGCTCCTGCAGTGGCAAAGACCCTCCTGGGAATCTTTTCCAGGGTGGGCTTCCCTAAGGAAGTGGTGTCAGACAGAGGTAGTAACTTCATGTCTGCATACCTAAAAGCAATGTGGACGGAGTGTGGTGTTACCTACAAGTTCACCACCCTTATCATCCACAAACTAATGGACTGGTTGAGAGGTTTAATAAAACTCTCAAAGGTATGATTATGGGACTCTCTGAAAAACTCAGAACGAGATGGGATGTCCTATTACCATGCCTCCTTTTCGCCTACAGGGAGGTACCCCAAAAAGGAGTGGGCTCCAGCCCCTTTGAACTCCTATTTTGTCACCCTGTTAAAGGTCCCCTTGCTCTTATTAAGGAGGGTTGGGAACAACCTTTAAAAACTCCAAAACAAGACATTGTGGACTATATACTCGGCCTGAGAAGTAGAATGGCTGAGTACATGAAAAAGGCCAGCAAAAACATTCAGCCTAGCCAAGAGCTCCAAAAGCAATGGTTTGACCAGAAGGCTGTCCTGACAGAGTATCACCCAGGACAGAAGGTGTGGGTATTGGAGCCTGTGGCCCCAAGAGCACTCTAGGACAAATGGAGTGGACCCCATCTAATTGTAGAAAAGAAGGGTGAGGTCACTTACCTGGTAGACCTGGGCACTGTGGTGCTTGTCCCCAAACCGCATAGCAAAGAAGTAAAGAGAGAAATGCGTTTTGTGTGGACTGTAGGGGTCTCAATACAGTAACCAAAACAGATGCTCACCCTATACCCAGGGCAAATTAGCTAATAGATACACTGGCATCTGCCAAGTATCTAAGCACTTTTGATTTGACTGCAGGGTATTGGCAGATCAAAACGTCAGAAGATGCTAAAGCAAAAACTGCATTTTCTACCAAAGGAGGGCATTATCAATTCACAGTTATGCCCTTTGGATTAAAAAATGCACCTGCCACTTTTCAGAGGCTGGTGGATACAGTCCTCAAAGGTTTGGAAGCTTTTAGTGCAGCATATTTGGATGATATTGTTGTCTTTAGCTCCATCTGGGATGATCACCTGGTCCACCTCAGGAAAGTTTTGGAGGCCCTGCAAAAGGCAGGCCTAACTATCAAGACTTCAAAGTGCCAGATAGGGCAGGGGAAAGTGGTTTATCTGGGCCACCTGGTAGTTGGAGAACAGATTGCACCACTACAGGGGAAGATTCAGACCATTATGGACTGGCTCCCCCTACTACTCAGACCCAGGTCAGAGCCTTCTTAGGTCTCACTGGGTATTACAGGAGGTTCATTAAGAACTATGGCTCCATTGCAGCCCATCTTAATGACCTCACCAGCAAAAAGATGCCTAAAAAGGTATTGTGGACAGCTAGCACCTGTCTTAAAGAGCCCAAACTACTCCCAAATATTTGTTGTTCGAACAGATGCTTCTGAATTAGGGGTAGGGGATGTACTATCACAACTGAACTCAGAGGGCCAGGATCAACCTGTTGCTTTCATTAGCAGAAGGTTGATCCCTAGAGAAAAGTGTTGGTCTGCCATAGAGAGGGAGGCCTTTGCTGTGGTCTGGGCACTGAAGAATCTGAGACCCTACTTGTTTGGGACTCACTTCATTGTACAGACAGACCACAAACCTCTATTATGGCTTAAACAAATGAAAGGTGAAAACCCTAAATTGTCGAGGTGGTCCATTTACCACTCCCATGCAAATGGACTCTCCAGATATTTCCACTTAGACAATGAAGACTCATCTGGGCAAGGTTAGCCTTATTGTCCCTCGTTTGGGGGGGTGGGGGTGTTGTGTAGGAAAGTACCATCTTCTTTGGCATGTTACTCCCATTTATACCTGTATGTCAGTATGTTTTTGCCTGTCTCACTGGGATTCTGCTGGTCAGGACCCCAATGCTCATAGTTTATGGCCTAATGTGTGTGTCTGTATAGTGCTTAACTGTGTCACTGAAGTTCTGCTAACCAGAACCTCAGTGCTTATGCTCTCTCTGCTTTTAAATTTGTCACTGTAGGCTAGTGACTTCATATACCAATTCCAATTGGCACACTGCCCCCTCCTTATCAGTCCCTAGTGTATGGTACCTAGGTACCCAGGGCATTGGGGTTCTAGGAGATCCTTATGGGCAGCAGCATTTCTTTTGCCACCCATAAGTAGCTCAGACAAACCATTTCACAGGACTGCCACTGCAGCCTGAATGAAATAGTGCACACACTATTTCACAGCCATTTTCACTGCACTTTAGTAACTTATAAGTCAAGTATACCTCTGACTTTCATTTACTGAAGGCTAGGTGTAAAGTTACTAAGTGTGAGTGCACCCTTGCGCTAGCAAAGGTGCCCCCACACAGTCCAGGGCCAAATCCCCAGACTTTGCGAGTGCATCATAATGTTTCCATCCGAAACACTGGCTCCGTCAGCCTTTTTGGCCTGCCTCACCACTGTGGTGGTCTGTGCTGCCTGGTGGTGCTGGCAGGACTGCAGCAGTCTTTCCCTATGGGACTGCCAGCATCGTAATACTGTGGTCTGACTGCCAAGCAGATGGCGGTCACACCACCGCCATGGTGGTGCACAAACCGCCAAACTCGTAATGCAACCCTTTGAGAATATGTAACATTAATTTCAATATGTAATATTAATTTTAAAGCAAATCCACATAAGTACAGAGCAAGCCATATTCATTTAAACAGCAGTCATATTCATTTAAACATGGCTTGTGTTCATTTCAATATTTGCCTAATTCATTTCAAAGTATGTTACATTTATCTCACAGTTCATTTTCATTTCAGAAAGTGTGATATTCATGTTACAGAGTGTCATATAACTTTTGATGTGGGCCATATTAATTTCATCAGGTGTCATATTAATTTCAAAGTGGCTCATATTCATCTTAACATGTGTCATATTCCTTTCTATGAGTGTCATTCATTTCAATGGATGTCATATTCATCTTAACACCTGTCATAATAATTTTAACAAGGGTCATATCCATTTCAACTTAGGTCATATTAATTTCAATATATGCAGTATTTATTTTGCTGTGTATCATATCAATTTCAAAGCACAACATATTCATTTTGACAAGTTTCATTTTAATTTCAGCATTGGTCATATTCAGTTTAAGACATGTTGAATTCATTTCGATGTAGCTCATATTTGTTTCAATGCATGTCATAGTCATCTTAGCATGTGTCATATTTCTTTCAATGGAATCTTCATTCATATTAACACATCTTAATTTTGACACAAATCATATCCATTGCAACATATAGTGTAATCATGTCAATGCATATCATATCACTTTCAATGCAAGCCATATTCATTGTGATAAATGTCATGATCATTTTAACGTTACTCGTATTAATTTTAAAACATGTCAAATTCATTTCAATGAAGGTCATATTGATTTCAACGTAGGTCATATTCATTTTAACATGTGTTATATTCTTTTCAATCAATGTTAAGTTTATTTCAATGGATGTCATAGTCATATTAACACTTGTCATATTAATTTTATGATGCAACTTATCAATTTTAACATATATCATATTAATCTGAATATGTATCATATTAGTTTGAATATATGTCTTATTAATTTCAAGGCGTGCCATGTTCATTTTAACAAATCTCATGTGAATTTCAGCTGTGGTCATACTCATTTGAAGACATGTCAACTTCAATTCACTGGGGTTGCATTAATTTTAACACAAGCCATATTAATTTTCAATCATCTCCTGTTCATTTCTGTGTGTCTCATATTCATTGCCATCTCGGTAATATTCATTTCAACACAATTCAGATTCATTGCAACATGTTTAATGTTCATTTCAATGTACATTGTGTTAGTTTCAATGTACATTGTCTTCTTTTCAGAATATAATATATTCATTTCAATACTTTATATTATTTTCAATCTGCTATATAAATTTCAATGTATGTCATATTTCTCTTGGCATAAGTCAATCATTTCAAGAAATGCCCCATTCTTTTTTGTGAATATTGTATTCGTTTCAGTGATTGTTTTATTGTTTACAGTGACGGCCATATTAATTTCAGTATGATTTATATATATTTCAGTATATTTCTTATTCAATTTGGTGTGTGTGTTATTCATATTAATCATTAAGTAGCATATTCATTCTGCCAGGTTTCATACTTGTTTTGGTTCAATTCAGATTCACTCTGCAAGGTATCATAATTATTTTGACACATAGTACATTCATTCTGGTGTGTGTCATATTCATTTTTCAGCACGCTGTGCATTTCAGGAGGTGTCCAATATGGGGAGCTGTAATTTTGACATGAACGGCTTCCCATATATGTCCTCATTTGAGGAGATAGCAAGCAGTAGCATAAAGACAGTGAACAAAAAGACAAATCAATCAGTAATGCAGCCTACGTAACATTTTTAGTAAAGGCTGCTACATTCTGGAGTTTCAGAATTCAATATAGGTGACCAAAATCAGCCCTAGAAGGGAGAACCTGGAGCTTGTACTGGTATATGAAAGTTCTAGGTGATGCCCAAGTGGCTGCCCGACAAACCTTCGACATGGAAACTTCTCTGGCTTTAGTCCACGGAGCTGCCACCCCCCCAGTAGAACATTCCTGAACACAGACAGACGAAGGAACATCAGACTGAATGTAAACCATAGAAATAGCAGAATGTAACCACGTGCTAAGAGTAGAAACTGAGGCCGAGATTTATACTCTGTTGGCGCTGAATTACCGTCTTTTTTTCACGCTAATTCAGCATAAACTTAACTCCTTATTTATATTTTGATGCTAGACTAGGCTAGCGCCAAAATATTGGAGTTAAAGTCATTTTTTGGATGCGTGAAACCACCTTGCGTCAATGAAATGCAAGATGGGCGTTCCCATCCAAAAAATGACTCTAAGACCCTAGCGCCTTATTTATCCTCCTGTGCAAAAATGTTGCACGGGAGGGAATCAGGTCTAAATAATGGCGCTAAGCCTGCTTAGTGCCATTTTTTAAGGCCTGGGTCAGACCAGGCGTTAGGGAACCTGTGCAGCCATTTCCATGCTCAGACACCATGGAATGGGTCCACAGGTGCCCACCCCAAGCCCCAGGAACACCCCCTCCTACATCAAAGGGACACCACAGGATGGGGGACCCCGATCCCAGGTAAGTATAGGTAAGTAGAGGTAAGTATTTTTAAAAACAGTTTAAAGTGCCATTGGACATGGCACAGGGTGCAATGGACATGCCCAGGGGACCCTTGTCCCCTGTGCTGGCCATTGGGGTGCTGGGCATGAATCCTGTCTTTTATAAGGCAGGAGATGTGGTATGGATGGTTTTGCGTCAATAAATGATGCTAGGCTGGTTAGAGTCATCTTTTTTTTACTCTAACCAGCCTAACTTCATTTGTTGGTGCAAAATACCATACTCCCATACCACCACCCCTCACTCGGCTAATGTCATTTTCCATGCCGTTAGCCCACCCTTTGTGCCAGATTGCACCATTCCATAAATTTGGCACCCAGCTGGCATCCTGGAATGGCGCAAGCCAGCGCTATACTTTTTGACGCAAAACTGCACAAACACAATTTTGCGTCAAAAAGTAAAAATCAGGGCCTCAGGGTTTTTGACATTAGTGACCCAACCCAAATGAGATAATGAAGAAAACAGGCACCCAAAAAGAAGTGTTGTGGTGATGGTAAACCTGTCATACTGACATCTGTTCTTACAATATTTTGAGAGCAAGATGCCAGAGTTACACCTCTGGAGAATTTCACCATGATTACCCTCTGTTGCAGAGCTTTGTAAACATAGTGGCTGATTGGGACCAGGATTTCTAGGTTTGTAGATATCAGCCATCAATGACAAAGGAGGATGACAGATAAGAGACAGAGGTAGGGCAGATTTAAAAGCCCGTAGAGCCTCCTTGCGCCACATTAGCGTCATTTTTGTATGCTAATGTGGCCCAAAGAGGCCAAAATCACCACGCCAAATTTACATTGGTGAAATGCATGCATTGCACCAATTTGTAACCCTTTGTGCTACATTATGCCTGCACCAGGCGTAATGTATGCAAAGGGGGAGTTCTCCTGTTAGGAGGGCCAAAAAAATGGTGCACAGAAATCCAAGAGATTTCTTTGTGTTGTTTTTTTATGTCACTTTTAATGCCTGCTCAGAGCAGGTGTTAAAAGGAGGCCCACCATTGTTTACAATGGGCCTCAATGGGATTTGCAGGATTAGCGTCCGGCAAAGCTCTGAACTAGCGTCAAACATTTTGATTCTACTTCCCTAACTACCACCATGGTGCGCCCTATGTTAGATACAGCGCACACATGGTGGCGTTAGGGGGCGTTAAGGGGCACAAGAAAAGTAGAGCTGCGACACTTTTCATAAATCTGCCCCTTAGTGCCTAAATCATCAAGGAAGTGTTCCCTTTGATAAGCTGCTGCCCACACATCTGGATTACATTTTTCTTTTTAAAACCATCTTTATCGGAATTTCAATATCAATAGTACAGTGAATAGGTCAGCACTTGCTGACTGGTCGGAAACATATGTGCAAACAGTAACCAACATAAGCTCTCGTATCTTTTTACACGTTTGAAATAATCGGGAGATACATGTCAATTTACTCCACAGCCTTTCAAATGACTCGCACAAGAAGCCAACTCAATTGCAGACGTGTAGTGTAGCAACATAGGGTTAATAGATATTCACTACATACTCATATCTCGCTGACCCTCTCAGTACCCATCCTTATGCAGCAGGCCCTGCATCCTGAATTGCTTTCTTTCAGACTACATCCTTTGGTCACTATGTTATGAGGAATGTAGCAGAAAGAGGGTTGACAAATTCTGGTACAATACCCTGACACACAATATCCAGGATCTACTGATCAGAAACATCTTGGAGTTACATGTCTATAAAGAAATAAAGACAACCTTCAACAGGGAAAGCATCTTGTGAGATCTTCATACGTCTGCTCAATATCTGAAGAAGAGTGGGTACAGCCCAAAAGTTTCAGAGCCCTATTGCAAGGCTTCTCCCGGAGGAATCTCACGCAAGATACAAGAAATACAGATATAGGCATGTCCTCTCAAGAGTGGAGCCATTAGCAAGCTGATGTTGATCCTTTCTCTATAAGGTTGGAAAGGCAGGACTGAAATTTGTAAGTTCATACAGGAGGAAGAAAAAACTTTTTGATGGAGTTGTCAAGGAATTCTCCTACACATTCTAGCAGCTGACTTGAATGTGGATGATTAAATGTTTAAAATTTAAAATTTTGTAAGCAACTAGAATGTTGCAGACACTTTCTGCTTGAAGCCTTTGTAAGTTGCCTGGATGAGGCATGGACCGTCCAGTAGTTCAGGTAGTGTCTCTCTGCTATGAAGGCATAACCTTGATGGATACTTGAGAGGCTGATTTTAGCCCAAAAGGAAGGACCCAGGATTGGAACTGTCCCTTGGAAGAGGACTTTTGAATTTGTACTGTTGATAAGTGTCATGAATGGGAATGAGAAAATAAGCATTTATCATGTCGATGGAAGGTAGAAAATTCCACGTGGAAACACAGGGATGATGAGCTGAAAATTGTCCAGTCTGAAAGTTGTTGATTTAACTTTTGAATTTACATCCATCAGATGTATAATGAGAGAAAATGTCCTTGATGGTTTAGGCACTAGAAGAAAGAGTTTAAAGATCGAGTACACTGTTCAGCAGAAGGAAAAGAAACAACTTAATCTTTTTTTAAGTTCCTTCCCACACATCTGAATTGCTTTCTTTAAAAAAAAAAAAAAAAAACTTTATTGAGTTTCAATATCAACAGTACAGTGAGTGGGTCAGCACTTGCAGACCAGACCGAAACATCTGTGCAAGCAGTAGCCAACATAAGTTCTCATATCTTTTACACATGTTCGAAATAATCAGAAGATATAGGATCTGTATACTCCACAGCCGTTCAAACACTTCAAACAAGAAGTCAACTCAATTGGTGACGTAGCATAGCAACGGTAGGTAAAAAGACATTTACTACACCCTGGTATCTCGCTGACCTTTCACAATACCCACCTTCTGTGGCAACACCTGCATCCTTAATTACTTTCATTTAGACATCCTTTGGTCACTATGTTATCAGGCATGTAGCAGAAGGAGGGCTGATGAATTCTGCTGCATGACCCTGACCCATAATATCCGGGATCTACTGATCTGAAACATGTTGAAGTTACATGTCTATGAATAGATAAAGACACCATTCAACAGGATATGCCTCTTGTGAGGGCTGCGTACTCGAATGGCCAGGCCTGCTGAGATCTAAAGAATACTGGGTACAGCCCAGAAGGTCAAAGCACTTGTGCAATTCAGGCAGCCAGAGGAGTCCACCACTTGCACCTAAACTCAAAGCCCAATGAAGCTGTAAAATCTTTCGGAAAGAAGCGTCTTGTTGTATGCCTCGCCTTGTTTCTTACAATATCAGCAGATGTAGAAGGGAGGACAGCGAGGGAGAAAAGGTGGCTATTACCAGTTAGAAAGCTTATGCCATCCCACAAGACCAGAAGGGAAAGGATCTGCTTTGCAGTTTCCCTAAGCCCTGGATAGGCATGATGGTGGACTCTACACAGCATAATCCCTTAAAAACAAAAGTAGCAGAAGAGATGGTAAAAGGAGAAAGGGTAGAAGATGGATAATTCCCCATAAGAGAGCAGGTGACGAAGCTCCAGGTCTTTGTCCTTCTATAAGCAGAAAAACAGAATTTGAGGAGTTTAAAACAGAGGGGCTTTTAGGTGTCCTGTCTTTAGCCTTTGGGTGGGAGACCCTTCAGAGATATGGACTGTGCCGAGGGGCAGGGGCAGGGTGGTAACCTTGATGTAAATTCTTCACAATGCAATTACTTCATGTTTTTGGTGGATTTTTTTTGGCCGATGGGTGCATTTATCAATCTCTCACTCTGTAATCCTATTTTCTTGACTTGTAGAGTTAGAGGCAGAGGTTTGGAGGTCTGTAACCTCCATTCAGTAGAACCACTCGTTTCTAAATGGAAATAGCTGTTTCTGTAATCAGTAGTTCTTCATTTTCATCTATGAAAGACCTGTCTTTATTATTACTAATTCATCTTTAAAACAGCTAGATGTGAAATCATGCCAGCGCATAGATATTTATTTTCTACATTTAAATGTTATTTACAGCAGATCACATTACAGGCACAGAGCACCATATTGCACATCGTATGTAAACCTCACAATTTAAAAAAAAAATTTAAACCTATACATATACACACAAGCATCTTATCTTAAGACCTCACACATATGTTTAGCAGGTCTATCATGAGTACATTTCAGTGCATTACGAGTGGGGCTTCCGATTTTATGGTATTTATTTTTTTAACATTTTCATCTGTATTTTTCCATATCTATGTTTTGGCCATTTTATTGGTATTTATCCACGTATATTTTGTGTTATGAAAATAAATGGAGCCATTAAATGGTATATTTCCACATTTGTTTAACTCTTAGACATGCACTCATGCTTGGATGCCTGTTGCGTTTTAGCAAATCAAGCAGTCACATATAAAACAATGCACCCAGAGGTACATATTAGTGTTGAACTACAAAAACATGTTGACATATTTCTGTATTTAAGGAAATATCATCCTGTTTTTTTAACTCCCCATGTCGTCAGCTTTTGCCTAAAATTCATGTAAGACAGCACGGAGAGTCTCTCACAAGAAGCAAAATTTTCAGTATTTTGTTCTGCTTTTAAAAATAAATACAGACAGGAAACACATTGGCCCTCATTATGACTCTGGCGGTAAATCCCGCTTACCGTCACGCTGATGGCTGCGAATTTACCGCCGCGGCAGCTGATATCCATTTACCACATTAATGGTGTTATCCTGTCTGTATTGCCTCTGCAGGTCAGTGCCCATCAAAAGAAGGGTATATGGCGTGTCATCGCCAAGGAGGTGCGGACCCTGGGGGTCTATGGCAGGCAGAGCATCCACTGTCAGAAACTGTGGGAGGACCTGAGACGCTGGGCATGGAAGACCGCAGAGGCCCAGCTGTAAATGGTCTCCGAATAAGGAAGGGGTGCCCGTCGGACCCTGACCCCCCTCATGACCCGCATACAGGCAGTGGCCTATCCAGAGCTGGATGAGCGCTTGAGGGCATCAGAGCAGCTACAAGGGGTGAGCACAGTGGCTATCATTACAAATTACGGCTGGTGGGGTGGTATCCGGGTGGTGGTTGGGTGTCAGTGAGTGCCCCTAGGCCAGGACAGACATAGCAGTGAAGGTCCTCTGGTGGCTAAGGGTCTGAAGGGGAAATACTGCCTACCTAGCTTGTTAGCATCCACTACTGGTTCGGGCTGTGTGGGTCCCAGATGTGCTGCAGTTGGCGGTGTGTGCTCCTCCTCATGCCTTGGTGGCTAGAAATATTACTGGTAGTGCAATGCATAGTGCATAGGCCTGTACCCTGTGTGTGAGGGTGCTGTGTACACCAACTGTGGTGTTGGTGCAGTCATTGACCCAGTGTATCCTTTGTCTCTCCCCCCCCTTTCTTGTTTTGTCATCCTGTCCTTATGTGCATTAGCATCATCTGGCGGAGGAGCAGAGGCACCGGCAACAGAGGAAGCTGCATCCTACAGGACCCTGGAGGCAGAATTAAGGGGCTGAAAGAAAACTGACTCAGCACACCCACCAATGTGAGGGTGCTGAGTGGCAGGAGATGTTGGAGAATATTCCACAGATGATTCAAAAAGAAAGGCAAGGGTTGAATGAGTATGATGTGGTGATTGAAAACCAGATTTATTCTATCTTCTCAGAGTGAGCACATATTTAGAAATGTTTCAATGAAGATGGAAAGTACAGAAAGAAGATGAGACTGTTGAAAAGTATATCACAGCCCTCTGCAAACTTTATATTTCGTGCAAATTTGGAGTATTAACTGGCAAGAGGATTTGAGCCCAATTTGTACTGAACTGCAAGTCATATGAACTCAGAGAGGAAATATGGCTGAAGGACAAGCCACCATTGCTTGATGTCATAGCATCTGCCAAACTGTGCCCGATGATATGTTTCTCAACTCAGTCATCTTAATATCCGCACATCACCAGATCCGGTTGCACAAGGACTCACAGAAACCGACAGCTTTCTTTACACTCTTGGAGACCTACATGTTTCTCAGAGTGTTGTTCGTATTAGTCTGGGCGGCATCAGTCTTTTAGTCTTTCAGACGGTCATACACACTTTGCTCGGTGGTTTTGTTGGTGTGGGGCATTTCCAGAATCATGTGCTAATTTTTGGTGACATGCGGAAGGGAAATATCTTCAGGATGCATCAAGTTTGAAGCTACAGGGAGATGTGCACATTCTGTTAAAAGTGGAGAAGTTTACATTTGGAAGGGATGAGGTCACACACTTAGGGCAGGCCATTTCTTGCAAAGGTGTGAAACCGAGGAAAGAATTGGTGAATGTTTTCTGTTTTTTGGAACTACATACGAACAAGGACAAGGTATGGTGGAAATGTAGTCAGTTCATTCCTAATATGCCGACAAAGTCTGTTGCTTTGAGAGATTTGTGCAAGCAAAAGGCTACATTCAATTGGAGTAATGCACATGGAAAGGATTTTTATGTATTAAGGATATAATTGGTGACAGCACTAGATTTAAAGGCATACATACCTACTAGTATACCATTGTGGCAATGGATGCTAACAGAAAATGAATGGGTGCTATCTTGTCACAAAGAGGATGTAGAAAGGGTCATCACATGAGCATCTGGAGTGCAGAAGAAGGCTGAGTCGAACTACTCACTTATTTAAAAGGGGGCTTTGTCAGGGAAGATAGGCTATTAAGGCGATTGGAAAATTAATTAATTTTATTTTAATGTGGATGGGTATTTACCATCAGATCTCGTCACACACCCTTAAAAGAGGGAGTAATCTACTTATCAAGAAAGGTTTGGATGTAGTGTCCAGCTATAATAGAAAATGGGTAGTTTTACTACAAAGATAAGCATTTACTGTAGGATATATGCCTGAAACAAAGGACGGTGCAGTGGACTGTGTATCTAGGCTTATGACTGTTGCTTCTTCAGGAGTGTATATGAAGGAAGCTGATGTCTGAAGAAAAGTGCATATGTAGTTACCCGGGAAGCAGTTCTGGAACAGCAGAGGAAAAAGTTTAACCAGGATGAGGCACTAATGAGTTGTCACATTTACCTGAAGGATGTGTGTTTTAAGAAGAGGTTGGTTAGTAAAGAATTGCATTTTTTTACGTGACTGTGGATTTAGGAAACGTCATAGTTTGATGTTTCATGCTAGAAGGTTGGTTAAAAAGTTCGCCTTAGAAGCAAGGCAATACACTTAGCCCAAGAAGGGCACTTAGGGGTTGTGAAACCAAGAAATGCATACAAGAGTATTTTGGTGGCCTGGGGCTGGACTCTTTCAGGAAGGTGGAAGAATTATTAAGATGTAAGGAGAATATGAGACAGATGATATGGCGTGCAAGACTCTTGTCCCACCTATTGTGAGCAGGGAGTTGCCTTGTGGGAAGCAATAGTTGTTGGTAAAGTCTGCTCAAGGATGAAGGTCCTACTCCTTTTCTGTTGGTTACCATCGACATGTTATCGAGGAGCCCTGTGTGACTGACATTACGTCAGATTCAGTGATCAAGTTTTTAGAAGGGTTGTGTAGGCAGAAGGGCTTTCCCAATAAATTGTTTAGTGATAATGTTATGTTATGTGACATTATTTTATGTGTGTTTTGATAGAACGCTAATCACCCATGACAGCATCCTGGTGCTCTGTAGTAGGTGTTGGTGTGTGAGGCCAGCACAAGAGGGCCTACTCAAAAAGCCTAGTCATCAGCTCCTTGCAAATGTCATGAAGAGAGGAGGAGGATCTTATGTGTTGTGTGAGGTCATTCCAGGCTTTTGTTGCCAGGTATGAGAAGTGCCTCTGCCCTTCAATTATATATGTGTGGGGTGTGTGCTAGAGAGAGACTGGCAGAATGGAATTGTCTGGAAGGTTGTTGGAAGTGAATGCGACTGTTCAGGTTGGAATGGGCTGTGTTGTGTAGTGCTTTGTAAGTGTAGGTGAGGAGTATGAAGTGTGTGTGTGCTTGTGTATTGGGAGCTAGTGGAGTTCCCTGAGGTGTGACATGACGTGGGCGTAGTGTGGTAGGTTAAATGCTAGTATGGCTGCTTTGTTTTAGACAGTCTGCAGTCTTCTTGTGAGCTGGTTGGATTTCTCCGTGTACAGGGTGCTCCCATTGTCCAGTCTTCTGGAGATGAGGGCTTGGGTGATCATTTTCCTGCTGTTGTCTGGTATCCACTTGAAGATTTTCTTCAGCATCCTTAGGGTGTTGAAGTGGGATGAGTTCACTGAATTGGGTGGGCATGTCCAGTTAGTTGTCTATGATGATTCTGAGTTTCTCAGTTTCGAGCAAGACGTGTGGGTGCAAGGTTAGTGGGCCATCAGGTGGAATCCCATGGTAAGGGGTCTTTTCCAAAGACCATCCCTTTGAATTTGCCCGAGTTCAGTTTGAGGCAACTGGATTTCATCCAGGTGGCCACATCGGTCATGAATGTAGTGAACTTGTTCCTGGTGCTCTGTATTTTTGTTCTGGGGAGGTGGAGGAGGCATGGTGTCTGCCATAGAAATGCTCTCAATATCACCTGCAAATAAACAGTATGATTAAGAGATTAAACATATCCATGAAAAGGGTAAATACATCTTGCTATGGTAAACATGTTGGACTGAAAGAGAGTTATTGAAGATCGATTGTTTGCCTACCATTTCTCCTCTGACATCACCACAGAAAAATGCCTTTAAAATTCTTTCATAGTTACCAACCACATTCTCAATTATTTCATGAGTGATGAACTGGCGTAAAGGTTGGGTAGAGGTTTGTGTTGCTAATTAGTTGAGGGAGACTGAGTTAAGGACAGTAGCTGAGAGGAAGCATAACGTTAATGAAGTGGAAAGTGTAAAGATTAGGGATGTTGGCGGAGGAGATTAGGTCAGGATCTAGGTGCCAGTGGGTGCCAGAGATTGGTCCAAGTACACTGAACTCAGGAAAGTGCTAACACTGATCAAGAATGCAATCAAGACCAAAGATTATGGAATTTGAGTAGAGTGGCGGCGTACACAAAGAATTCCATGGGTTACAATCTGTTCTTGTTATGAAGGGGAGGTGGGACATGGTACTATGTGTGATAGCAATAATGAGGTGTGTAAAAGACATTCGTATTTAAATGACTACATGCCCAAGTGAATTAGGGGTGGGCTTGGGCATGTTTTCTTTACTGCTTGTCCCTGTTATGTTAGATCACTGTTATCCATTGTGGAGTGTGTTTCTCAGAGCTATTTTTTGCGGTTGGTGTCTCTCTGTTTTGTGTTGTTGTGCTGAGGCTCTGTTTTGCTTTGTTCTCTTTTTTTGTTCCACATTAGTAATATAGGCCCTCATTCTGACCTTGGCGGGCGGCGGAGGCCGCCCGCCAAAGTCCCGCCGTCAGGTTACCGTTCCGCGGTCGAAAGACCGCGGCGGTAATTCTGACTTTCCCACTGGGCTGGCGGGCGGTCGCCTTCAGACCGCCAGCCAGCCCAGCGGGAAAGAGGCTTCCACGATGAAGCCGGCTCGGAATCGAGCCGGCGGAGTGGAAGCTGTGCGACGGGTGCAGTTGCACCCGTCGCGTATTTCACTGTCTGCACAGCAGACAGTGAAATACATGTAGGGGCCCTCTTACGGGGGCCCCTGCAATGCCCATGCCAGTGGCATGGGCACTGCAGGGGCCCCCAGGGGCCCCGCGACCCCCCCTACCGCCATCCGGATCTCGGCGGTCCGACCGCCGGGATCTGGATGGCGGTAGGGGGGGTCGGAATCCCCGCGGCGGTGCAGCAAGCTGCGCCGCCGCGGAGGATTCAATGGGGCGGCGGTACACTGGCGGGACCCCGCCAGTGGTGCCGGTCCGACCGCGGCTTTACCGCCGCGGTCGGAATCCCCATTGGAGCACCGCCGGCCTGTCGGCGGTGCTCCCGCGGTCCTCCGCCCTGGCGGTCTTTGACCGCCAGGGTCAGAATGACCACCATAGTCTTTGTGTTCTTAGAGGGGAGGTTTGTGATATCTTGTCCATTCTGCCTTTTGGTACATTGAGGAGTGGCTCTAGAATCCTGTTATTCTGCAGGGTCGAGAGTTCTCTGTGTGCAGTGTTCTGTCTATTTAGTCAGCTTCAGCCAGGCTGAAGCAGCAGGTCTCATTATGACATACCCACATTCTAGCATGACATACTTGGGTTCTAGGTTTGAATCAAGAGTCAGTTGCTAGCTGTGTCTGGCATTACTGTGTCTCTGTAAGAATAAACTACATGAAAGACCATTCAGCGCTGACGATATCTTTTGTTATAACAATTTTGGCGATGGGCGACTTGCCAGGCATGAAAGGATTCTAGAGACGATTTAAACCACAACCAGGGAACCCTGTGAAGCGATCGGATACAAGTTCATCCCGGCGAGGCCTTGTCAACAATTAACTGCAGAGCCTGTCACTTAAAGTTAGCAAGCTTCGCATTTCCTGCGAGCACTACCGCACATCAAACTAAGATCAGAGTGATTAGATTATTCGTTGTTGTGTCTTTTGGAGTGCACTGGCGGTAAACTACAGGTGCAAGGGAAGGCAGTGCGAGGGAAGGAAGTGCAGTTGCCCCGCGCGCTAAGAGAAGAAGAGAACAGCGCAAGACAAGGCCAGTGACTGCATCACGCGCCAGGTGAGGAGAGCGGCAAGCTGTAGGTGGAGGCAACACACGCATGCCGAAGCCAGAGTAATGGAACTACGAGCACATATATATATATATAGCACGAGTATGACGCTGTATTGGATATTGAAGCCTTTCAGTAATAAGCACAAGCTGCTAGGCCTGCACATGTTTATAATAAACAACAACAACACTCGTGGAAGGTACCTTTTCTCCTGGCTCTGTCATACTTGTAAATTTTCTTTCTTGAAGGAGGAGCAAAACACTGATCGGCTATAGGTCAACAGCACTGCACATAGACACCTTGTTGGCGGAAAGACATTCTCAACAGTATATTCTGCCATGTAGTGGAAAGGAGTGGAATAATACCAGTTTCATAACAATTACATTGCAATGAGTTTAGGCAGTTCTATTGTAAAACCTCATCTTTTCCTAATGTTACCAGGAGATCCTATTATAGAATGGGAAGATTGGATTGATTGTTTTGAGAAGTATTTGTTAGTCCTGGATGGTTCCAGATTTCCGCCAATCAGGAAGATTTGTTGTTGGGCTCCTTCGGAAAAGTAAGCCAGCATGTATTCAAGCATCTTCCACCCGAAAGAGATGTTCAAAGGGATGAAAATGAAGATGTTAATAAAGAGGATGTACTGTGATTGCAAACTAGGTTTTCCAAACATGTAAATGTGGTAATGCGTAGACACAAATTCTACACACAGACGCAACGACCAGCTGAATCTATTGATAAATTTGTGGCCAGGATAAGAGAGTTATCAGCAAAATGTCAGTTTGGACATATGGCAGAGGAGATGATCAGGGATCAATTAATTGTTCAATGTAGCAGCAATAAAATACAAGAGAGATTGTGGGCTGCTAGCAAGATGCAATAGCCATTGCAAAAGTATATGGGGATATAAGACGTTGTGAAGTTCAACTGAAGAGGATTTTGGCCTTAAGAATGGAAGCATAATAAGTTGGTCCCCTATCCCTTTTTTAGTCCTGATGAAGACCCGTGTGTGAGCCCGGAATCAGCCCGAGAGCCAGAGGGGGTCGAAACGTCAACGATGATTTTTGAGCCTGGATGTGTCTTTTTGTTTTGGTTTTAGGATGAAAGAAGGACTTTATTGGGGATCCAATACTCCTTTAATTATACTGGAAGATTCAATATGTCAAAAATTGAACCAACAGGCTGCCTTATATATTTAGATTTTAAGGATTTGGTGTGAAATTGATTTCTTTTCTTCTTGAACACGAGCACTTATTCTTTTGACACTTCTTTTTTCTGTCCTTCTTGTACAATTTGTGATAGGGGTATTTGAATGTGGATATATAATTTCATTTTGTATGTAAATAAAATATGTTTTTTTAAATAGTATTTGATGATGCTGTATGTATATGTTATGTTATAGTTGGTCCAAGAGTGGGCATTGTAGTCTATTGACCTTAATTTCTACCCAGCCCCTCTTGGGTTTGCAGGGTTACCCTCTGTGGTTTATATCAGTATCTATCATCTGGCAGGCTCCAAGCAGTGTTTTCCACGGGGTAAGGATTGCCATAAATGTGGCAAGAAAGGTAACTTTGCATGTATGTGTAAAGACATAGAAAAGAAAATTGTGACTGTGGATGAAGAAGAACAGGCATACAAAGTACAGGATGAACGCACACGGATGAGCAGTGATAGTGAAAAGGGGAGAACACACCCCAATGAAGATTCAGTGATCAATGGAAGACAGTGTCATTGATGGTGGATACAGGAACAATATAAATTATAATCCCAAAAAAACAGCTTGACATCACATAGCCTTGTGGACAGCTGGTGTCCACTGATGGTGTCCACTGATGTTGTTTTGCAAGTATACAAAGGGGCTGACATTGGAGTGTTGAGGTTTATGACTGAACAGATTAAATTTGCAGAAAACCAGACAAAAGGAAAGATCTATGTTGCTCCAGATCGTCCACCATTTTTGGGATAGCCACAACAATATGACCTCCATATAATGGTAAATTCGAGGGAAGACAAACAAGTAATGATCATTGATGGTAATGATGTGAAGGACATTTTATCCCAGCATCAGGGAGTCACAGACTATGTACACAAGATCAAATAAAAAAATAAACCTCTGTTAAACATGTCAATAGGAAAACTCCTATAGCAGTGAGGGCAAAAGTGAAGGAAATAATACAGCAGCTATTAGAAGAAACAGTGGAGGCAGCAGAGTGGTTGTTTCCAATGTTCATTATGAGGAAATCCGATTGGTTCCTTAGATTTTGCAGAGAACTTCGGAATTTGAATAAGAATGTTGTGATGGACAGCTTTCCCTTGCCTAACATAAATGAACTAATTCTTATGTTGTCTGGAGGAATATACTTGTCAAAACTGGACTTGAGGAGTGGATATCACCAAGTGAAACTTCATCCACGCTCCAAACGCTTGACATCATTCATCACCACTAAAGTGACATTTCAGTTTTGCAGACTACCATTTGACTTATGTTCAGCAGCAAGTGTTTTTAAGCGGTTAGTGACTACAATCTTGTCTGGTCTTACTAAAATCATTGTTTTCCAGTATGATATTCTGGTGTTTGGAGGGGGTGTGGAAGAACAACATTTTGAAGATGGTTTTAACTCGGATTGAAAGTGCAGGGTTCACATTGGATAAAGACAAATGCATATTCTTGATGCAAGAAGTAGAATATTTGGACTACCATATTACTAGTAAAGGTGTGAAACCAAAACACAATTTAGTGAGTGCTATAATCAATTCCCAGGTTCCTAATAACAAGGAGACGCTTAGGTAATTTAAGGGCTTAGTGGAGTGCTACTCCAATTTTGTCCAAGATTTTGCACACAAAACAGAGCCATTGAGAGCTCTACTGCGGAAAGGGAAAAATTCATTCGGAGAGAGTAATAACTGGTGGTGTTTTCATTGGTCAAAGATAAAATTGCACATGCAGGAGTGTTGGTACCATATCAGAGTAATTTGAAAACTATCATCACAGTAGATGCCAGTGAGGTTGGCCTAGAAGCTGTATTAGCACAAGTGCATAGCAAGGAGGAAAAAACATAGCTTTTGCTTCAGGTTCATCGATGGAAGCAGAACAAAATTATTTTGTCATTGAACATGAAGCATTGGCAGCTGCATAGAGTTATTTCAAGGTGTATTTATGGGGAAATATGTTTCTCTCCTAAGGACACAAACCTCTTCTCAAAGTTTTGGGACCTGGAGGTATAAAAAAATTGTTCAGGTAGGCTTTCAAGATCGGCGGTCAAATTGCCAGATTATGAGTGTAAGGTGGAGTTTGTTCCAGGGTAGAAAAATAAGGTGACTGACTGTTTATCTAGGTTGCCTGATCATGTAACAGAATAAACTGAGTTAGCAATAGAAGAAGTGGTGGCCTGTCTTGATGATTCTATAGAAGAGTTTAATAACTCAGTCTCAAGACTGAACTGGATTAGGACAATGAAGCAGGATGACACTCTCAAATGTGTGGTGAAGATCATAAGAGGAATTGTGAGAAGAGAAAGCAAATTACCAGAAGGAGTAAAACCATTTCTGAAGGTAGTTGATCAATTATCAGTTCACAATGATTGGTTGCTGATGAGAAGGGAAAGGTTTGTGCCACCTAATGCTGTTGGATCTCAGCTAATTAACTTGGCCCATGAAGGTCATCTAGGCCAGAAGTTGACCATTAAGAGGGCAAAGGAAAAGTTACGGTGGCCCCTTATGAACAGTCAAGTAAAAGAATGGGACAAGGTGTGCAAAATATGCAAAGATTCTGAAGAACATTTCAGAGTAGGGCATGGAAATTTGCAAAGTGAACAACATGTATCGGACGCTAAGGAGGTGTGGGAGAAGGTGTGTTTAGACTTTATTGTGCCTTTCGCATTTCTTTCAGAACATGACAGGTTGGCTACGTTGTTGGTTGATTCAAAATCAAAGTGGGTGGAGGTGGTATTTAAGAAGTGTGTTACTACCACCACAACCATTGATGTATTAAGTGAGGTGTTCAGAAGGGGGGGGATACCCTCCATTCTACTAATTGACAATAGTACATAATTGACATTGCAAGAAAGTAAGAGTTTTTTGGACACTTTGGGGGAAAGGCAAGCTTGCTCTTCATGATACAATCCCCAAGGGAATGGATTAGTTGAAAGGAATAACAGATTGGTAAAAGGTATGTTCCAATTGGTGTGTAGTGCTGGGTTTCCTGTGCAGGATGCAATCAAAGACATGCTTTGGGCCTATTGTACTAAGGTCAATACCAGTAGTGGTAGGAGCCCATTTGAGATTCTGCAAGGAAGGCAACCTGGAACCAAGTTAGTGCCCTCTTGGATGCATCAATGAATCTTAGTAGACAAAGGGGGGTGTCCAAAAGAAAGCTTTCTGAAACAGTGTATTGTTGTAAGGGACTGGGTCAAGGTGAAGCTGGGAGGAGTTAGCAAAAACTTGACAAAATTTAGCAGACCTTACAAAGTCAAGGTTGTTGGTGGTAATTGCGTCAAGCTGGAAAACAGGCAAACCTGGAATCTCAGGTGAGTGGCACTATACCAAAAACAAGGTAGGGTGGAAAACAGGTTGGTGGATGTAGAAACTGGTTATTGATGAATGACAATGAATGAAGGCAAGAAGGAAGGGGAGATCAGGAAACCACTGGTGTTCTGAGGAGTGGAGATGATTCCTTAGGTTGAAAGGTGAGGACAAGGAGACCTCCAGGAAATTTGAGGGACTATGAGTGCAGTTAAAATTGTTGTAGCTTCTTCATACTCTGAATTTGTTCATGATGCATCATTGAATTTGTAAATGTTGTGAAGTATGGACGCGCTCCCATGTGCTTGTAGTTGTGTTGTGTTGTTGTATGTGTTATGTTGTTGGATGTCATGTTTTGTCCGTCCTGTAGAAATCCAGTGTGGCACATGTTTGTAAGAGTTTTCGATTCATGTGGTTATTGTTATTCCAAAGGTAGGGATATGTGTTTTAGTCCATCAAGTCAACTTCAACGAGGCTGAAGCTGCTGGTCTCATTATGACATACCCACATTCTAGCGTTACTTACTTGGGTTCTAGGTTTGAACCAAGTGTCAGTTGCTAGCTGTGTCTGGCATTACTGCAGTGTGGGGTTTTATCTCTGTAAGAATAAACTACATGAAAAACCATATCTTTTAGTACAGCATGCAGTTGCCGGAGAGTAATTGGTGAATGAGGTCTAATAAACTATGATTTGCACCTTATATGCTCCGAATACTTAATCATTTCACTTGTGTTTTATTAAAAAAATTCTATAATTGCACCTCTCTGCCCCCCCCTAAACACTATGACTAGTAAGAGTATAGATGGAAAATGTTCGCTATCAGCCCACCTCTCACATCATGGGTGAATAATTTGTATTTTTACTGGCAATGATTTGAAAATGTCCTGGCCAAATATACAATCTTCGCAATCCAGGTGCTGATGTACTGAGTGTCCACCCGATAGTCCAGTCTAGATGTAATTCTCTGAACCATAAGTAAAGTCTGGGACAAGTGATTTCTGTCACACCAAAGATCAATTGGTCAAGTTGACCTATGATCTGTAGTCACGTTTTTGTTCCAGTTACGGATTGACAGGGGTTCATTTCCCTTGTCTAGTTCAGGAAAGCCAGATTGGTTCCATATTTGCTCATCACGGTAACAGGTATGTCTCCCAAAATTGCATGTGTAATGAAACAGGAACCCTCCCTGTCTACTACAGAAGTGGTGTGTCAGTATGGAACCCACTGTCATATGAGAATTCATAATTCTATGTGTTAGCTTAGAGAATGATGTGAGCTTAGTTTTCATTTTGTTTGGTAAGATGTGTCTGGACAGGACATGTCTATTCTTCTGCAAATTGTGTAATCCTCTGATATTCCAGCTAATCAATAGCAATGGTAAATCGGCATTCCCAGATATCTTGGGGTTGCTAATCATGACACAAGGAAAGGATATGATATTGCAAGTTGGGATGTGTTGGTCTTATAGCGCGTTCCTTACATGGTGTAAGGCATGTGTTGTCCATTGCGGTGCATTAAGTTCCTATCCTTCCTCCTACGTTGAAACCTCAACTGTCAGTGACTTTTTCTGGGTCTCCTTGTAACATTATCAATAACCTCACATAAAAGGAGGCTTTATGCATGTGGGCTTCAAGACCAACTTCCATTCACTGCTAATCTATATTGTGGGCCTGATGAGGATTCTGGAGCAGTTTTTGGTGGTCCACATCAGCGCATATCAATAGCCTATTCTCTTAGAGGACCCCTTTTCAGAATAACCCCTATTAGAATACTTTGGAGGCCTCTAGGATTTAACATCTCATAATTCCTCACCTGCTCCCTCTGTATGCAATGCCTCTGGATACTTGAGAGTGATTAGGGGTCTCTCAGGAATGAGGGTGAATTGGTGCTTCAGGGAATGGAGTGTAACCGGGAGTCACAGGGACCTGAAGGAGGCTAGAGACTCAGACACCTAAGGGTGATCAGGGGCCTCATGGACCTACCTGAGCAGGGCCTTTGCTATCAACCTGACAGTGTGAAGAAGTCTGTTGAATCTGTGGTGAACTGGAGCAGCACAGATGCTAGTGTGATAGAGCATTTTTGGAGCTGAGGTAAACAAAAGTCTAAAAGATTTGGGTGTTTATCATGGCCCTCATTGCCTTGATGATAGCCCAGAGCCCTTGGGTCGTGTTGTTATGATAGGACTTTCCTGGTAATACACATAAGTGATCAAGCTTTTTGTACATTTTATTCAAAATGTGGATTATTAATAGTGTGCAGATCAATTTATCTACACCCCACTCAAAGGTTTATACTGACATGGAACTTTTGCAGCTGAAATTATTTTGCTACGACTGGTTAAAATGTATTTTCCTGGATTATACTAAATAGGTCTCAGTTAGGCCTCAATGCCACCTTGCTTGAAATTGATGTTACAGCATCATGTTTATTCTCTGTTTATATTTCTGCAGCATGAAGATAAGCAAGATGTGGATCTATTTATTTCTGATTACATAGTTCTTGAAAAAAGCCTGACAGAGGGCCTACTCTAACACATATAAAAGGATCTTCTGCTTGCACACAGTAGTGCATTCATTCAAAATGTATCACTGCTGTTTATGTAACTAGTTTATTCTCACCCTTCCAAATGATATTAGGCCAAGGTACTGAGCAATATTCATGCATTCGGTTACTGTTAAGGTGGAAGAGCTATGTGGCAATTTACAATTCTGTAAGCTGATTTGTTGAAAATGTAATTCTCTCCTCACAGCACCAGTCTGCAGTTCTAATGCTTCTTATGGAGAAAATGGCTGTATAAATATTGACTTTGGGGGTGAGCCAGATTTTTGTGCTTTCTACTATGGTTGCTGTCCGATTTATTACAGATTTTGCTGCACATGTAGGAGTCTTAATCTATTTCGGATTTTGCCAATTATTCTGCATTATTTTTTTGTAACTGAGAGCCTTCATGGCAATGATTTATTCATTTTAAATGAGATTTGCTGCTTCTGTATTGTATCTTTTGAATTTTGTAATAAACCTTCATGGCTTTCCTAAATTCCACTCTAGAACTCACTTTGAGTCAGTCCTTTCTTTATTTGACTGTATTTTGGAATTCTGCTTTGAACCTTGTCTGTGAGACACATTGCCTCATGATACAAGGTTAATAGTATTCCGATCCACCCAACACCAGGGTGCACCACTGAGATGCAGATTATTTTTTAGGGCCCTGGTGTGCCCTTATTTGGTATATACAAGTCAGACCTAATGTTGTGCCAGTTTGAGAGCACTAACTATTTCAACAGAGAGAGGAAAAGAAAAAGAGAGAGAGTGAGAGAGAGAGAGCGAAAGAGAGAGAGCGAGAGTGTGTGCGTGTATGTGTGTGTGTTAGAGCTAGAAAAATAATAGTTTGAATAGTAATGCTAACTGTGTCTGCAAGATTGCCATGTTATTTTTTTACATTATTTTCAGAGCTGTAAGTTGACATAAGGTGAACTAACAAACTAGGGTCTCGCATTTGTGGGAGTTACAGCTGTTCACAGTTGTAAACTCCCAACCGGATTTTTCTTGCATTAAAAGAAAACAACAGCGCGATCGCGCATCTACAGTTCACTTGTAATAATACCTATCAGCAAAAGTGCAATTATGAACGTAACCGGCAAAAGTGCAATTAAGTGTGTAACAAGGTCGACAGTATGCAAAGCGCTCGACTTCTGCCCAGCGAGATCGCGCTGCGAAAATAGAGAAAAAGTACTCCACAAACCCAGCGAGCCTCGCACGTTTTCAGTACTTGGTTGCTGCGCTTGAGGAGGGCTAACTACCGGAAAAGGCATGACGTATGCGTGCCTTCCACCAATCAAAAGAAGCGGACTCTAACAAGCAAGCCAACTTGCCAATCAAAGACACTGACATGACGTCGACGGGTCTCCGAGCCCTTTCCTAATACCTAAAGCGTCTCGCTAGCGATACGCATGCGCGAGCGCATGCAACGCAGGTTCGACCCTAAAAAAGCAAGGACACTTCAGCCCTCATGCTAGCAAGGAAAATGATCCAGCATGCACCTTTTGTAAAGTAAGATCTTTATAACTGTAATGCACTCGTTCAATTACACCTCCAAGCTCCAGTGCCTCTGCACCAGCTTCACTTATGACTATTTCACTAAGTGGAGTGTCTCTTCTCTTAGTTAAAAACGTGGGCCCCCATCTTGCTTAACAGGCAACCGACAATCTCTCTGAGTACAGGCTAAGGTGTTTCCTCCACTTCAGGGTTTCCCTCCCTTGGGTCATTGCTCTGAAGCCAAAGGCAACACCGGCACAGAAAAGGTGCCCTGGACCCTAACACAGTCACAAAAGGATAGTAGCACAATCATAATTATGGTTCAGTTAGCCCCCCACACCACTCTGTGCCAATGATACCTACAGCCCTGCCTCCTCTGAGTCCTCCACAGGCCGACCATGCCTAGGCCTGAGGACCAAAGCTGGCTGTCCATCCCTTTGTGTAAAAAACTGAATAAGGGATAAAAAGCCCCCATCTTTCCCCTATTGTATAGATCCTGTTCCATGTACAACAATGGTGGCCCGGCCCTAATTCTAGCCAGAAAAATGAAGGTACTTTTTGGTAGTAAAACAGCCACACATAGGGTGCAGTTGCCCCTCACACGCCTGGCCCCAGTACCAATGCAGCTGCTGCACTAATGATAATAACAGCCCTTCAAAAAGAAAAACGAGCACCCACATCTCACCTCTACACTCAGGATATCTCTTGGAAGATGATATCTCTGTCCATTTGTAAATGAAGAAATTAGATCAAGCATTGTGCCATTGTGCAATTTCCTCTGGGACATCTCTTAGACAGTATTCATGGATCTCACACCTTTCCTCTTCCTATTGCGCCATTGCTTTGTGGTCTGAGGGGTCCGGACTATCAGGGCTGGGCATCTGAATGCAACCTTACTGTCCTCCTCCCTACTACTCCTTTGACTCACACGAAAGGACATCTGCGTATAATCAGAGGTAGAAGTGGTGGGATCTCTGGGGACAGTCCATGTTTTTTATTTTTACGAATATGGTTCTCTTACTTTTTGTTTTAAAAAACCCAAACCTGGACAGACCTTGAGGGGTTCCTGGCTGAAAATGAAGACGGTGTTGCGTTTCTTGTGCTGTGAAGCAGAGAGAGGGACAGAGAGGTAAAGACACAGGCCTTCTCAACAGAGTGCCTGCTGCCCTTAAAGAAATGTAAATATGTGCAGTTGGTTAATCATCAAAGCCAAGGCTAGTAGGGGGCCTCTGTAGACTTTAATTTAGGAAGTTACTTGAAGAATTATGGTGACGCACATTTATTCTTTTTGAGAGGTAATCTTAGGGGTAAATGTAAGGGGGCTATCAGCTGAGTTGTGTAGTAATTGTTTTAACAGAACCTTATAACATGTTTGCACGGGGTACAGTCTGGGTAGTTAATGCTAAAATATATACTTTAAAAGCAATTGTTTTATCTTAAAGACAAAGGGGGTCATTCTAATCTTGGAGGGCGGCGGGAGCCGCCCACCAAGCGGGAACCGCCAGAAGACCGTACCGCGGTCAAAAGACCGCGGCGGTCATTCTGAGTTTCCCGCTGGGCTGGCGGGCGACCGCCAGAAGGCCGCCCGCCCGCCCAGCGGGAAACCCCCTTCCACGGGGATGCCGGTTCCGAATGGAGCCGGCGGAGTGGAAAAGGTGCGACGGGTGCAGTTGCACCCGTCGCGATTTTCAGTGTCTGCTATGCAGACACTGAAAATCTTTGTGGGGCCCTGTTAGGGGGCCCCTGCAGTGCCCATGCCATTGGCATGGGCACTGCAGGGGCCCCCAGGGGCCCCACGACACCGGTTCCCGCCAGCCAGGTTCTGGCGGTCACAACCGCCAGAACCAGGCTGGCGGGAAGGGGGCCGGAATCCCCATGGCGGCGCTGCCTGCAGCGCCGCCATGGAGGATTCTTCAGGCCAGGGGTAAACCGGCGGGAAACCGCCGGTTTCCCTTTTCTGACAGCGGCTTTACCGCCGCGGTCAGAATTGGCCTGGATGCACCGCCAGCCTGTTGGCGGTGCATCCGCGGTCCCCGGCCCTGGCGGGTCGGAATGACCCCCAAAATCGTTTTGTGACAGTTTATCTTATATTTTGTGAAATACAGTTTAAAAATAATGACTTACATATGCACAGTGCTTTCTGAGACAGGGTGGGACTCTGTATCATTATAAGTACACAAGTCACTATTCCTCTCTGTATCAACCAGGAATCAGATAGGTGACTCTCTGGTCACATGCTCAGACTTCTGTAGGGATTACATTAACCAAATGATGTTCAATTAGTTTCACTTGCATTCATTTTTTCATTTAAAGTGTGTGTCATTTTCTAAGGAGTAACCTAAAGTGAAAGAACAACAAGATATTAACAGATCATTTTGTTATTTTAGCCATGTCTTTGACCCTGCCACTACAACCAATGATCCCCACCTCTGTGGCACTCATGATCACAGTTCATGCTTGTATATGTGCTCCAACTGCTGTAAATGAAGACAGCTTGGAAATGCGAGAAATAAACAAGGCCCCTCTTCCAGGCGATCTTCGGTTACAAGTGCTTGTAGCGGTATTTGCGCCCCCTGGGTATATAGCCAGGGCCTCCCAGGTTGGCATTGCCCACAGTTTGAAGATCTCTGTACTACAGTGATCTAATCGAGAAGGGAGGAGTGTATCACGTGAAATGTTTGTGGTGTTTCTAATGTTCACCTTGTTTTATATTATGAGTGCTGAGCGATTACTGCAATAATTAGCATGTATCTGATACATAGGATTTATGTAGTAATAATGCATAATAAACACTGTGTGTGTCTACTCTTTCTAGGGGCCAGTTTGGGAATCCTTGTCTATGCACAGCACTCTCCCTGCAGATGAGAGTTGATCTGACAAGGTTGCTTGGCTCCTAATACTCCTCATCTGAATGGGCATAAGTTGTTGCAATGAAGAGTGAGACACCTGCCTGTTCTCCTTTTCTCTGAAGAAGGTATGCTACATATAATTGCTCTTGGGATTTAGGAACCCCACTAGAATGCCCAAAAGATGCCTGGAATAAGGGTGATCGGGCTAACATGTGACCCTCCTGTGAGCAGGATTCTAGGGAAACTGAGAGGAGCCAGAACACTAAGGGAAGTCAGAGCTGGATCCTCTCTGGAGATCAGTGTGAGCATAGAGCCTCTCGGATTTGACTTGAAACTGAAGCCTCCCTGAGAGCAGAAAAGAGCTTAAGGGTCTTGAAAGTGGCTAAGCAGTTAGGACCAACTGATTATAAGCGAGAGTCTCAGGATTTTAGGTTAAGCAGGACAGGACCTTGAGGGTGAAGAGAAGCCTCCCGGCCTGGGGGTGGACGTGACTCTCAGTGGACATTTGGTCAGTGGAAAATCCCTAAGTATGACCTGGTGCTTTAGTGCCTGGTCACTGGAATGGGACTTAGGATCTAAGCATGAAGAAGGGCTAAGGAACTTAGGAGTGAGCAACTAATTCATGACCTGAGGCTGACAAGGAGACTTATATACTTGATGACGAACACCAGAAGACTTTCGAGTGAGCTGCAGTGGAATAATGTTTCCAGTCTCGACTAATGTTACAGGCTTTACAAGGTTTACAAGTCTTCATTTACCACCAGTTTCTCCCACAATTAGCCCAATGATACCATCCAAGAAATACTTTGAGAAGGGTGACTATCCTCATATATGGCCACTTTTGTGGGTGCTCGGGGGTATTTTAGGTCTCAGTCCAACCCAGAGCACAGTTTCTGTATCTACAGTGCAAACACAATCCACGAGGTCTCCTACTCTAAAGTGGCCTTATTATCAGATGTTCTGTGAACTTCAGTTCCTATTATTAACAATTCCATAATATTGACAATTTCCACAGAACCCGAAAATCTGGATTATTTCTTGCAGTTTGAATAACAAGTGTGTTTGTTAATTTATTGACCACAGAGGCATGAAATGCTGAGTCAGCCCTAAGGCGATTACAACATGTGACCTAATGTTTTAACACACCCCTTGCAGTCTCCTCGGTTATCTCACACTCCTTTTGTTGGATCTCACCTGCGAGTAACTCTACAATATGAACGTCAGTGAAACCACAGGGTTTATATCCGAGAGCTCTGGGCTGAACGCTTGTAACAGGAAATATGTTAACAGAAAAAAATACATCCATTTCAGAAGCAAGACTCCTAAAATGGGGCCACGGAGAATGACCCATTTCTTCCAGGAATAAACTCACACCCACTGATTGAGATTCGGCTCCAGGTTACGAAGCTCTCACCCATTTAATGAGGCTGTGGTCCAACGAGTGAGATTTAAATTCAGTGAAAGACACTGTGGTTCAACAGATGAGATAATCACCCAATGAAAAAAAGAGTCTTGAGTTTCTGTAGATTTCATTTTGTCTTTTCCTACTGTCCTCACAACATTTCCCATTGCCACGAGTTGGCATGTGTGCTTTGTGGGGAAGAAAAAGAACCAGTGCTTAATTTGAGCCGGTGGTTGTGGGGGGCACCGTCAATTATTTTGTGGCACCGGCACTTATGTGTCCGCATCAGATGGTCCCCGATTGCAACAGAGGTAAAAAAACAGAGAGTGGAAAATGGAGGAAGAGAAAAACGGCAAAACCGTTCAAAGGGAAAAAGCATGGACCTGCAAGAACGAGAGAAAGGTGCAGAGAGTGTCTGGTTGCACGTTGAAGACTACCATCCTTGGTATGTGTCAGGTCGACGTTTAATTTCACAGGCCACCAGCTTTTGAGCAGAGCTTCGGGCACCGGAATCCTCTCTTAAACAGATTAAGCACTGAAAAGAACGCTACAGCGGGGAGCATCTCCATGCAAGGTCTGAATGCCATAAATCCCAGTTCCAGGAATTTCTATCTGGATGGGCAAAGGGTGCTTTTGGGTGGCCCAATGTGTGCCCAACTTTCGACAATTCTGAAGGTAGCCTACAACCTGGGCTCTGGTGCCACTGCACCTGCTGCATCACTGGAAGGTAAACCCCTGCCTCCTTTTCCCCAACACACCCATCCCCACTGCAGTTTGTGTCACACATGAGCTAAGGTCGCCACCGCGCTGTTTTCTGTTTACGGATATGCCCAGAGTTTTGTCTCAGCCAGTAGAAACATTGGGAAAATCATCTAAAGGTGGTATTTTTCTCCCTATCCATACACAAGTAAAAGAGCTATTATTAAAACTATGCACTATGAAATGTATTCTAGAGATTTCTCGTTGACCCCTGACTGATAATTAAAGTAAGCAAAAGTGAAAAAAATCACACTTGCTGACATGGAGGAAGCACTTAATAGGTACTTTGTCTGTGACCTCTTATGCTGATACTGGGAGAGCCAAAGGTTATGTTTGGTGGGCCTGGCCCACCCGCTAGAACCGGGTCTGATGCCACACCGCCTACAAACCGTGCAACAATGCAATCAATAATTTGTTGGATATCAAGCGTAACATTTTCACTAGCTAAATTGCAATTGTAGGATCTTGCCCGCAGATGGCGATAGAGGCCTAACGAAAAAAAATTGCAAAACTATTGGAAGAATTCTAATATCCATTGCACCGAAGCCATCCGTACAACTTCTCCATTATTCACATTTATATTTACGGCTCAGTTTTGAAAACCAGGGAGCGCTCGGTTAGACCCTGCCCTGCATCATGAAGTAAAATGCATAAATAATCTCCTCAAATGTCAAACTAAAAATCCGACCTCACATCCTACCATCGCTGCTCCTCCCCAACACTCCCACTGACTGTGCATCATGCCACAAGGGACCCGACTACATAGATTTTGCCAGTATTAAATGAGTGCGCAACCTCAAAATTCAGCGCCTCGAGGCCCTGATGGGTGATTTGCCGCACTCTATAAATGACTGATTGACTGCTTGAAATCGCCAATGTAAGATGTGCCAAAGGTTAATAAGCAGTGGCTTGCAAATACAACATAGTGCTACAGACATTTAACACATTTGTTTTGTGATGGAATAGTCAGAGAAGTGTTGGGATAGGAAAAGTGGGCTGTGGCCCAGGCCCCCCACCCCTTCCCCAGAAAGCCAACTTTATTCTGCAGAGAGTCTTGCCCCAGTGACCTTGAATAATTCTTAAATAGATTGTTTTCAATATGTTTTCCTTTAATTTATTTTTTTAACGTGGATGATGTGCCAGAGACTATTAAAGACATTTTCAGGAGAAATGTTGCATTTATATCTCAAGCAACATCCATACATTTAAAAAAAATGAAAACAGGACCCACGATCCCTGAATATTGGATGTAAACACGGTTAGAACTTGAACGAGTGTGCATGTGCACTGCCAGTGACCTGGCCAAAGAGAGCATGAAAAAGCTGAAACTGGTTCATAAATTCAAAGCTGTTCAAAAGAGGGAACTCCAAAATATTTGGCCCAGAGCCCCCAAAATCCGATGTCCCTGGTAATAGCATCAAATGGAAGAATCAAGCAGAAGGTGGTGGTAAACAGGTGCAAAGTACAAAAGGTCACCCAAAAGGCAAAGGTTTGCAAAGACTGAGCCCTCGGCTATTGGGAGAAAGCTGCGCATTTTAGAAGCATTGCATGGGGAAGGAGGAGAAAGAAGAGACATTTCGTGCAAAGAGTGGAGCAAACCGAGGCGGGGGATATTCTAAATCAGAGGTTCTTAGCCTTGGTTCTTCTGTGGACCCCCACTAAATCGCTACTGGAAGCCGAGGGCCACCACCTCCGCAATTTCTATGACTTGAACCTCAAAACAATAGACTAAAACACAGAAACAAGCGTGCAGCAAACAAATACACAGACTATGAAATATTTTAAATTCACAAAAAAAAGGTTGGCAATTGGAAAGTTTCATTAGAAGGATGGTGCGTTTCAAAATGTCGTTTCAATCCTACAAGATGCAGCAACATGCAGGACGCTAGCATGTTACTTTGTCTTTTTTGCTCTAAATGTATGCTCTTTTTTTGTTGGTGTATAACAGTGCTTTGAGGTCACCAGTCATCCTTACTAGATCCCCTTTGCTGTACGTGCACTGCTCTGTGAATCGAGAGAAGGGTATCAACATCATTTTAGCCCCCAATTTGACTTCCCATCACATTTACAGAGCGTTTGGTAATTTACAATTTTAAAGTTAGCTTTTTTATGCATATGTACATTTATGAATGCACATCTACACTTTATCAATCTGCTAATATTTAGTTTTTGAAAAAATGGAGGAACCTTTGAGTAGGTGCCACAAATCCTCAGGGGTACTCAGACCACAGTTAACAATAATGAAGCAAGTGAGACTAGGCCCAGGGCACACATTACATAAACTAGTCTGTGCTGATGATCTGCCTTCGTTGCTGCATTTTACTATCAGACCAGTGGTTAAGAGGGACATTTTTGCTGCTTTCACTTGGGCCCACGGTGCTCTTACTACGGCACTGTGGCCAGGATACGGACGACAACTTTCCAGTTACAGGACTCTCCATGAAGATTATAGTCTCCTTTCATAGGAAAAGCAAGCCTTTGTAGAAGGTAGCGAATCAGAGGTAAGTTTTCTTTTGTACTCCTTTGCAGTGGCATTTGGGTGATCTTGCTGCATGGAGAGCAGGAGCGCCGTGGTGCACAGTCTGCATGCCTCAGAGTGCAGATCCATAATGCCTGTAATTTCTGATGCATGGGCAGCCATCTTTGTTACTACGTATTGTCCTATGTAAACCGCACAGCACTATGAGACATTACCCAGATAAAGACAATACAATGAGTCTTGTCAAGCCAGAAAATATGTCATGTTTTGGCAAGCAGAAGCGGTCTGAGTGATTTAGGTAAAGTCTAAGTAGGCTGAGCAGGCATAGTCTGATACTCTCAGTCTTTATAACCATGAACCTAGCTCTGTCAGTGACAGATTGCTACGCAAGCCTGGTCGGTTTATTAACTGAACTATTTAAAGCTGCGGCATAGGCTGGTGTAGAAAAAAAGTGGGGGGGCTGTGGTCTTGACTGTAAGAGGGTTGGGTTCATTGAATGTGAGGTCGAGGCCAGAGAAATGGCTGAACAAAATATTCTGCAATTATTTTGTTGGCCTTTCACCTTCACGCAAATATGCATAAAATATACTGCACACCTTAAATAAAAATTAAATGCAAGTTAGGGTATTCATGTGAAATTTTAAGCCATGAAAGCTCAGTTGATTAATATGATCACCACAGATGTTTATGTGAATAAACCTATGGTCCAAGAACTTAATGCTAGTTGGCACAGTGGGGAATAGTAACGTGTATTTATAGCTCTACATGGTGCCTGTATGCGACCGAAATCGGCATGATTACGCAAGTACATTTTTTGGGATTACGTTACATCAGTGCTTTAAATGGGCCGGTACTCTCCGGTACTGAGTACCGGCAATTTTTAATTTTGAGAGGGAGAGTACCGGCATATCTCAGGAAAAACGTAATACTTTTAATTGGAGAGTACCGGCACTTATCATAAACAAGCAGGTACTCTATTACAGAGTACCTGCACTTCAATTTTTTCATTTAAAGCACTGCGTTACATACGGTATAATATAGACTGTCCTGAAATCTGTGCTTTCAAAACATACATTTTTAATAAAATGCAATCAGAGTGCGCCTAGTGCAAACCTTTTCATTAGAAGGACGTACTTCAGAACTCGGCAGATAGAACCCTTGCATTTCCGCTAAAAAAATAAATATCTTTGTAACCCTGAAGCCTCAAATAATTCCATCAAATAAAGCCTTTCGATTTGCTAATTAACCAATTGCACACTTACATGTCTTTCAGGTAGCAGGCACCAAGGTCGGACTGGGACAGAAAATAGGCCTGTCACTAAAATAAAAGTGGCTCTGATAAGTGAATCAGATGGCAAAAAGTGGCCCACTTTGTAAATCAGATGGTTGTCATGTTGTAAAGACAGGCTGCACAGGTGTTTTGTCGGGTATGGAAGACTGCATGCATTTGTGTTTGCTGCAAGCAATGTTTGTGTTCATATCAGGGACATCACCAGTAAAACCGTCCCACCAAACCGTAAAACAGGCCCACAAACAGCTCAAAATATCAGAATCTGGCAAGCAACATGGCGAGAAGGTGTGTTTCCTCTTAGGTTGTATGCCTCTCCCAGGGCAGTCAGGCAGTGTCTGAGTGGCTGGCCTGAAAGGTCAGTGTGTGGGCCTCTTGTAGACGCATATCAGAGGCTGCTGCAGTCTCCGCAGTGTGGGGGTCCCAAGGCTTACCCACACTGCAGGGGGCCCCTTCAGCATATCTTGCAGGGCGGGGGCACGCGTTTTGTGATGCCACTGGCCTGTTGAATGGTGTACTGGTCTGGTTTCTAATGTTAATGTCCCTGATATTAAAACAAACATTCCATGTGGCAAGGTCAAGTCCATGCAGTCTTTCATACCTTACAAAATACTTATACAGCTTGTCTTTACAAGTTCAAAACTTCCACAATTAGCAAGCATCGCCACTCTAATCCACTAATGGGGGACACTTTTATTTTTGTGCCCAGGCCTATTGTCTGTCTGAGTCAGACCCTGGCTTCTCCCTTAGTTCCACACTACAGGAGACCCCCTCCCATCTCTATCAGCCAAAGGCATCTGAAGGCTGACATTAAGGACCAAATTTAAGAAGGCCTAGCGCCACATTAGTTTAATTTTTTTTATGGTAACGTGGCATTAGGCTTGCAAAATCGCCGCGCCATATTGACAAAGTGGCGTAATGCATACATTGTGCCACTTTGCGACCCTTTGCGGCACATTATGCATGCACCATGCATAATTTATGCAAAGGGGGCGTTCTGGCACAAGGAGGCCTTCATAAATGGCTCAATGAAATCTACAATATTTCATTGTGCAATTTCTGGTGTCATTTTTCATACCTGCTTAAAGCAGGCATTAAAAGGACGCATCCATTGGAATCAATGGGCCTTCTTGCACTTTGCTCCACGAGCGTCAGAATTTTTGATGCTAGTGGAGCAAAGCATCAGAATACCGTAAAAAATGTTGACACATTTGTTCCTAATGCCGCCATGGTGCGCTGTATCTTAAATATAGCACACGCATTGTGGCGTTCGGGGGGGCGCAAGAAAAGTGGTGCTTCACAATGTGAAGTCCCACTTTTCCGAAATCTGGGCCTAGCTGATCAGGAACAGTTGCATTTTCACAAAAAAATAGGGCCTTTTTTATTTTGTAAAACTAATGTCGTCCCCAATAGATTCCACTCCATTCACCTTCTTTCTCAGTGTGGTTTGTGTTTGGATCATGATAGATTAGGGCCGTGGATCGGGGCTAGATAATATGTTTTTAGTATGGGTGGGAGGAACGTGCGCAGTTTTACTCTGTGGAATTCCAGGAAGTTACATAAAAGCTCTGTTCAATTCCACAGAGTTCCGCAAGTGGGTGGTAATTGGTGTGTTGTGCTGCCCACGCTGATTTTTAGTACTGGGATCTTGTTCTGGCGCTGCTGCTCAAGTTGGTTTTGCTGCTGCTCAAGTATATTTTCTACTGGGGTGACAGCTTTTCCAACGCAAACGGTTTTGACCACCTGCATTGGGAAAATCCCACAGGGGCCCTTCTAGTACCTGAAAATCATCCTAGGAGATGCCAATACTCGCCCATGCTCACCAACTTACTGTTGGCGAGCTGCACGCGAGAAAAAACTCCTCCACACGGCAGAGTGTGGAATATGGCCGGAACTCCACATTACATGTGTAACACCAAGTGGTCAAAACTCCTCAAACTCCTCTGGCGGAGAGGAATTTTTCACCCACCCCTAGTTTTTAGGAGCAATGTTGAACTGCTTCTTGAAGACTTTATTTTTGAGCAGCGTTCTGAAATGCAATAGATGCGTATGATCTAATGTGAGGGAAATGTTTCAGTAGCTGGAGCATAAACTTCAACTCACTGACTCAGTACACTTCTCTAGCACTCAATAGGATTTGGAGACTGTATTTGCAGGCTGTTGTTTTCAATATTTTTGATTAGCAGGAAACACTCATTTGGGCCTACATCCAGCAGCAGTCTAGTCGAGGCAAAGTATCAAGTAATATTTTAACAGGCAGTGTTTAATTTCTGCCGGTGCTTGCAGGTGTTTATCACTAGCACTCTTTTGGTGACCAGCACTTTTTTCGATCAACAGACTTTGACCCTGAGCAGGAGAAGGAAAGGCAGAAATGGGAGAATGAAAGATGAGGAATATAGGAAAACTGATAAAAAAGAAAGCAGAGGGTGTGTATTAACATGCAAGAGTGAGCTAAAAAGACAGGAAGTGTGGGGAGTTTTAAAAAAGTAGCTTGAGGTGACATCAAGGCTATGCATCCTTAATATTCGACAACCACACGTCTGTGAGTCACTGCAGTGATTTTTTTAATGCATTAAGCACTGCTGCCAGGCGTGCTGGTGAGGTTGCTGTTTCAGCTTTGTAGGCAATTCAGAAGCTTGGTGGAACAGCCAGTGGAGGTTAATCAACGCCGCAACTGAATGAATTGTAAAGGCCTTGCTCAAGGAAATAGAGTCAGAAGCATGACATACCTATACTTACCTAATCCATGTATGAATGTATACTTTACAAAGGCATATATAGTTAATGAACACCTCCATATTAAAGTGGGGATAAAGTAAAAAACAGAATAGCCAAAGATGCAAGTTTTCATACCGAACTTATTGGTGATGATTGCCGGGTTTGCTTCGTACAAACCCAACTCATAGGATACAAAGCTCCAATATTGTCCAACAAGAGCACTCAATAATGGACGGCTTAGGAGCCCCTCATGAGCAAGGTAGTTCAAAGTTGCTTCCAGAGGAAAAAATCAATGGTACCACTGGAGTACTGTACTCGTAAATAGATACACATCGGCTTCTATGTGCGTTAAATCTTATTTTAGCTTCTTTTGAGAATTAAGTTCAATTCCAGTAATTAAATATCACATAACATAAGTAAAATTGCAATTATCCCAATTCCTATTGGTCGTGAAGTATAACAATTTTGTGCCCACCCTCCCTATAAAATAGGATCTCGAGGTACCTCTTGGTTGGGGTCATGGCGACCAATATCTCAGTTTTTACAAGTCACATTAGGAAATGTGAGCATCCTCAGGGTACTAGGGTAAGGGGCAGGCCTCCCATTTGGTAGGGCATTTGGAATTATGCAATTCAGTAGCCATTGTGTTTTGTGCATAGTTATTGATTTGCTGTACTTGCCACATAATCCATTATGTGCTGTACAATTGGCCTATTTTAACAAGGAAAATTGATTATAGCTCACACGGATCAAAAGTTGTTAAAATGCTCCCACAAGATTTGCAGTGTAGTGGAAATCCCATTATAAAGGTTAACTGGTTACCTTTCAGTTTCCGATTGTATTTTTAGGTGATAAACATATACTAAAGAGGTGAAAACATTATCCAGACACTGACAGCATGTGTTAAAATAGCAAATTAATACTACCAGAAAATCAGCCCCTTTATGACACATGATTTGCTTTTTTTGTCTGCATAGTTTAGTCAACCATGCTGCATAATTTGGTCTTCACTGGCCGCATTATTCCAGTGACCCTGCCCAGAGGGGAAGGTGTTGCTATATCTAAATACACTATGCATTTTGAACTTTTGATAATGGTTGAATCAAAAGGTGTAGTTTTCCAGGAGGACTTTGCTGGAATAAGAGGGACCATAGGTCTAATACCTACTGTGTTTCAGAAAGTGCATGCAATAGTCACATGGGTCTAAATGTACTAGGTCCCACTGGCCACCTTCGTGCAGATTAAGGGGGTGAGAAGCCTGTCTAATCCCATTTAATGCCTTTGTCATAGTGACCCAACTGTTGTAAACAGACCACATACACTCATCAACAAGCTCAAGATTTCGGCAGAGAAGCGAGACCAAAAGTGTGGTTCTGGAACACTCTGCCCCAATGTTCACAAATGTTGAGTGCCACTTTTGTTAGCCTAATGATGAAAATGATATACTTTATTGAGAGAAGCTAGGAAATTATTATCTCACATTGGGCAAAATTCTGGATTCTCTATGCCAGTGGTGTTTGACATCATTGACCATGATCTTCTACCCAAACTTGTGGAGATTGGAATCGAGGATAACCCTTTGAGTTGGTTTAGTTTCTTTCTGAACGGATGCACCAAAAGAGTTTTTTAACTCCTTTCTTTTGTACTGCCACACACTTTTTTTGACGTGCCACTCCCCCCATTTTTTAAAGTAAATGTGTTGCTCCACTTGTTGCTTTCATCTGTTCCTCTAGCCTCCAAAAGTCACTTATGAAAATGAGAACCATGGGCCAGATGTAGCAAAGGGTATTTCCCATTCTGTGTCAATGGGAAACTGTGCTCGTACATATGGCCCCATATTCTCTGACAGCGGGGTGGAAGTGGTACACCTTTGGCTTTTGTTTGCTGGACATAAAGAGCTGGATGGTGGCAGCTGGCTGCAGCTCAGTCATCAGAAAAACGTTTTGGTGGTTGGTGGCACATCAGACCTCTGGCCCCTTGCCCCCCTGGTTTATATAAATGTATCTATGTCCACCTTAGTCAAAAATGTCAAGAATCTTTTTGTGAAGCGAGATGCTCCCTTACAAATGGATGCCCAAGTTAATGCAGTGGTGACACCCTGCACATTTCAGCTTATACGCAAACATAATGTGGTATCTCATCCAGAAGATGCAATGGATTGTATCTGCACTTATTGAATCCAGACCGCAATAATGTAATGTCCTCTAGCCTTTCTGTATCCTTACAGCAGAACACATAGGTTGTACGGAAAAATGTTGCTAGAATTGTAACCACTTGGCCCTTGGATGTGGTCCTGTTAAATCTTTACTCAAAACCCTGTTTGATTCCGAATAAGGGTCCAAGTGTTTTTCAAGGTGCTCTGACTTGTATCATGAATCTAGATATGAATCTGAGTTCCTTCCCTCCTTAGGAATCGACTCAACCCTGAGAGTCTCCATTTAATGCTTTTCTTATTGTTCTTTCTTGTTGATTTGCTTTCATTTCAAGAAGGCCCACCTTGGCAGAAATTAGTTCTCAGTGTGGTCACCTAAGCTTTAGCATTCCCTACCATCGTATTAAAGACATATACCAACCCTTCTAGCCTTTCACAGTTCTTTAAAGACATGCATGTTTAGCAACCTTTATGTTTATGATGAACCTAGAGCTGTTTGCTAGATTAGCCATTCCTATATTTCTAGAGCTGAGAGATCCTTACTGTTCATAACATCATATAACTTTCAAATGAACATAGAGTGGTGCAGGGTAGTGTGTCTCAGGCACTTTCTTCTGTGGGGTCAGGGCATCCATGTTTGGTATCATGGATAATTTCCCCTTCCATCTCTGGCCACTAAATGGATGCAGAGGGATGGCAGAGGCAGGCATCCCCTGTTGCTGTAGGGGAACTTCACATAGATGCTCCTCAGCCCGGCAGACGGGAATAACAGCAAGGCAGCAGCAAACCTACAGCTAGATTGCCATGACATGTTGAAGGCCCAGGCTAGGGAAGGTTTCAAATAACTATCTCAGTGGGACCAGAGTATTTTTGGTTCTCAAGAGAGCTGATGGAAGGTCATGTTCCAGTCGGGTCTATTGCTGTGTTTAAAGATTTAGATGCTTGACCATCAGGAAAGACGGCTGATTCACTAGCTGTCTCCCCAGGCTGAGTAAAGTAAAGCGGTTTGGATGCGAGCTGGTATGTATTCTGGCGCCCGTGCCAGACAAGAGAAACAAATATCTTATGGAGCTCATTACTCCACTTCACATGTCGTCACCCCGTGTGTTGACAATTATGTATGTTCCTTCCAGAAAAAGGAAGAAGGCAGAAACTGCTTGCATGCATGATGGGGAGGCCACATTTACTGTGGTTCCAGTCACACATGCAATTCTGCACCCAAAGGCTCATTTACCCAATATACACCTTATCTCCAAATTCCTGGTGAACAGGAAATGAGGGTTAGTTACAGGGGCTTGCTGGATTCTGCACGTCAGAGAGTGTTAGATCTTACACCTAGGACAGAGTGTCGAATACACCCCAGAAAGTATTAAAAACTGCAAAAGAGGCATGATAGGTAGGTGCTTTTTGGGGACTCTTCTCTCCCAAGAGGTAACTTAGATCAAGGTTAAGGGCAAGACACAAGATGGAACTTACAAGGACTAAATTTCAAATGATACAAACCTACGGGCATTCTTTTCTACTTATTGGCATACAGGTGTACACTGAGTCTGTGATCAGAAAGCACTCTAGAGTCTTCTGTGTAGACGCTAAAGACTAGCAAGGTGAGGACAATTCTTTGTGGAACACCAGGGGTATTGACAGGTGTGATCTAAAGGCTTCCCTGTCGACCATTTTGTGTTTGTTGCTAACGCTGCAGAATGTCAACATAATAGAGGTCTCTCTCGCTCTAGCCACTAGCAAATGCATACCCCTTTTGCAAAGCTTAAAAAACCCCTAAAATATGAACTATATTTAAAGCTCACAACATACAAAACTAAAAAAAGAGAGGCAGGATAACTGAGGTTATGTTAGTCGATATCGACCTTCAGTAGACTGATCTTTCAAAGAACTTTCCCAAGATGTGCAATAGGTTGAGTTACAGTTGTCGAGTCTGAATCTTGTGATCTGGATTCAGTGCTTTCACAGAATGGAGCAGGGAAAGAGATCCTGGCCTGGAGGTTTGGTGTGTGTCTTGTGAAGCAAATGCGGAGGTTCTACTTGTGGAAGGCAGGCACCACACTAAGGGGGTTATTTTGAGTTTGGCGGGAGGAAAACCCGCCTGCCAAACTTCGGCAGTCAGGCTGCAGCCAGTGCGGCCGCTTTCCTGCGTTCCACATTATGAGATCCCCTCAGGCCCAGAGGGGAACAGCCCACACCATAGACGCCGGTTCATAATTGAGCCGGTGGCAATGTTGAAGTACGTAGGGTGCAACAGCTCAGCAGACAGTGAAAAGCATGATCAGGATGTCCATGGGGGCCCCTGCACTGCTCATACCAAGTGCATGGGGAGTGCAGGGGCCCCTGCACCCTGTCTCCGCCAGCTTTTACACAGCGGAGCAACCACCATGTTAAAGCTGGTGGAGAGGGGGTCGTAACCCCAGAGCGGCACTGCATGCAGCGCTGCCCTGGCGGATTAGGACCGCCATCACCGCCAGTCCCTCCAGTGGAGGGAAACTGGCGGTGCTGGTGGCCCCACCACGCTCGAACCGCCGCGGTCATAATGTGGCAGTCTGAATGCAGCCAAATCGGTCGGACCACCGCTTTGGCGGTGGTCAGACCGTCACCATAGCCGTGTTGTAATGACAACCTATGCAAGGCAGCTGTCATGCATCCAAGAGAAATTGCAGTAGAAGCAAAACAAAAGCTGGCCAGGCTCAAGACATTATATAGAGCATACTACAATATAAGTAGACTTTACAAAATGGCCAGTACCTAGGCACCTACATGCGTAGTGACATAGAGGAAGGCACTTTCCAATATACTATCTGAGGATTCATGGTAATCTAAGCTTACAGGAGGGAGATAACAGATGAGCTAACCATCATTATACAATGTGAAAAATCTAAGACTCCACAATTTTTAATACCAGGATTCCACAATGATGTGGACCTACCTAGATGCGAGAACCTACTCTGTGCATTGAGATTCACTTCAACAAAGAGAGATATTGACTAGGTGTGGGGTAACCAATAGTCCCTGGCGAAGCTGAGATGTTAAGTGGGTATGGACTCGTGCATGAAAGCGTAAATGGTGGTTTATGAGTGCAGGGCTTGCCCAAAAAATATTCACTAAATTATGGGGCCGATATAGTGCCCACTGCGGCCTAGAGGAAGATGGAGTACCTGACGCAGAAGGGGGCGCAAAGGACTGCAGAAGTAAATGACTAGACAAGGGGTACTCTGTTTCTGGTGACAAAGGGACTACATTCAAAAGCAAATCTATAAAATGAAAAACTGCTATACTTCGTTCCTGCTGAAACACTGAGACATGATGCTTTGAAATGTCATGCTGTTGCTTATATATCCTGTGTTTTCTTGAAGAAAATCCAATAATTACGGAAAAATTATCTGAACACCTAGGAAGTTGAAGAAGGGTTTTTCTCATTGGCGAGGTCCTAACAAGGTTGCAGTGGTTTTGCTGTGAGAGTTGAACGTGGTTCAGTGTAGAACCTGAGTGGGGTGTCCGCATACAATGAAGAGAGTGGATCTAAAAGGTGGCGTCCACAGGAGTAAGAGGGTGGTGTGGAGACGGAACACACAAAACATCCGTTTTTGTACCTCCAGTAGCTAGTTGCTCCTTTAAATGCTGAATGTTGTTATGTGTATGTTTGGTTGTGAATGTGTGTATTCCCGGGTGGTAATTCTTTGTAGGCAGGGCTAGTGGGGGGGGGGGGGGGGGGGGGGGAGAGAGAGAGAGAGAGAGAGAGAGAGAGAGGGGGGGAGAGAGAGAGAGATATATATATATATATATATATATATATCAGCATGTGAGGTGTAATTGTGAGCGGAATATGGAACGTGAGTTGTGGGGTGTGAGGCACATGTGTGTGAGAGGCGTTCGTTTCCGTGCTGCTCCTGTGTGTCTTATCTTGTTTCTACATCAGAATGAAATGGAAATTGAAGTAACACCATTACTCTCTCATGAGTGTCTCTTTCAGGCCGCATCAAGATGCACTTTATTCATTATTTAAGAACATTAGTGTTTGTGGACTGTGAGTTGATCCCACTATGCGGATTTCACGCCTCTTGCTCGGTTTTACAATTTAATGACGACCCACCTCCACAGTTTTTGGCATCAGCCACCATGAGAATTGTTTCCTAATTTAGCTCCTGACTAGCTTACACACTGCAGTGAAACTCCAATGATGAGATGGGTCAAAGAAATCTCAGCAGGGGGCCTGCAATTCCGTTTCAGATTGGCAGGTTCATCATGTGGTTTCCCACAGGCTTTATGTTTTTGTTTTCAAAATTATGTAGAGTTAGTGCTTTTTTGAAACATCACTTTAAACATAATTTTCTATCCTCCATTTAATTCTTGGTTATTTCTACAAAATTGTATAAACTTTCTTTGCAGGGATTTGTACAAAATGGCTGCCTGCTGTGATTTCATCCTACATCATGGGGAGCACAGGAGAGGGATAATGATGCACACAGCACCCTCTTCTTGCAGTGTACACTTTACAGTCTTCAGTGCATATTTAGATGTTTGAGTAGGTCTGTACACATGTGTATGTCCATTTCAGTTATTTGTTTAAAAAATCAATTCCCTTCAACCTTTGTACCATTCCTCCTTTCTCTGATTCATCGCAAACCTTTTCGACTCCGATGAACTCTTAAATATCTTCAAACTTCTCCCTCTTTTTTTAGCCAATTCGCCCAACTAACAGGCGAATGTCCACCACTTTCAATAACAACTCACGACTTCCATTTCTGATCCACTCCAATTATTTTGTGCCTACACAAAACAATACTATACGGGGGACAACGTGAGAACACCAACAACTAATTCACAAGGAAAAAAAGAAGCACATAAAACTGATCTACTAACTATTTACCGGTAATCTTGGACTACAGAGTAGCATGCTTTTCCCTGTTAAGTGCTTCAATGCCTCGTCAGGGGAGCAAGCACTATATAAATACAATATACAATTCAGAAGTTGTCCATACTTTCAATAACCCCCTCTATCCGGGGATGTTAAAGCCACCACACTAAAGAAAGAAAGAGCTGGCCTGCTGTTTACTTGACAAGAGTATTACCAGTAAGAAAGCTGTTAAATGGCTAATCATTTGTTTACATGTTAGCTAAAGTACTATCAAAAAGGTGTCCTACACCATTTATCTTTTTGAACACCTTAATTTTTAAATACATTTTGGACTTATCATGTAAAAATATGTTAAACTCTCTTCAAAACTCAACAAGAGTATTTCATTAACATGCAGAAGCGTTTCACCTTAGTACATCATATTACATCCCTGCATTGAGAGGCACTTATTAGAGGTGATAACTTTCAAATATGAACCTAGAAATATTCATGTCACCCCATCCTGACAACAATGCCATTAGTGAACCTGAAGCAAGTCATTTGTTAGATACACCCTCTGTGTGGTCCAGGTTGTTATTAGAATTGGAACAACATTATAGTTTACTAAATGAAACATAAAAGAATGTTTTGTACAACATGCATCCTGAACTCATGTATTTCAGGGTGTTCTCATATGCGGTATTGAAGAAAAAAGAGGCAAAGTGAAATAAAACAGTTGTTTAGGATTACGCAATTTGGTCAAATGGAGAAGCCAGGATTGATCCCACGTTTTCTGGTTTCACGTAGTTCCCAGGTTTTCTGGTTTCACGTAGTGCAATTCAGCCATTAGATGAGTGTCTCTTTCCCAATGCTTTGTCTTTAATTCTTGGTGAATGAAGTGAGAGCATGGCTGGCAGACAGAAGTCATGTGAAGGCCAGTTTGTTGTCCACACTTTATATATGCTTCGCTTCCCACTAGGGTCACCTTACACCACCCTGACCCTCACTCTGCTGGCCATCAATGTGGAAAAGCCACAGCTGATACTTTTTGGCCCTTGGAGAAATATTTGTGAGTACTCATGTATTCTGACATGTTCAATAAAAATATGAACCACAAAATACCAAATAAATGGTCAAAAACTAAAATATTGAACATTTTCTATTTTGTTATTATGGTTTGGCAGAAACATGTAAATTAGACTTTCTTCTAACAAACTGCAGCAGAAACAATGGTAGACTGAGGAACTAATACTAAAGGTGCAAACAAAACATCTCGAGTAATAGAGAATATAACGTTAAAGTAACGTTGAAATGTGTATATTACAAAAATGTGACAGGCGAGAAGGGCTAGGTAAATGCAGAATCTCTACAAAATCACCATTTCCCAAAGGGGTGGAATAAAGTCTACAACCCAAAACAACTCCCACAAGCGTTTTTGTAATGAGAATACATTCATGTTTAGCTGAAAATAAAACTAGTCTCACAGAGCCAAAAAGGGGGGAAATAAGTGTGCAAAAGTGGTGCATTTGGTGAAAATGTTACCTTTCACTAACTAAAGATTGAAGTGGGAGAGGGCTTCAAGGTAAGCCCTTCCTTTACACCATTTCAACACCGTTTTTTTCCTTTTAAAGTGGGCGCCGTACTTCCTTTAATTTGTTTTAATTTGAAAACTGTGTAAGGGCGGTTCTGAGGAGAGGAACGTTGGATGAGCCAGCTCCAAGGCTAAAGGGGGATCACCCGCCCAGGTGATCTACATGGCTGCCAGCACTTTCCGAATCTCTGCACTTGTACGACAGTAGGCTTTGAACCACACTGAAAAGCACGTGAAATAGACCCCATTGCAACCACCCTCCTCTATGGCCCTTGGAGTATATTTGTCATTATATTTGTAATAGTGATCAGCACCCTTTTCACAGCATTTTGTCATTCGAGTCAGAGAGTGGTCCACGTTAAACAGTCCGACTTCCACATACTCTTCCATCACAGGCATTTTGTGGCAAACTAAATTGAGGTGGTGCTAAAGGGCATTAGGTTAGCACCCCCCCCCCCCCCCAACCCCCAGGAGTGGGTGCAGGAGTGTAAGATACAGCTTTTTAACTCTGCAAACTTTTTCAATAGGTTCTCTGGTTCTGCCGTTGAAGGCCATTAGATGGAAGAGTAGATTGATGGGGAATCTCTATTGGTAGAAGACACAGGGAATGCTGCCTGTCCTGAGAGGCAGAAACAGAGAACTCAAAATAGAGCCAGCAATCTGGCAGAGGTCTCGCTCAGAAACGTGAGACAGGCTAACACCGAGTAAGGTGACAGTTTTATGTCCTGAGAGCCTTTGTGCTTGGACACAAACCCAACGACATGCTAATATTTTCAGTTGTCTGGTTTTGGGCCCCAGCAAAAGAGTATAACAGATCATGTTTAGGGTCAGTAGGTATATGTGAGGAAATGGATGGAGAGCAGACACATAGCCGTGTTTCTGAATTTGAACAATGTCAATAAGGTAACCTTTCACAGATATGCTGTTTAGATGCTGACACTCAATGTAAGGACTGGCATTGAGAAACAAATAAAATTATAAGACAGAAACAAAATATGCTTAAAAAACTAGTCTGGAGGCAAGGCCTTTTAAAAAACAGGTTTTTAATGGCATTATGGAAAGGGAAAAGATCATCTTCAGCAGGAAGTCCAACAAACGTAGTACTGCTACTTCCTGTTCATACATACAAATAATACATACATTTCACTGCTTTTGTCCAAGTTTATATAAAGTGCCCAATACTCCAAGTTTCAAACTATAAGCAAAGCGAGGCAATTGTAAATGATTCTTCCCAAGCTCAGAAAATAAGAACAGGTAAAAAATCCAAGATTAGAATAGCAGTCCTGTTACACAGCAAACAATTTAGACACTTAGGGCCTGATTTATGAAAAGTTAGCACCAACTTTGCATCATTTTTTTATGCAAAAGCGGTGTAAACTTATAAAATATAATTAGAATTTGTATATTTGCCCTGCTTTTTCATCACAAAATGTCGCAAAGGAGGTGCTAACTTTTCATAAATCAGGCACTTGGTCTTAGATTTACTATCAATCAATCAGGAATTTGTAACGCGCACTACTCACCCATGAGGGTCTCAAGGCGCGGGGGAGAGGGGGAAGGGGAGTGCTGCTACTGCTAGAACAGCCAGGTCTTGAGAAGTTTCCTGAAGGTAAGGAGGTCTTTGTAGTTCTGCGGATGCGTGGGACAGTTGCAAGGGCGAGGGCGGTGGAGAGGAGATGCCGGTTCGGGGTGTAGAAGGAGAGTCGTCTGTTGAGGTATTCTGGTCCAGTGTTGTGCAGTGCTTTGTGAGCGTGGGTGAGGAGTTTGAAGGCGATTCTCTTGTTGATGGGAGCCAGTGCAGGTATCTCAGGTGGTATGTGATGTGGCAGTGACGGGGGATGTCCAGGATGAGGCGTGCGGAGGTGTTCTGGATGCGTTGCAGCCTCTTCTGGAGTTTGGCCGTGGTTCCTGCGTAGACGGCTTTGCCGTAGTCCAGTTTGCTGCTTACGAGGACCTGGGTGACTGTTCTTCTGTTTCGGTGGGTATCCATTTGTAGATCTTTCTGAGCATGCGGAGGGTGCTGAAGCAGGAGGAGGAGATGGCGTTGACTTGCTGGGTCATGGATAATGAGGAGTCCAAGGTGAATCCTAGGTTGCATGCGTGGTTGGTTCCGAGAGTGGCAGGCCACCAGGAGTCATCCTATGTGGAGGGGGAAGAGCCGAAGATGAGGACTTCTGTCTTGTCGGAATTGAGTTTGAGGCATCTGCTCTTCATCCATTAGGCAATGGCCTTTATTCCTTCATGGAGGTTGGTTTTGGCAGAGTCCTGGGTGAGGGAGAGGATCAGCAGGGTGTCGTCGGCGTATGAGATGATGTTGAGGTTGTGGGATCGGGCAATGTTAGTGAGCGGGGCTATGTAGACTTTGAAGAAGGTCGGGCTGAGGGACGAACCCTGGGGTACGCCGCAGATGATTTTGGTGGCCTCTGAGCAGAATGGGGGGAGGCGAACTCTCTTCCTGTATTGTCCTTGTGTCACACAAGTTGATGCTAGACAATGTAAGTGACATTTACAAAGTCAGGCAAATCAATATTTGAGCGGCACTACATCACTTTTCACCTACAAAGTAACGCAACGCTTTCTGCTGCCATTTGTTACCCTGCGTTTGTAAGACATTGTATGGGTGGAGCATGGATGTTTCTTTGCACCCATCCTTCTATTTTGATATAAACCAAGATTTACTAAAGTCAGTAACCTGGGTTTGCACAAAAATGATACACCTACCCAATCTTGGATAATGGTGAAAAATGTCTTTATTTTTCCTTGTTATGTATTCGAAAATGCACAGCTTTCTATCGAATACTTATATTAAGGAATAAGCTTATATGGATTGTTCCTTCGTACACAAAGATAATCCTGCTCACAATGCAGGCACCGTTGTACCATAGCAGAAGGGGGCCTGCTCTGGCCCTAGGCAGCCACACGTGCCCCAACAGAGGGAGAGAAGTGAACAATGCCATATCTTTGTAAATGTGGCACAGTTCAGCTTCTCCTCTACATGCCATGCAGCGCAACAACTTGCTTTGCTGCAATGTGTTGCTTGAACGATTAGTTAATCTGCTCCTAGGTCACATCACCATTACACATCAGATGTGGTTACATTTGTTCAGCACTCTTTACTTCCAATACTCAAACAACTGTGCAGTGCACCTCAAAGGTCCTTATTATTACTGCTACTGCTTCACAGATACATATTGCCACAGCAGGTAAATGAACATCATCACATACCACTCCAGATGTTCATGGATAGCATTCAGATTAAAATCAGCCTATAGGGTGGTGATAGAAATGAGACAACAGCACAGACCATATCTACGATTGATGTGAATAATGTAAATCTGCATGAACAGATGTAATCTTATAAGGATTTTCTATAACATTTTCTGTTATGAGGATGGCACAAAAGCATGTTTTTCATCATGGTACCGTTCTTGTAGTTGTATAGTGCCTATAAGGCACTGCACAACTTGGGACCGGCATACCTCAACCACCGCCTCGCCTTCTACATACCCATCAGACATCACCGGTTTTTCCCAGCTTGCCCTTGCAGCCATCCCCAAGATCCAGAAAAGCACAGCAGGAGGAAGATCCTTCTCCTACCTAGCAGCCCAGATATGGAATACGCTACCTCTCAAGGTCAGGCAGACCACAACACTGAAGCAGCTCAGGAAGGCCCCCAAGACCTAGCTCTTCGACTGAGCAGAACGCCCACAATCAGAGCCTTGCGACCCTGTGGGTGATTAGCCACACTCTACAAATCTCTGATTGACTGATTGATAGTTTCAGGATTTCCATGGATCAAATGTCTATGTCTGTTTCATTGTAGGAGTTTCTTGGAGTGTTGTTGTGGAAGTTTATTATAGTATTGTTAAGTATCTTATTTAGAAGTGGCTTGTGTTGTGTAATCTGAAAGGAAAATGAGTCTGGTTCTGCTAAAGACCTATGTAGTGTTTTACATGTGTAGGTACAAAACATAAGTGTAGGCAGTGCACAGTAACTCTCTTTCTCAAACATACTAAGGATCCTTCAAAGAAGCCTGAACAGAGTGCAGAAAGACTCGAAAAACAGCATAAAATGCACAGAAAGGTCTCCTTCTTCTCTCACCCAGCTTTTGCATTGCTTGCTTTATTGCCTTTGGGTTCCTGTGATGGGATTTGCATAAAGGACCACCCATGAAACCACCCAGAATTAAGCATGTTCATTCATTCCTAACACAAATCATGAATTACACCTGTATATATACACGTACTGCCTAGCATGGCCAGAACAGGACAAGCTGACATGATGTGGAGTGGGAGCTAGTTACATGCTTTAGGAGAAATGTAAATGAATGCCCGTCTCCTGCTCTGGCTTTGTATATGTGTGGCATGTGTGCGAATAGGAGTCTTTGATGGGGATAACGTCAGCTTAAATGACGTTTTACCCTGGCCCTTCCCTTCTCCTTCCGCAACACAAGATGCCTTTGTCTTTTTCTTACAAACTACATGGGACATCCGTCCCTTTAAGACATCTACAGAGAGGCATGAGGAGGGGAGTGGCCTTGAGTGTGAAGCTGATCAGCTCTCTGATGAATGGTGGCCGGAGATCAGAAGGACGACAAACCCGGAAGGAAGCAGTATCGACGAGAGAGGGAGAGAGGAGCACCAAACGGAGACACCGTGGAAGACAAACAAAGAACCAGATCAACTTGCACAGGACAACTCAGGAGGCTCCAGCACCGTGTCGGAGATTTCCAGGGAACCAGATGAGAGTTGGTGGAGTAAGCTGGGAGGCCACCATCCCCTCTTGTCACCCCTACATGCTCCCAGAGGAGCATGGCTAACCCAGGTACATGGCATGTGCCAGGATGAGCGGGGTGGTGGGAAACAGTTAGTTACGAGGAGGGGACACCCGTCTGAGAGACAGGCTCCTCTTCTTTCTTAGCCTCGCATATTACAATTTCAAGTAAAAGAAACAAGCATAACAACACAGTGACGGGATAAGGAAAACTGTGATTATCTCCCTCACACCCACCCCAACAAAACCAAGACAAAATTAAAGAGTATACACTTACGTGTGGTGCTTTCCTCTTCTGTCCAAGGGCCACAACAGCCGAGGTGGTCCAGTTCAGTCAAGACCAGAAGGGAGAGGAAGAACGGAGAAGACCATTATGAACCAAACAACAGAGAAGCAAAGCATGAGCCTTGCATGGAGAAAATAAAGTGACCCATAAGTAACCAAACTTGAGGGAGAGTTCTTCATTTATCCATCTACATAACCGCTTGCTTGCCAATGTGACAAGTGGTGTTGAATGTGGGCATAAGACATCGTCTGCTACAAGTTGGAACAAATTGTACATCAATTACGAGGGCCAGCAGAAACTGGAATGGGCCCTCGAGAAACACACAAAGCAAGTGGAAGTGGACAGGACCATATTCGCCAATACCATTCGTTCACAAGGGGACAATCTCACTAAAATGGCTGAAGGACAGTCTCAGTTGGTCACTGGCATTGTCTGTTCATGAGGACCCATGGTATCGGGGGGCTATGGTACCATTACAGAAGTATGTACCCCGGGTAGACCCAGTGGTGTTCTTTCTGAACTTTGAGCGAGCTGCTTGTGCCAGTGTCTGGCTGACTGAAAGATGGACCTTCTATTTAGCACTGTTGCTTACAGGAGAAGCACAAGCCTATCAGATTATCAACTTGGAAGGGACGACAGGTTATGAGGAGATGAAACAGTTTACTATGGATCATTTAGGCATAGATGAAGAAACCCACAGACTGAAATTTAGGAAGGAAAGTGGTACACCCAGAGATTCCCCAAAGACCTTACTTTATAGGATAAAGGACGCTGCAGATCGCTGGCTTAAACCCTTGGAATCAACAAAGGAAGAAATCATGGAAAAAAACACAAAAACAATACTTGGAAGCATTACCATTTCAAATGAAGAAATGGTTACGACAACATGCTGGGTTGACTCTCGATAATGGTGTAGAAATGGCCACTTCCTTTGCACGTTCCCAGTCTCGAGTGTATTCCCCCGACCTAGCCACAAGTATGTGAAAAAGCCAAACAAAACCACCAATGAAACTTCCAAGATTAGGATAGGGAAACCCAGGCCTGTGATAAACCCTGGCCCTCAATGCTATGAATGTGAGGAGTGGGGCCATGTCACCCGATTCTGCAAAAGACAAAAAGAGAAGGAGGATGAAGAACCCATGGGCATCAGGTATATTTCTAGGACTGTTCTCTATGCCCAGGAAACTGGCTCCCTTTATTGTGTGAGTTTATTATTAAATGGGGCAACCATAACCATTTTCTTAGATTCCGACTGTAAGCAATCGGTAGTCAGGAGAGAGTGGGTACACCCTTCACAAATAATTCCAAACAAAAAGGTGGAGATATATTGTGTACATGGTGACAACAAGATATATCCAGTCGCAAGGCTTAAACTCTCCAGTCCTTCAGGATAAGGAGCACAGTCAAAGTAGGGGTTCTACCTTGCCTCCCTGAACATCTAATTTTGGGTACAGATAATGTCTACTTCCTTGACTTGTTGTTAGGAAACATTTTACAGAAAAAGATGACCCAGACCCAACAAATCATGAAAGAGTGTGTTGTTCATGATTCTCTCCTTACTCCAGAACTGTGGGTACTGGACAAAAGGTTTGCACTGGCACAACTTAATGAAAGAACCCTTCAGAATGCTTGGCAAAGTGCCAAGAGTAACCCAGACTCCTCCACTCTTACATATTCACATTTCATCATACAATGGAACCTCTTTTACCGTTTAGGTAAGGCCAATGATATCCCTCACATGTTGGTTCCATTCAGATATCGTGACCAAATTTTGTTTTTTTGCACATTCGCACCTACTAGCTGATCACTCCGGAATAGAAAGGACCAGTCAGTCCATCCTGCAGAATTGTTATTGGCCTGGCATATATGCACAGGTCAAACAATATTGCCAGGAGTGTGCCATATGCCAAAAAAAGAACCCCTATCAACCAGCCCAGGTACCTCTACAACCATTACCCTTAATTGGAAAGCCGTTTGACCGTATCAGTATGAATTTACCAGGACCCCGGCGCAGGTCCACAAAAGGTTTCCAGTACATGTTGATAATGGTTGATTATTCTACAAGGTATTATTAGGATATGCCCTAATGAGTGACCACGTCAAAGGTCATCGCCCAACATCTCATAGAAGTGGTTTCTAGGATGGGATTTCCTCATGACATCCTCACAGATCAGGGAACTCTCTTTGTTTCTAAAATAATGAAACAAGTTTGCAAACAGTTAAACAAAAAACATCTGACCACGTCTGACATCTAACCACTTCCCCAGAAAGATGGCCTCATTGAGAGGTATAATGGGAGTCGCAAATTAACTCTACTCAAAATAACAAAAGAAGCATGGGAAAAAGACTAAGAAGATGAGGCCTGTTCTCTTTTGGAGTATACTAGACAGCTCAAATCACGGTTAGGGAAACTAAGAGCACTAGCCCATGAAAACCTAGAGAAATCCCAACAAATACAGAAGTATTTCTATGACAAGGATAAACATTGGAGGGAACTCGCTGTAGGCCATTGAGCTCTAGTCCTCCTACCCAATTCCACTGCCAAAATGAAGAAAGAGTGGCAAGGACCCTATGAGATAGTTAGGAGAGTAGGAAGAGTCACCTACCACCTACGCCTCCCCCAAAAACAAAAAGAGTTATATCACATTGACATCCTAAAAAAATGGTTAGGACCCTCTTCCAAGACTGTGCAAATGGTGAACTCCCTAGAGGAGATAAAATCCACTATAAGTGACACAGACATCATCAATCAATCAATCAATCAATCATAGCATTTGTAAAGCGCACTACTCACCCATGAGGGTCTTAAGGCGCTGGGCGGGGTGCTGCTACTGCTTGAACAGCCAGGTCTTGAGGTGTCTCCTGAAGGTTAGCAGGTCCTGCGTCTGCCACAGGTGGATAGAAAGAGTGTTCCACGTCTTGGCGGCGAGGTGGGGTGAAAATGGAGGGTTGGAGTGTAGAAGGAGAGTCGTTTGTTGAGGTATTCTGGTCCGGTGTTGTGCAGTGCTTTGTGAGCATGGGTAAGCTTGAACGTGATTCTCTTGTTGATGGGGAGCCAGTGCAGGTCTCTCAGGTGGGCTGTGATGTGGCTCTGGCAGGGGTTGTCCAGGATGAGGTGTGCGGAGGCGTTCTGTATGCATCGTAGTATTTTCTGGAGCTTGGCCATGGTTCTTGTGTAGAGGGTGTTGCCGTAGTCCAGTCTGCTGCTTACAAGGGCTTGGGTGACCATCCTTCTGGTTCTGGTGGGGATCCATTTGTAGATCTTTCGAAGCATGCTGAGAGTGTTGAAGCAGGAGGAAGAGACGGCATTGACTTGCTGGGTCATTGTTAGCGATAAGTCAAGGATGAACCCCAGGTTGCGTGCATGGTCGGTGGGTGTCAGTGCGGTTTCCAGTGTGGCAGGCCATGATGAGTCATCCCAGGCAGAGGGGATGGACATCCATTATTCCTTATCCAAAGAAAAAAAGACGAACTTCTGACTGTACTATCAGATACCTGGTAGGACTAACCTCGCTATGCATTCCATACAGACCCAGGAGGGGGTTGTGATCAAGCAACATCCATATTGTATTCCTGAAACGAGGCATCTTGACCTCCAGGAAGAGGTCCCACAAATGCTTAAAATGGGCATCACTGTCCAATTCAAAAGCGAAAGGTGTTTGCCTATAGTACTCATCCCAAAACTGGACAGCAGTCTATGTTTTTGTCTTGACTTCCGGGCTGTGAACAGAGTCTCCAAACTGGATAGACACCCCTTACCTAGAGTAGATGGGATGATTGAGAGGCTTGGGGAAGTACACTACATATGCACCGTTGACTTGACTAAAAGCTATTGGCAGATCCCGCTAAACCAGCGGCCAAAGGGACAACAGCCTTTGCTACACCTAACGGGTTGTACCACTTCACTGTCCCCACCTTTGGGTTACATGAGGCCCCTTCCACCTTCCAGAGACTCATGAACAGCCTACTAGCAAAAAAACAGGGGTATTCAGCCACTTACCTGAATGATATAGTGGTATACAGCAAGACATGGCCAGAACACCTTGACCATCTTAGATCAGTTCTACTGGAATTACAACTGGCCCACCTCCACGTCAATGTGAAAAAGTTGAGATTTGCACACCATAAAGTAAAATATCTGGGTTATATCCCACCAAACAGAGACATCGTGGTAGACCGACAAAGGAGCAGGCTGACCGGCACAGGACGACTCAGGAAGCTCCAGCGCCCTGTCAGAGATTTCCAAGGAACCAGATGATAGTTGGTGGAGTAAGCCGGGAGGCCACAGTCCCCTCATGTTGCCCGCCATGCTCCCCGAGGAGCATGGCTAACCCAGGTATGTGGGCTTCTGCCAAGACAAGTGAGAGGGTGGAAAATGGGTAGTTTTAATGAGGTGACACCCGTCTAACAGACTCCTCTTCTTATTTAGAAGATAGGAATGAGCCTCGCATACTACATTTTCAAGTAAAAGAAACAAGCATGACAACACGGTGATGGGATAGGGAAAATGGTGATTATCTCCCTCACGACCACCCCATAAGACAAGACCAAATTAAAGAGCGTACAGATACCTGTGGCTCTTTCCTCTTCTGTTCGATGGGCGCACGAACCACAGTAGTCCAGTCTGGTCAAGCCCAGAACGCATATGAAGAATGGAGACAACCATTATGAACCAAACCACAGAGGAGCAAAGCATGAGCCTCATATAGAGAAAATCAAGAGAACCATAAGTAACTAAACAAGGCGTAGAGCACTTAATTTATTTGTCTATGTAGCTGTTTGCCTGCTCATGTTACAGAGGGCCTCATTATGACCCTGGCGGTAGAGAACCGCCAGGGCCAACGGGGGCGGGAGCACCGCCGACAGGCCGGCGGTGCTCCCTTGGGCATTCTGACCGCGGCGCTTTGGCCGCGGTCAGAAAGGGAAAACCGGCGGTCTCCCGCCGGTTTTCCACTGCCCCTAAGAATCCTCCAAGGCGGCGCAGCTTGCTGCGCCGCCGAGGGGATTCTGACAATCCTTACCGCCATCCTGTTCCTGGCGGTTCGCCCGCCAGGAACAGGATGGCGGTAAGGATTGTCGTGGGGCCCCTGGGGGCCCCTGCAGTGCCCATGCCAATGGCATGGGCACTGCAGGGGCCCCCGTAAGAGGGCCCCGCTAGTATTTCACTGTCTGCGTAGCAGACAGTGAAATACGCGACGGGTGCAGTAGCACCCGTCGCACCTTCCCACTCCGCCGGCTCGATTACGAGCCGGCATCCTCGTGGGAAGGGAGTTTTTCCCTGGGCTGGCGGGCGGTCTTTTGGAGACCGCCCGCCAGCCCAGGGAAAAACTCATAATACCCTCCGCGGTCTTCTGACCGCGGAGCGGTATTATGGAGGGCGGCATCCTGGCGGGCGGCCTCCGCCGCCCGCCAGGGTCATAATGAGGCCCAGAGTCTTTTAAAGTGGAGGTGTTTGGGTGGTTGGTGGAAGGAGATGCGACTGTTCAGGTAGGTGGTTCTGAGTTGTGTAGAGCCTTAAATGCGTGTGTGCGGAGTTCAAATTGAGCGTGTTTGCATATCAGGGTCCACTGTACTTCTCTGAGGTGTGGTGAGATGTGGGTTTTGTGTGGCAGGTTAAGGATGAGTTTGGCTGCTGAGTTCAGGATAGTTTATAGTCTTCTAATACGTTTTTTGGTGATCCTGGCATAGATGGTATTCCCATAGTCCAACTTGCTGTTGACTATTATCCATCTGTGCAAGACGTGACATCACTGGATTTCCCATCATCCACCTGTACAGGAAGTGACATCACTCCTCTCCTCTCACAGGACATATTTAATGGATGCCACAAAATGGATGCACAGCAGGGCGCCAAAGCTCATCTGATTCTGTGCAGTGTCCAACACCAGGAACCCTGTTCCTCCCCCCTCCTACTCTTACCATGCTGTGACCCTCTGCACCCTCAACCCCAGCCACTGCTCTACACGCTGCTGCTTCACCACATCACGTAAAATCAACAAAGCATTCTCCTGCAAGTTTTCATGCTCTTACTTACATCCAACACTCACTGCACCTAACACCCCACTCTCTCACACAGTCCTGCAGCCACCCACAAAGTACTTGCATGCATGCTCCTCAACACCCACTCACTCACCAAACATGATGCAGAAATTTGGGACCTGCTGCACGACAATGCTCCTGATCTTCTTTTCCTCATGGAATCCTGTCTGAAACGTGCATCCGCAACTCACATCACCACAGTCATACCCCTCAGCTACAAGATCACTAGGCAAGATAAACTTCACAAGCTCTGAAGAGGAACTGCCATCATCCAGAAGAACACCATCAGCTTCACCACATCTGCAGTTACATCATCCTCCAACCTGGAACACTTGTTGTTCAAGCTCCATGTCTCAGTCAACTTCATTCTAAGTGGCACTCTCACTACAGACTACCAGGACTGCACAGCAACTTCACAGCCACTATCGTATACTTCTTTGCACCACTCACCCACAGTGCTAGTAATTACAGCCTACTGGGAGACCTGAACTTGGGAAAACATGCTGACACCAACTCAAGATCACTCATTGAAGACTTTGGAAGTCTGGGTATCACCCAAGGAGTAAAAGGACCTACCCACATTGCCGGACACTTTCTCGACCCCGTTTTCACTAAAATCAGCAACATCTTAGTCAACGACCCCACACCAGTCCCTTGGACAGACCACGCCTTTCTCAAGTTTAGCATCCCCCTCCTAATCAAACTCATATGCACCACCGCCAGAACAGCCCACCAAAACTGGTACAGTGTCATTGACAAGGACTGGAACACCGCCCTCATCACCCACCAGCCCGAACACAGCAACAGCCTCCTCAAAGTGATCAGGAACTTCAACATTTGGATCACCCTTCTGTGCCAACTCTGTGGCCCCCCTCAAACACAACAATACAACAAGATACAGACCCCAGACTAGTTGGTACACAGAGGAATTCAGACTGATGAAAGACCACTGCAAACAATTGGAATGCAAATGGAGAAGGAGTCCGGACAATGCTGACAGAAGCATGTTCAGATGTGCCCTAAGATGTTACCACTAAATGATCTGGGCCACCAAACGTGGCACTCTAGCACACCGCGTCAATGCCAGCACCATCAGAAGCAAAGAAATCTTAACCACTGTGAAAGTCTTTATCTCACTATCAGCCACCTCAAACTCAATCACTTCTTCGCAGGGCTGCTGCAACAATCTCGCTCAATTTTTCAGGAACAAAATCACCCCCATTTGCAGCAACTTCAGCCTGCAACCAGACGCAACAGACCTCACCAAACGCCTCTCCAAACAAATTGTATCAAAAGAACAAATGCCAACCACAAGGCCCATCCTCACCATAGAAGAAACCGCCACCACAATGAGGTCCATCCACTCAGGGGTCCCATTGTATCCTTACCCCCAGCACGTCTACTCTAGGGGACTGCAACTCATCCGCTCCAAGCTCACACCCATTATGAATGCCTCCACCTCTTCCACAACCTTCCCAGATGCTTGTAAACATGCAACTGTCCTCCCATTGTTGAAGGAACCCTCTGCTGACCCTTTCATGCTCGACAACTACAGACTGATCTCCCTGCTACCATTCCCGGCCAACATCTTAAAGAAAATCATCAACAGCCCCATCACTGAATACCTCAATGACCATCAACTTCTTGACAATACTGAGGGGGTCATTCTGACCTCGGCGGTAAAAGGCGCTTACCGCCGGTCAGAAGACCGCCATAACACCGCCGCGGTCGCGGTAAACCGCCACGGTCATTCTGACCCGCGACTGGCAAACCGCCAAAAACCCGACATCAACAAAAGTCCGCCACACCAAAGGTCAGCGGGAAACTGGCGATGACCAAACCTCCACCGTCACGCCAACAGAAATACGCCCATACCATTCCGACCCACAAATCCCCGCAGCGGTCTTTCAACCGCGGTATTCCATTGGCGGTACACACCGCCGCGCTCAAAATACACACACCTTTACAAAACACATCCACATTGGATAATTCAAAATACACACACCTGAGACACATACACACACCACTCCCACACACCCAATTAAATATAAAACACACACCCACATCACCCACAAACCCCTACGACCACAATTGCGACTGAAGGACAGAGAGAGACAGCACAGAATAGAGTACACCATCACACAGAGGCAAATCACAACATCACCTACACAATATTCACACACAAAACACCACACACCACCACACTCACCACACTCTACAACACATACACCACCCCTCACCTCATCCACACCACCCCATGGCACCCCAAAGACACCCCAGGTTCACTGACGCAGAACTCAGGGTCATAGTGGAGGAAATAGTTCGGGTAGAGCCCCAGCTCTTCGGGACACAGGTGCAGCACACCACCATTGCCAGGAAGATGGAGCTATGGCAAAGAATAGTGGACAGGGTCAACGCTGTGGGACAGCATCCACGAAATCGGGACGACATCAGGAAGCGGTGGAACGACCTACGGGGGAAGGTGCGTTCCATGGTATCAAGGCACAACATTGCGGTGCAGAAGACTGGCGGTGGACCCCCACTTACTCCCCCAGAATTCACAGCATGGGAGGAGGAAGTCTTGCACATCCTGCATCCTGAGGGCCTCGCAGGAGTAGGCGGAGGAATGGACTCTGGTAAGTCAAATCCTCACTACTTCATTCCCCCCACCCCACCTGCATGCCAAATCATACCCCCACCCTCACCCCCACCCCCATCACACCAACTCCTTGCTAATGGCTCACCATCACAACCCACCCATCCCAAAACCTAGCCCTGCATGCGTCCCCAAAGCATGGACACCCATCACCAAAGCATGCCCACTGCACACACCCATCACCCCCACAAGCCACCGTCACAAAAGCCCCCACAAGGGAATGCCAGGACTGGGGGACACGGCCACCCACCCATTACACGAAATGGCACACACAGAAGCAATAACCATACTCTTATACCCCTGCAGGACCCGAACGTCACCACACCGCCACGGAGGGTCCAGAGATGTCCATCCCACCCCCAGAAGAGGCCCCCAGTGATGACAGCAGCTCTGTCTCCCTGGACCCAGATGACCAGCCCGGCCCATCGGGGACCTCGGGACAGTCGGTTCCCCACAGACAGCCACAGGCTACAGCAGACCTAACCCCCTCTGGGAACACCAGCACAGCTCCCACCCAGCGGGCCCATGCCTCTGTCTCCAGGACACGTCAATCAGCGGTGTGTCCACCACTACAGGGCATCCAGGTTGACCCACCACCCCAACAACAACAGGGACCTGGGGGCAGTGGTAGTGGGCACACGGTCCAGGGGACAGAGGCCCAGGGAAACAGGGGAACTGGGAGGGCTGCTGTGCGACAGGGGGGGGACAGGCCCAGGGAACCGACTCTCCAAGAGGCCCTCTCCTCCATCATGGGAGCATACCACCGCTCCCAGGAGACGATGGCTACGGTACTGGCCAGGTTCCAGGAGATCCAGGTACTGCAGGAGGAACAGTACATGGGGTTCAGAGAGGAACTGCAAAACATTAGTTCCGCAATGGGGACCATCGTCGTGGCCCTTAACCAGATAGTCACCACATTGCAGGACCATGTGGCACCACAAAGGGCCCTTGTCACTAGCATGGACAAGGAACAGCCTACCACCTCCGCTGGCGCTAGTGGACAGGAGGACCCCACACAACGACAGGCCACCAGAACCCCACCTCCTGCAGAAGAAGAACCACCCCGCAAGCGGTCCCTGAGATCTCACAAGAAGACAGAGTAGGATGCCAAGACCCCCGCCAGCAAAGGATACCCCCTGATGTCATCCCACTGTCCCACATTGTCACCCTGTCCAAACTTAAACTGCCCCTGCTCCATCCTTCCACAGGCATATGGACAATGCACCTGTGAGACTGAAAACTGGACTCTGCCATGGACATTACTCCACCATCACCCATCACCATTTTACAATCATGTTCCTAAATTTAGCACTTTAATAAAATCACTTATTGCACTTAAAAAATCTGGAGTCTGCTTGTATTTTGAACAAATGTATTAGACATAACGGTGCCAAAATGTTCAGTTACATTGTGATGACAACATACCACTGTCACACAGCTGTAGTCCATGGGCAAACAAAGCAGAGGTCACGCAGTGGGGCCCACAGCTCTGAAAACGGAAGGGAAAGTCACAACTCAGTGAACAGGAACTAGGGGGAAACACAGACAGTAGAGAGGCAGGAGACTTTAAGTAAATGTAAAATGGCGTGGTTGATTCGTACCTGTGTGCTACTGAAAATACTGTTGTATCACTGTGTCCCTGTTGTCTGTGTCATCCCCGTCGTCTTCCTCCTCTTCACTCTCCACAGGCTCCACAGCTGCTACAACACCACCATCTGGACCATCCTCCTGCAGGAAAGGCACCTGGCGTCGCAAAGCCAGGTTGTGAAGCATACAGCAGGCCACAATGATATGGCACACCTTCTTTGGTGAGTACATTAGGGATCCACCTGTCATATGCAGGCACCTAAACCTGGCCTTCAGGAGGCCGAAGGTTCTTTCTATAATCCCCCTAGTTCGGCCATGGGCCTCATTGTAGCGTTCCTCTGCCCTTGTCCTGGGATTCCTCACTGGGGTAAGTAGCCACGACAGGTTGGGGTAACCAGAGTCACCTATTAGCCACACACGGTGTCTCTGTAGCTGTTCCATCACATAAGGGATGCTGGTATTTCGCATGATGTACGCGTCATGCACTGACCCAGGGAACTTGGCATTTACATGGGAGATGTACTGGTCAGCCAAGCAGACCACCTGGACATTCATCGAATGATAACTTTTTCTGTTCCTGTACACCTGCTCACTTTCACTGGGGGGAATCAAAGCCACATGACTCCCATCAATGGCACCAATGATGCTGGGGATATGGCCAAGGGCATAGAAATCACTCTTCACTGTAGCCAAATCGCCCACCTCAGGGAAAACAATGTAGCTTCGCATGTATTTCATCAGGGCAGACAACACTCTGGACAAAACCTTAGAAAACATAGGCTGAGACATCCCTGATGATATGGCCACTGTTGTTTGGAATGATCCACTTGCCAAACAATGGAGTACTGACAGAACCTGCACCAGAGGGGGAATCCCTGTGGGTTGGCGAATGGGGGACATCAGGTCTGGCTCCAGCTGGGCACACAGTTCCTGTATAGTGGCTCGGTCAAGTCTGTATGTCAGTATGACATGTCTTTCTTCCATTGTCGACAGGTCCACCAGCGGTCTGTACACGGGAGGATTCCTCCATCTCCTCGCAAGTCCCAGCGGACGGTGCCTAGGAAGGACAACATGGAGCACAGAGTCAAGCAACCCACAGGTACGTAACCACAGCTTGCACCGTACACGATTCGCTATGCATTGAATGGCTTGTATGATTGGCAATGCAAGGCCTAGGCCTGTGTGACGCAGTAGAAATTAAGCCATGTGGGCCCTTGAAATGGCGGCTGCCTGACCTGTGAAGTGTGACAATGGGATGTGAGGTCAATGCGCTGGCATGGCACACCGTGGCGGTAGGCGGTCGAAGACCGCGGCGCAAAGCAGCATTGGTTAACATTGAACCCTATGGGTCTCATGAGCCAATGACGATGTGCGCCGGCGGTCGCGGTACGCACCGCCGCGGTACGTACCGCCGCGGGCGTGACCACCATTTTCTATCTGCTTAATCACTCGAGACCTGATCATCCACAGGAGAGGACCTATACTGCAAGTGCTGCTGTGACCTCGGTCTGGAAGAGACAATGGCTGCTGCGACTGGGGAAAGGGCCCCTGCCTTCACATCTGAGGAATTGGAGAAACATGTTGATGGGGTCCTGCCCCAGTATGGGCTACTCTACGGTCCTCCAGACCAACAGGTAAGTACACAGGGAGCACGTTGTATGGGCTATGCCTGTGTTGAGTGGGGTGGATGTAAGATGGTGGGGAGGGGAGCGAATGAGGAATGCAACGCACGACAGATGAGAGCATGTGCCACATGGCAAGGTTGGGGAGGGGGGGCCACTCACATCGACCTTGTAGAAAAGTGATGATATTTCTTTTCCCACCCTGTACATGTCACACAGGTCAGCGCCCATCAGAAGATCGACATTTGGCGTGCCATCGCCAAGGACGTCCGGGCCCTGGGGGTCCACAACAGACGGGGCACCCACTGCCGAAAGAGGTGGGAGGACATCAGCCGCGGGAGCAGAAAGACCGCTGAGGCTCTGCTGGGGATGGCCTCCTAACCTAGGAAGGGTGCTACACGGCAATTGACCCCCCTGATGTCCCAGATCCTGGCGGTGGTCTACCCCGATTTGGATGGGCGCGTGAGGACATCACAGCAGACACAAGGGGGTGAGTATCAGCACATTCTGCTATATTAGCGCACAGTGGAGGTGTCTGGGTGGGGGAGGAGGGCTGTGGCTATCTCTAGGCCAGGGCGGTTTCTGTAGGCTAGGCCCCTCCGTAAGGCATGGCCCTGTGCCCCCGCCCCCCACCTCTGTAGGGTGCTAAGTACAGCTATCCATGGCCCGGGCTCACCTATGTGTGCATTTGTCATCCATAGACTTGTAGGCCAAGTCACAATAATTGAGTAGTGTACCCCGAGTGCGCGGCGTAGTGCAGGGGGCTTCTGTGTCTGACCTCTCCGCCAACGGTGTCGCCAATGCATGCACTCAACATGTCTTTCTTTCTTCTCCCCCCCCTTTTTTTTGGTTTTCCTGTTCATGTGTCCATTAGCATCATCAGGCGGAGGAGAAGTGGCATCGGCGCACGAGGGAGCTGCATCTCACATGGCCCCGGAGGGCCATGCAACCAACTCCGAGTACACCAGTGAGACGGAGGGCGAGGGGAGCTCCACAACGGGGACCCGTGGAGACGTCAGCGACACCGACACGTCCTCGGAAGGGAGCTCCCTTGTGGTGACGGCAACATCCGTGTCCACCGCAACAACAGGTACAGCCGCCACCCAGCGCACCATCTCCGCCCTCCCAGCAGCCCCTCAGTGTTCGCCCCGTGCCCACTCGGCCAGGAAGCCGGGCATCTCCTTCGCCCCAGGCACCTCAGGCCCTGCCCCAGTTACCCCTGCTGCCCTCAGTGCGGAGATCATTGACCTCCTCCAGACGCTCATTGTTGGGCAGTCTACCCTTTTGAATGCAATCCAGGGGGTAGAAAGGGAGGTGCATCGGAGCAATGCATACCTGGAGGGCATTCATTCGGGTCAGGCTGCCCATCAGCGATCGTTCAACGCTCTGGCCTCAGCACTGACGGCAGCCATTGTCCCTGTCTCCAGCCTCCCTCCTCCAACTCCCTCCACCCAGTCCCACTCCCCTGTTCCTCTGCCTATCCCAGACACACCTACAGACCAGCCTGCACACACATCAACACCCAAGGGCAGCTCATCCAGACATAAGCACCACAGATCACACAAGCATTCACCCAAGCAACATCCACATGCAGACATGCCAACAGCCACTGCCTCCTCTGTGTCCCCCTCCTCCTCATCTCCCTCCTCCCTCCCTGTGACGTCTCCACTCACACCTGCATGCACACCACCATCAGCCAGTACGTCCATCACCAGCACACCCACCAGAACACTCCGCACACGTGCAGTCACCACCCCCACTGCCATTTACACGTCCCCTGTGTCCTCTCCCAGTGTGTCTGTCACCCCCTCTTCCAAACCACACAAATGCAGGCAGCCACCCACCCAACAGCCATCCACCTCACGACAGCCTCCAGCACAAGCACCCAAAGACAGCACACTTGACTCTCCTACAACCACATCCTCTTCCTCCACTCCCATACCCACTGCACCTACCCTTCCCATTGCTCCTAAAAAGTTTTTCCTCTCCAAAATTACCCTCTTTGCATCACCTGACCCACCCCCTCCATCTCGTAAGAGTCCAAACAGCACCTCAGCCACCACAAGCCCTGCACCTACTAGGACCATAGTTCAGGGCTATTGGAGTCCACCAGCTCCTAGGGCAGGAACATCGGCCAGCAGCAAGGGGACAGCCAGCCCACCCCCTGGGAAAAGGACTAAAAAAGGGAAGGGCCGGCGCGAGAGGCCAGAGACGGCAGCCCCCAAGGACACTACCCTTGCACCGTCACCTGGCACATCCACAAAGGGAGGCAAGGGCCCCAGAGATTCGGCGAAGGAGGGCAAGGGCAGCAGGGCGGACAAGTCCGGTAGCAGGCGAGCTGCCCAGGAGGGCCCCACCAGCCCCATTTCGGGTGTGACGGAGGACACCCACGGGCCCAGGACTCCAGCACAGGAGGGCCCCGCAAGCGAAAGGTCGGATGGCGACTGAGCGGGAATTATTGGCCAGATCTGGTTCCCTAGGAACACAAGACAAGCACCGCTGAACAGGGCCCCGCCGTGAGAAGCACCGCTGAACAGGGCCCGCCGCGACAAGCACCGCTGAACAGGGCCCCGCCGTGACAAGCACCGCTGAACAGGGCCCTTCCTGTCAAGCACCGCTGAACAGGGCCCTTCCTGTCAAGCACCGCTCCGCTGGGCCCCGCCGTGAGAAGCCACGCTGAACAGGGCCCCGCCGTGAGAAGCACCGCTGAACAGAGCCCCGCCGTGACAAGCACCGCTGAACAGGGCCCTTCCTGTCAAGCACCGCTGAACAGGGCCCCGCCGTGAGAAGCACCGCTGAACAGGGCCCCGATGTGAGAAGCACCGCTGAACAGGGCCCCGCCGTGAGAAGCACCGCTGAACAGGGCCCCGCCGTGAGAAGCACCGCTGAACAGGGCCCCGCCGTGACAAGCACCGCTGAACAGGGCCCTTCCTGTCAACCACCGCTGAACAGGGCCCTTCCGGTCAAGCACCACTCCGCTGGGCCCCGCCGTGAGAAGCACCGCTGAACAGGGCCCCGCCGTGAGAAGCACCACTGAACAGGGCCCCGCCGTGAGAAGCACCACTGAACAGGGCCCGCCGTGACAAGCACCGCTGAACTGGGCCCTTCCTGTCAAGCACCGCTGAACAGGGCCCTTCCGGTCAAGCACCGCTCCGCTGGGCCCCGCCGTGAGAAGCACCGCTGAACAGGGCCCCGCAATGAGAAGCACCACTGAACAGGGCCCCGCCGTGAGAAGCACCACTGAACAGGGCCCCGCCGTGAGAAGCACCACTGAACAGGGCCCTTCCTGTCAAGCACCGCTGAACAGGGCCCTTCCTGTCAAGCACCGCTCCGCTGGGCCCCGCCGTGAGAAGCACCGATGAACAGGGCCCCGCCGTGACAAGCACCGCTGAACAGGGCCCTTCCTGTCAAGCACCGCTGAACAGGGCCCTTCCTGTCAAGCACCGCTGAACAGGGCCCTTCCTGTCAAGCACCGCTCCGCTGGGCACCGCCGTCTCTGAACTGCTCCGCTGGGCCCTTCCTGTCAAGCACCGCTCCGCTGGGCCCTTCATCTCAAGCCCCGCTCCGCTGGGCCCTTCCTGTCAAGCACCGCTCCGCTGGGCCCTTCATCTCAAGCCCCGCTCCTCTCCGCTGGGCCCTTCATCTCAAGCACCGCTCCGCTGGGCCCTTCTTCTCAAGCACCGCTCCGCTGGGCCCTTCATCTCAAGCACCGCTCCGCTGGGCACCGCCGTCTCTGAACTGCTCCGCTGGGCCCTTCCTGTCAAGCACCGCTCCGCTGGGCCCTTCATCTCAAGCCCCGCTCCGCTGGGCCCTTCCTCTCAAGCACCGCTCCGCTGGGCCCTTCATCTCAAGCACCGCTCCGCTGGGCCCTTCATCTCAAGCACCGCTCCGCTGGGCCCTTCATCTCAAGCATCGCTCCGCTGGGCACCGCCGTCTCTGAACTGCACCGCTGGGCCCTTCCTGTCAAGCACCGCTCCGCTGGGCCCTTCATCTCAAGCACCGCTCCGCTGGGCGCCGCCGTCTCTGAACTGCTCCGCTGGGCCCTTCCTGTCAAGCACCGCTCCGCTGGGCCCTTCATCTCAAGCACCGCTCCGCTGGGCACCGCCGTCTCTGAACTGCTCCGCTGGGCCCTTCCTGTCAAGCACCGCTCCGCTGGGCACCGCCGTCTCTGAACTGCTCCGCTGGGCCCTTCATCTCAAGCACCGCTACGCTGGGCCCTTCATCTCAAGAACCGCTGGCCCATTGGCAGGGACGGATCTGTGTCGGGCAGGGCTTCACAAAGCACTCTGGCCAACATGCCTCCTCCATAACCAGTGGAGTCTGTAATCCACCTGATGGACTGTGGCTTTGCACTCCCCAGGATGGTACAGTGGGCAATCCACCCACTGTAGAGACTTGAGAGACTGTGGCTTTGCACTCCCCAGGATGGTACAGTGGGCATGGAGGCCCCTCGTGGATCTGGCGTTGTGGACTCATGTGGCTGAGGTGCCCCCCCTTCCCTTCCCCCTGAGGTGCCTGTGGTTTTATTATCTGATGCCCCAGCAGTGTTCTCTCCAATGGAATCGGGTCTCGTGTGTGGGCTTTGCCCATGTGTTTATGCACATTGGCCCACGAACAATGGAAGGTAGCCAATATGTGCCGGACTTTTGGGCTATGTATATATTGTTCATGTTGTAATATATTTTATTTATATATTTCATATTTCACTTAACTTCAAATATGCTATAATATACTTCAATTTTAATGATCATTTTATTTTGTCTTTGCATTATTCCGGGGGGTTTGGGGGGTGTCACTCTGACTTGTTGCTCTGCATTGGTGTGTAGGGATTTGGGGGGAGTGGGGGGGGGGGGTGTCGCGTATGTGTGTGCCCGTAACCTTTTCTCCTCCCCCCTCCCCTTTGTCGTAGGTGCAGTACTCACCGTTGTCGTCTGCACCGGCGTTCGTGCTCCTGGTAGAGGAGCAGGTAGACAATAGCTGGTAGGATGTTTAATTCGGGTTCCATGCGGTCCAGATTCCTCGTGGAGTGTATAGAGGTGAGCGTTTTCCCGTTCGTAGTCTGTTTCCGTCGTGTTTTTATCGGCGGGCTCCCGCCCCGGAAAAGGTGGCGGATTGGTGGGTCGTGATAGTGTGGGCGGTACATTGTCTGCCGCCTGTCTGTTGGCGGTGACCGCCGCGCTGTTTGTTTGTCCCGCCGTGGCGGTTGGAGTGTTAAAGTGGCGGGCTGTGTTGGCAGTTCCCGCCAGGGTCAGAATTCCATTTTTTTTACCGCCTGCCTGTTGGCGGGTTGGCCGCCGCTTTAACACCGACCGCCAGGGTTGGAATGACCCCCTGAGTCTTGTCTCAGACCCAATCATAGGATGAAAACTGCCCTGATTGCTGCCATGGATGACACTGGCTTGAGCAAGGGCAGAGGAGACACAGTGGTCCTCGTCTTCCTGGACTTCTCTGTAGCATTTGATACAATGTCCCATCCCATTCCCATCCAGCACAACACAACATTGAAATCCAATGGCTGCACTCCGATGGAACTGCTCCTTCCTGACTGGAAGGACCCAGTCACTCAGCCTGGCACCATACACCTCAGATGCCCGAAACCTCATCTGGGGAGTTCCGCAAGGATCCTCCCAGAGCCTGAACCTGACCCTCTTCAACACATACAGGCATCCCACTAGCCAGCACCATCCACTTTCTCATTAGTAACGGCCTGCCCTACGATGATGGCACACAACTGATTTTCTCCCTCCTGGACAAGACACCCAGTACCCGGATCAAGTTCAATGCCTGTCTTACTGAAATCGCCCACTGAATGAAGACCAACTCTCTAAAGCTGAGCACTGACAAGACTGAAATTGTGATCTTCAGGATGAGCATATCACTCCACCTGGTGGCCAATAGAGCTATCACTGACATCCACACCCACCACCCACGCCAAGAACCTCAGAATCACCACTGATAGCAAACTTGATATGACCGCCCAAGTCAATGCCATTACTGCCTAATGCTTCCTAACATGAAGCTGCCTAGGAAGATTTTCATATGGTTCCCAATCAGCACCCAGAAAACTGTCACTCACACCTTGTTCACAAGCAAGCTGGACTACGGGAACACCCTCTATGTCGAGATCAACAAAAAAATCACCAGAAGGCTGCCAACCATTCAGAAATCTGCAGCCAGAATCACTCTCAACGGCCCACACTGCACTCACATCACAGCACACCTAAAGGCTCCCCATTCACAAACTAGCACAAACCTTCCAGACACTTCCATTCGTCCTGACTACTACTTGCATGAATCCCACACATGTGGAAACCAGATCTGGTGGCCGAGCCTTCTATATCGCTCCTAAGGCATGGAACAACCTATTGCTGCACATAAGAGCCTCCTTACTTGAATTCCGCAAGAACCTGAAGTCCAGGCTTTTCAAGTAGTCCCACTAGGTGCCATGTGTGTCCAGACTAACACCTGCTCAGCACAAGAATACCCTGTAAGGTCATAGTGCACTCTACAAATCTGCAGAACATAACAAAATGAGGTGCCTCAAAAATATTCAGTTCTTTGTACTGCATAGAGCATACCTTAGCCCTGCCCACCTAAACCGTTATTGCCCATAAGCTCAGACTAGCTGCCCCTGCTGACACGAACCAAACACTGACAAACACGTTTTATGGTCCTGCCCATCACTCCGCAACTACTAGAGCAACATACACACTACATTACAAAAGGTCACTGCACTTATGGACCTACACATATGGGAGGTGCGTGCACTGGGCATCTTTAGGTGCGAAAAGAGCACCAGAGCACATACTTGTTTCGTAGCCTAGAGCTTCTTCTCTCCAAACCTACGCTCACACTTCAATGGCTGTCCTCAACACCTACGCTAATAGAGGCTTGGTATGGAGCAATGAGTAAGTGGGGAACTGCAGATGAAAAAGCCCTCTGGTATGAGGAGGACCAACACCTTTGCAAGAACCCCATCTCTGCCCCACGGGCCATTCTCTGATTTTTTTTTGATTTTTTTTTTTTAGTTCAGGTATAAATATACAAAGATAAAACAGGAATTATACCTAAGTGGCATTAAGTGGCATTTTTTGGATGGTCACATCACTATAACCTTGCTGTATTTGCCTTAATTATAGAATCAGCAACACATTCAAAGCACTGCTCAATTGATAATCACACCGAGGTATCAGTCATTTTGTGTAGTTTATACATTATTATGCATTATTAACGAACAGTTCTTACTACGACTCCCAGCTTTCCTTTTCCATGACTTACTACTCCTCTAAGTACTGCTATATAGCTGTAAACCTTTTTATACTCCCAACACGTTTTGAGTATGCTTCCTCATACTTATTGGTTCTTAGCATTTTATTCCACCAGTTCTGCATTGTAGGAATCGTTTGAGTCCATCAAAACTGGAGTATTAATGATCGAGCTATTGCAAGAACTATCAGTATAAAACATTGTTGATGTTTTGCTAACTGCATGTTTTCTCAGAAACTCCAAGCAGGATTAGGCTTGGATCTAGCTCAATCCTTGAGTTAGAGCTGTGTTTATTACCTTCTCTATTTTCAACCAGAACATAGTTAGCTTGGGACAGTCTAAAAAAATATGCAGCCAGTTCCCCTGCCCCTCCTGATGGCAGCAAAAAGCATTGATCGGGAACTGAAGGAAGCATTTTGTGTATCTATTCAGGAGTGTAATAAGCCATCTATCTGGAAAGAAAATACATTCTTTTATAGTTAGCTGCCCTCAAAGATTGTACCACATTTCTGAAAAACTTCTCCACTCTTCGTTAGATACTACACATTGGCTCTCATTACAACATTGTCGGTAAATCCCGCTTACCGCCGTGCAGAAGACCGCCAACACACCGCTGCGGTGGCAGAATTCCGCTACAGCTATTACGACCCACAGCTCGGAATCCGCCATAATCTAGACACCCACACAAGCCCGCCACACCAAAGGTCAGTGATAAACTGGCGATAACAAAACCTCCACCGTCACGCCAACAGGAATACGCCCACACTATCACGACCCACGACTCCACGCGGCGGTCTTTCAACCGCGGTATTCCATTGGCGGTACACACCGCCGCGCTCAAAATACACACACATTTACAAAACACAACCACATTGGACAATTCAAAATACACACACCTGATACACATACACACACCACTCCCACACACCCAATCCAATATAAAACACACACCCACATCACCTACAAACCCTTACTACCATAATTTCGAAAGAAGGCCAGAGACAACACTAGCATCCACAGACACATAACATCATCACTCACACAACATCCACGCACCTCAAACACACAACACATCCCCTCACACATCACAACACACACCACCTCACACATTCACCCACACCACATCATGGCACCTCAACGACACCCCAGGTTCTCTGAGGAGGAGCTCAGGGTCATGGTGGAGGAAATTGTCTGGGTAGAGCCACAGCTATTCGGATCAGAGGTGCAGCATACCTCCATTGCTAGGAAGATGGAGATATGGCGCAGAATCGTCGACAGGGTCAACGCAGTGGGACAGCATCCAAGAACTAGGGATGACATCAGGAAGAGGTGGAACGACCTACGGGGGAAGGTGTGTTCCGTGGTCTCCAGACACCAGATTGCAGTACAGAGGACTGGCGGTGGACCTGTCAAAGCCCAGCTCACCTGAGTCCTTGTTCAGTTCTGATGGAGGTTGAAGACAATCCGACCCCACCCTGAAACTGCTTGTTCCAGCACACTAGTTTTTAAAACAGTGCACTAAGAACAGAAGCTCAAGGGAAGGGGGGAAGTGGATAAAATAAAATAAAGAGACAACACCGTTCTTGCGTTTCCACTGTTGAAGTGCTGCACAAATCTGCGGCCCTCTCTGACTTCTGTAGAAACTAGTGCCTAATGAAACATAAACAAAGAACAGATAAGTACAACCTATTCCTAACTGGGTTCCTGACTATCCCTTTATTTATTAAAAAATTTCTTCTAAAAGTACCTCTTGGATCCTGGTCTCTAGTTTCCAGGTTTGGAATGTGTTACTGCTCTGGGATGTGCTTTCTATTACTCTAAAGCTTCTAAAACATTAAACAAATACCGTTATCAGAATTACCAATATCAAACATTCATCTTAATATAACTAAAGCCTAAATTCCCAATAGCAGACTCACTTTTCCCATATTTCCAGAATCTTTTATAAAACAAATACTGTACTTTTACGTCAAAATACAGCATGTAATTTGTGCAAGTCCTTGATTTACTGTTTGCCTCACAAAGTTCCGCAAAGTATTCTTGTAACAAAGAGTTTGAATCACAATGTTCGTGGAAGGTATCTTGTTTCAAATTGTCTATACACGAATCCAGAAATTGTTGTCAAAGTTCTTTCAGGTAATAAAAGTTTTGCACTTACTTGTTGCTGGCAAGAGATACTGATCAGTCTAACCTTGTCTTCTTTCTCTTTTGCAGGTTGCTTGTAGGAGAGAGGCTGAGGCAAGGAGGAACCGGAAACCGGAAGAAGGAAGAGCCAGCAGCTGCGCCCATTGAAGCCAATGAAAGTCTGTAGAGAGCAGGAGTGCCAGTGCCGAGGGATCTTTCCTCAGGTAAGCGGGGGGTAGACGAGCACAAGCACTGGGTGAGGCTCGGGGGCTGCCTTTTATAGACAGGGCTGGGTGTGGTCCTCACATGCTGCACATGTTCTTGAAAGGTGTGCAGAGCTGGGTGTGGTTTGAAGAGCTGGGTGTGGTCCTCACATGCTGCACATGTTCTTGAAAGGTGTGCAGAGTTTCAGTTATTATGCAAATGAGTTAAATTAACACATGGCCTAGAGCAGAGTGTTTTAAAGAAGCCTTGGTAAAAGCAAGGCCCAATGTGTAAACAAAACAGCACATTAAACAACATACACAGAAGCCTAGGGGGGGGAGGTGAGATAACAAGAAAGGCTTTCAATAGTAAGTTTAAAAGGGAGCTATTACAGAACCCACTAGTGCAGTGAGAGGGGACATGCTCTTTGCTGTGCACAAACCCTAACAGGACCTCCACCTCCTCCCCACAACTAACAACATGGGAGGAGCAAGTCTTGGCAATACTGCATCCTGAGGGCCTCGCAGGAGTAGCAGGAGGAATGGACTCTGGTAAGTCAACTCTTAACTATTATATCCCCCACCCTACCTGCATGCCAAACACATACCCTCACCCTCACCCCCATCACTCCAACACCTCACATATGTCCCACTTTCACGACCCACCCATCCCAACACCAAGCCCTGCATGCAACACCAAAGCATGGACACCAATCACCAAAGCATGTCCACTACAGATACCCACACAGACCCCAAACCAACTATCACACAAGGACCTAGACAAGAATGCAAGCTCTGGAGTACAGGGTCACTCACCCATTGCACACAATGGCACACAAAGATGCAATAATCATGCCTCTACACCCCTGCAGGACCCCTACCCAATGTCACCAGACAGGAGGTTCCAGACATATCCAGTCCCCCCACAGAAGAGGCCCACAGTGATGACAGCAGCTCTGCACAACTGGATCAAGATGACCAGCCCGGCTCATCTGGGACCTCGGGACAGTCATTTTCCTTCTCACTGGCACAAGCCACCACAGAGCCTCCCCCCTCAGGAAACACCACCACGGCACCCACCCAGCGGGCCCATCCCTCTGTCCCCAGGACACGTCAAGCAGCAGTGTGTCCACCACTACAGGGAACCCAGGCAAACCCACCACACAAGAAAATCAGGGTCCTGGGGGCAGTGGCAGTGGGCATACGGTTCAGGGGACAGAGGAACAGGAAAAAAGGGGAACTGGGAGGACTACTGTGCGACAGGGGGAGGACAGGCCCAGGGAACCCACTCTCCACGAGGCCCTCTCCAACATCATGGGAGAATACCATCATTCCCAGGAGACGATGGCAACGGTACTGGACAACTTTCAGGAGACCCAGCGGCTGCAGTAGGAACACTATCTGGGTATCAGGGAGGAACTGAAGTCCATTACTGAAGTCCATTAATACCACCCTGGTCACCATTGCAGGGGTGCTGCAGGACCTTGTCAACACCAGGAGGGACACTGTGGCACAACGTGGGGGCCCTGACACTAGCCTGGATGATGAACAGCCCTCCACTTCTGCCGGCGCTAGTGGACAGGAGGCACCGCCACAGGACCACGACACCAGCACCCCACCCCCTGCAGATGGAGAGCCACCCCGCAAACGGTCCCTGAGATCCAGGACCAAGACAGAGAACATTGCCAAGACCCCCGCCAGGAAATGAGACCTCCCTGAATGTAACCCTTCTGTCCCACTTTGTCACACTGTCCATCCTTCAACTGCTCCTGCTCCACTTCCTATGCCCCTTTGGACAATGCATCTGTGAAACAAATAGACTGGATTCTGCCATGGACATTCCTCCATCATCACCCCTGCCCATTTTACAATCCCCTCCACTTATTTGCACAGAAATAAACACACATCAATCACAAAACAATCTGGAGTCAATCTGTGCTTTCACAAATGTGTAATTGCAATAACTATGGAATATAGCAATGTCAATTTAATTGTCCACATACCAATGAAACAAAGCTGTAGGGCTGGAGGAAATATAGCAGAGGTCTCAAAGTGGGACCCACATCTGTTAATTGGAAAGGCAAAGTGACAAGTCAGGGTCCATACACTGAGTGAAAATGACAGACTTATGATAGCTCAAACAATAGTACGAGATGTGTGAGGCAGTGACATCTTCTTACCTGTGTCTCACTGGAAGTATTGCTGGATAACGTTGTTTCTGTTGTCGATATCCTCTTTTTTTGCCTCCTCTTCTTCACTGTCCACAGGCTCCACAGCTGCCACAAGACCTCCAGCTGGACCATCCTCCTGCAGAAAAGGCACCTGTCGTCGCAAAGCCAGGTTGTGCAGCATACAGCAGGCCACGATGATCTGGCACACCTTCTTTGATGAGTAGTAGAGAGAACCACCTGTCATATGGAGGCACCGGACCCTGGCCTTCAGGAGGCCGAAGGTCCGTTCGATCCCCTCCTAGTCCGCCCATGCGCCTCATTGTAGCGTTCCTCTGCCCTTGTCCTGGGATTTCTCACTGGGGTCAGTAGCCATGACAGGTTGGGGTACCCAGAGTCACCTGCAAATTTTGAGGGACAACTGTTAGACACACACTAACCCGTAGGGACAACCCAATACCCAGACAACTATTCACACTGTATAGGGTCCTTGTCCTCACCTATTAGCCACACACGGTGCCTCTGGAGTTGCCCCATCACATAAAGGATGCTGCTATTCCTCAGATGTAAGCGTCATGCACTGAGCCAGGAAATTTGACATTCACATGGGAGATGTACTGGTCGGCCAAACACACCATCTGCACATTCATCGAATGGTAGCTCTTCCGGTTTCTGTACACCTGTTCACTCCTGCGTGGGGGTACCAAGGCCACATGTGTCCCATCAATGGCACCTATGATGTTGGGGATATGTCCCAGGGCATAGAAGTCACCTTTCACTGTAGGCAAATTCTCCACCTGAGGAAAAACGATGTAGCTGCGCATGTGTTTCAGCAGGGCAGACAACACTCTGGACAGCACGTTAGAGAACACTGGCTGGGACTGATGCAATGGCCACTGTTGTTTGAAAAGACCCACTTGCCAGGAAATGGAGTACAGACAGGACCTGCACTAGAGGGGGTATCCCTGTGAGATGGCGGATAGCTGACATCAGGTCTGGCTCCAACTGGGCACACAGTTCATGGATTGTTGCACGATCAAGTCTGTAGGTGACTATTACTTGTCTCTCTTCCATTGTCGACAGGTCCACCAGCGGTCTCTACACCGGACGATGCCGCCATCTCATCACCTGCCCCAGCGGACGTGCCCTATGGAGGAGAACAGCGAGCAGAGAGTCAGTCAACACTGAGGTATCACAAAATGTCATTTGCACACATTTATTAATCCGCAATGTGCTTGTTACTGTGTGTATGCAAGGCCTAGATAGGTGTGACGCAGTTATTATTAATGCCATGTGGCCCCCTGAAATGGCGGCTGCCTGACCTGTAAGGTGGGACAAGTGGATATGAGGTAACTGCGCTGGCGTTCTACACCGTCGGGGTAGGCGGTCGAAGAACGCGGCGCAATCCTGCATTGGTTACCATTGGACCCTATGGGTCCCAGGAGCCAATGACGATGTACGGCGGCGGTGACGGTTTGCACCGCCGCGGACGTGACTGCCATTTTATGTCTGCTCACTCACTTGATACCTGACCTTCAACAGGAGAGGACCTACACTGCAAGTGCTGCTGTGACCTCAGTCTGGAAGCGACGATGGCTCATGTGTCTGGGGAAAGGGCCCCTGCTGTCACTTCGGAGGAGTTGGAGAAACTAGTGGATGGGGTCCTCCCCCAGTACACACAATTGTACGGTCCTCCAGACAAACAGGTGAGTACACTGTGAGCATGCTGCATGGGCAATGCCTGTTTGGAGTGGTGTGGATGGAAGATACATGGGGGGGGGGGACTGAGGCCTGCATGAGCGGACGGTGAGTGTATGTGTATCAGGGCAAGGGTGGGAACGTGGGCCAATGAGTATGACGGTCCGGACGGGTAAAGATTTTCCTTTTCCCCTGTACTATTCCTCTAGGTCAGCGCCCACCAGAAGAAGGATATTTGGCGTGCCATTGCTAAGGACGTCCGGACCCTGGGGGTCCACCACAGACGGATCACCCACTGCCAGTAAAGATGGGAGGACCTTTGCCGCTGGAGCAAGAAGACGGCGGAGGCCCAGCTGGGGATGGCCTCCCAACGTGGGAGGGGTGCCCGTCGCACCATGACCCCCCTGATGTTCCGGATCCTGGCGGTGGCCTATCCGGGGTTGGATGGACGCTTGAAGGCATCACAGCAACCACAAGGGGGTGAGTACAGTCACATTCATCTGACTCTGCACACATTACGAGGTGTCTGGGTGGGGGATGTGGGCAGTGGGTTCCCCTAGGCCAGGGCGAGCTTGGTAGGCAAGGTCCCTTGTGAGGCAGGTTCAGTGGAACCCCAACCCCACTAGTGGTTAGTGCCATCTACACCTAGTCAGGCTCCTGTGACTTCCATGTGTGCAGCAATCGGGCTTAGGCCGTGTACCCCATGGGCATGTGAATAATCTAGGAACTATAAGTGCATGGCGTAATGCAGAGGGCTGCTGTGTCTGTAGTGTCCGCCAACGGTAGTGGTGTTGCATGCACTGAACATGTCTTTCTTCTGTCTTCCCCCCCCCTTTTTGTGGTCTCCCTGTTCTTGTGTGCAATAGCATCATCAGGGGGAGGAGCAGTGGCACCAGAGCAGGAGGGAGCTGCATCCCACTTGGCCCTGGAGGGCGAAACAACAGAGACTGAAGCCACCAGTGGGACGGAGGGCGAGGGGAGCTCCACGGCAGGGACAGGAGGTGACAGCAGTGACAGCGACTCCTCCTCTGATGGGAGCTCCCTTGCGGTGGCAGGCCCCTCTGTGCCCCCCGCATCAACAGGTACAGCCGCCACCCCCCCCCTACCAGCACCGCCCTCCCAGCAGCCCCTCAGTGTGTATCCTGTGCCCGCTCACCCAGGAGGGTGGGCATCTCCTTTGCCCCAGGCACCTCAGGCCCTGCCCCAGTCAGCCCTGCTGCCCTCAGTGAGGAGGCTATTGACCTCATGAGATCCCTCACTGTTGGGCAGTCTACCATTGTGAATGCCATCCAGGGTGTTGAGAGGCATTTGCAACAAACAAATGCATACCTGGAAGGCATTCATTCTGGCCAGGCAGCCCAACAGAGAGCATTTCAGGCTCTGGCCTCGGCACTGATGGCAGCCATTGTCCCTGTGTCCAGCCTCCCCCCTCCAACTGCCTCCACCCAGACCCAATCCCCTGTACCTCAGCCTATCCCAAGCACACCATCAGACCAGCATGCACACACCTCAACACACAAAAGTGGCTCAGGCAAACATAAGCACCAGACATCCCACAGGCACTCACACAAGCATCATACCCATGCACACATACCAACATCCACTGCCTCCACTGTGTCCCCCTCCTCCACGTCTCCCTCCTCCCTCCCAGTCTCGTCTCCACTCACACCTGCATGCACTACATCTTCAGCCACTACCTCCATCACCAGCACGCCCATCACCACACACCGCTCACGTGCACTCACCATCCCCACTACCATTCACACATCCCCTGTGTCCTCTCCCAGTGTGTCAGTGAGCCTCCTCCCAAAGTACACAAATGTAGGCACACACCCACCCAACAGCCATCCACCTCACAACAGCCTTCGGCCCATGCACCTTCATCCAAATTCAGCAGACGTACACCTCCTACAACCACTACCTCTTCCTCCACTCCCAAACCCCCTCCATCTACCTATCCCAGTGTGTCTAAAAAACTTTTCCTGGCTAATATTGACCTCTTCCCTACACCTCCCCCCACCCCTGTCTGTCCCCTAGGGCCAGGCTTTCCAGGTCCCAACCCAGCACCTCAGTCACCACATCCCCAGCCACAGTGATGCCAGCAACTGCAGGCTATTGGAGTACGCCAACCATCAGGGCTGCCATTGTGCCACGGAGCGAGGTCAAGGACATTCCGCCACCTGCCAAGCTAAAAACATCCCAGAGGGAGAAGCAGAAAACACCTGCCATCAAGGGGTCGGGGAAAATGAAAAGGGATAGTGGCAAGACAGCTGCGCCACCATCAAAGGTGGTGAAGGGCCAGAAACTGAAGGGCAGGTCAGGAGAGGGCATGGTGGCACCGACTGAGGGACCAGTGTCACACCTTCTTTCCACATCACAGCCACCTGCACCGCTGTCACTGACCCCGCCGCCAGCACCGCTGTCACAGACCCCGCCGCCAGCACCGCTGTCACAGACACAGCCGCCAGCACCGCTGTCACAGACCCCACCGCCAGCACCGCCACCACAGAGCCCGTCACAGCACCGCTGCCACAGAGGCTGCCGCCAGCACCCCTGCCACAGACCCCGCCACAAGCACCGCTGCCACAGAGCCTGCCGCATGCACCGCTGCCACAGAGCCCGTCGCAAGCACCGCTGCCACAGAGGCCGCCGCAAGCACCGCTGTCACAGAGCCCGCTGCCAGCACCGCCGTCACAGAGCCCGCCGCAAGCACCGTCGCGACTGACACCGCCGCAAGCACCGTTAGCGGCCCGCAACATCCTGAGCCAATGGCACCACCGCAGACATGGCTGCCATCCCCAGTGGTCAGTCGTCCGAGGCTGGTGGTGAGTCCCAGGAGCCTGGGCAGCTTCCATGAAGCATCACTTTCACTGGAGAGATACATCCACTACCTCAGTCCTTGGCAGGATGAAGCACTCTGGGCACAAAGCCCCCTCCAGAACCAGTGGAGAGATACATCCACTACCTCAGTCCTTGGCAGGATGAAGCACTCTGGGCACAAAGCCCCCTCCAGAACCAGTGGAGACTGTTTTCCACTACCTCAGTCCTTGGCAGGATGAAGCACTCTGGGCACAATGCCCCCTCCAGAACCAGTGGAGAAAGGCATCCACTACCTCAGTCCTTGGCAGGATGAAGCACTCTGAGCACAATTCCCCCTCCAGAACCAGTGGAGACTGTTATCCACTACCTCAGTCCTTGGCAGGATGAAGCACTCTGGGCACAAAGCCCCCTCCAGAACCAGTGGAGAAAGGCATCCACTACCTCAGTCCTTGGCAGGATGAAGCACTCTGGGCACAATGCCCCCTCCAGAACCAGTGGAGAAAGGCATCCACTACCTCAGGCCTTGCCAGGATGAAGCACTCTGGGCTCAAAGCCCCTTCCAGAACCAGTGGAGACTGTTACCCACTTGAGAGACTGTAGCTTTGCACTCCCCAGGATAATGCAGTGGGCAAACCACCCACTGTAAAGACTTGAGAGATTGTGGCTTTGCACTCCCCAGGATAAAGCAGTGGGCAAACCACCCACTGGAGAGACTTGAGAGACTGTGGCTTTGCACTCCCCAGGATACATCAATGGGCATGGAGCCTCCTCTTGGAGCAGTGGCGTTGTGCGTTCATCAGGCTGAGGTGCTCCCCCTCCCCCGGAGGTGCCTGTATATTTTCTATGTGATGCCCCTCCAGTGTTCTCTCCGTTTGGAGTCAGGTATCTAGTGTGGGCCTCATCCATGCATTTTGGACCCAGTGGTCCACGGACAATGATTGGTGCCTTATCCGGACTTGTGTAGTTGGTGTACATAATTGTATATACTGGATTTTGAGTTTTGACTAATGGATTTTGTTTTATTACAATAGTTCAAACCATTTCCTTTTGTCCTTGCGTTATTCAAGGGGGGCGGGAGGGTGTATATGTAATGTTGCAGCATGTATTTGTGTGTATGGTGTTGTGGGTGAGGGTGGGGGTGGGGGTGGGGGTGTCACTCTCTTTTCTCCTCCCCCCCTCCCCTGTGTTGTAGGTGCAGTACTCACCGTGGTGGTCGCCGCCGTTGTTGGATCTTCTGATAGGGGAGCAGGAAGACCATCACCGGCAGGATCTGCAGTTCTGGCTCCATGGCGTCCTGGTTCCTCGTGGGATGTGGAGAGGTGAGTGTTTTCCCTTCTGTGTACTGTTTCCACCATGTTTTTATTCGCATTGGTTCTGCACGGGAAAAGATGGCGGATAGCCGTGTTGTGATAGGGTGGGCGGTACATTGTCTTCCACCTGTCTGTTGGCGGTATCCGCTGTGCTGTTTGTTTGTACCGCTGTGGCGGTCGGAGTGTTAAAGTGGCTGTCTATGTTGGCGCTTTCCACCACGGTCGTAATCCCATTTTTGTTTTTCAGCGGCCTGTTTGCGGTATTACTGCTGCTTTAACGCCCACCGCCAGGGTTGTAATGAGGGCCATTGTGTTGTTCTGGAGATATTATCCCTGAAATCTGTAATTATTGCCGAAGTGGGTCGATCAACTAGCAATCTGTACCAGTTTCCTGTACTGAGTACTTTAGTCCTAATTAGAGCCCTTCATATTGGGTGTTCTTGGGCACTTTCCCAGTGTATATTAGCACTAAGAAAATGGGAGATCTGAAAAAGCTTAAAAAAGAGTCTAGTTGCCGTATTTCCCATTCTAGTTTCGACCTCCTCCCAAGTGATGCATCTATTGCTTAGAAGAAAATCCCTCATCTCTTTGAACCCTTTGCTATTCCATTGGGCTGTCACCGTTTCTGGAAGGTGTAGGCCAAAGTATTTACAGTCCTGTAATTGTAGATAAATATAACCTGATGGAATTTGATTTGTTTTGCTTAACATCTCTGCTCTTTTAATAAGATCGCAAATAAATGTATATTGTTTTTCTGGGAAATTTTGTAGTTTTAATGAATGCTGGGAGACTTATTGCTGATTCTGCGATCATCCTATTGACCAAAAATATTTCCATGGTTTCTCCAGTAACCAAGAGCCGTGCCAATATATCCTGCAATGCCGCATGATAACAGACTTGAAAATTACAAAGTGCCAGAGCCCCTTGGATTTTATTAAGCTGTATAACTGATAGCCTTACCCTAGGAGCTTTCTTTCGCCATATAAAACAACGTATCATAGAATCCAGTTCACCATAATAATATTCTTATTGGTACATTATTGAATAAAAAAAGAGAAAGCGGGAGAATTGACATCTTGATTAAGGAGACTCTCCCTATCAGAGTCAATGGGAGAACTACCCATCTGTCCAAAGGTGCTTGTACTTTTGCAAGCATCCTAACATAGTTGAGGTTAAACAAATATCCATAATTCTTCGTGACATAAATTCCCAAATACCTAATGGGTTCAGATGAATTCGCTTGCTGTTGCAAAACATGAGGAAAATTCTCTGTTCCTGCGTTAAATAGTAGAACCTCTGTTTTGCTTTCGTTGATCTTGTATCCCCCTATTTGAGTAAACTCATTAATATTATCCAGTACTCTTTGAACATTGACAATCTCTGGTTTTAAGTATAAAATGATGTCATCAGCGAAAAGCGTAATTTTTGGCATAGCTGCAATTGGTGACATAATTTCATTCGAGCTATGTATTATATGGGCCACAGGTTCGATAAAAAGGCAAAAAATACAGGGGAAAGAGGACACCTCGGTCTAGTACCTCTCTTAATCTGAATTGCGCCTCGGACCTTTGAAATAATAACAATTCTGGCGTGGGCACCCTGATACAACTGCCTTACCATCAACGTAAATTGCGAGGGGAAGCCAAATTTGGTTAGGCTGTATAACAAGTCTCCCCAGTTAACTAGATTGAAAGCTTTCTCTGCATCCAGCATTATCATTACTGCAGGGATTATATTGACCGAGAAATACTTGATTGCCCGTATTCAATTTTTTTTATTGGATGTCAGCTGTCTGCTAGCTACAAAACCGTTCTGGTCTTTATGTATTAATTGTTGCGCTAATGGTGTGATCCTGGTAGCCCAGACCTTTGTAAAAAATGTATAATCTGCATTCAGTAGACGGATTGGGCGATATGCATCTGGTTCAGTGGATTTTTATCTTTTTTCAAAAAACAGACTATTGTTGATTCTTTGAATGTTGGAGGTATTTCTATAACTTTAGTATTGCGTTACATAATTCCATTAGAAACAATACAAGCTCTTCACAGAAGATTTTATAAAATTCTATTGGAAAGCCATCCCCACTGCAAGCTTTTGTACTTGGCATTGTCTGAATAGCTCCCTTAATCTCAGATGAGGTAAGCTTCTGTGCTATAATGTTTTGCACCTTTAAGGGCATTTTTGGTAACGTGATTGACTTGTAATACTGATCCAGCTGTGAGAGTGAAACTGCGTGATCAATCTAATAAATTCTAGAGTAATGTGACATAAATACTTGAGCAATGTCCTTTTCATCAGTAACGATTGCACTTGTCTCGGGATCCTGAATTTGATGTATTGTCTGTTTTTCGTGGTTTATGCGAGTGGTCCAAGCCAAGTATTTGCCTATCTGTTGACTTTCTTCATAAACTTGCTGCTGATAAGCCATTGAGCTAGTTACTTCTTCAAGTATAAAAAAATCTTTCAACTTTGCTTGGTTTGATTGAGATTACGCCTTGCCGCTTCCTGCCACCACTGAAACCAGAAGGACGGTCACACAAGCCCTCGTAAGCAGCAAACTGGACTACGGCAATGCCCTCTACACAGGAACCACGGCCAAGCTCCAGAAAAGACTGCAACGCATGAACGCCTCCACACGCTTCATCCTGGACATCCCCTGCCACTGCCACATCACAGCCCACCTGAGAGACCTACACTGGCTCCCGGTTAACAAGAGAATCACGTTCAAACTCCTCACCCATGCTCACAAGGCACTGCACAACACACCAGACCAGAATACCTCAGCAGACGGCACTCCTTCTACACCTTAAATCGAAAGCTTTGCTCCGCCAACTTTGCCCTCGCCACCGTCCCACGCATCCACAGAACGAGCGCTGGTGGCAGATCGTTCTCCCACCTCGCTGCCAAGACGTGGAACACTCTTCCCACCCACCTGCGACAGACACAGGACCTACTTACCTCCAGGAGACACCTCAAAACATGGCTGTTCGAGCAGTAGCAGCCCCCCCCTCCCGTCAGCGCTTTGAGACCCTCACGGGTGAGTAGTGTGCTTTAAAAATGCTCTGATTGATTAATTGATCCCCCCCCTGCTTTCATTCAATCATCTGTCACCTAGTCTATTGCCGTCTGAAGTTTTTATATTTCAGGCTCTCGCTGTCGAGGCTGCGATGCTTTAAAATAAATAATTTCCCCCCTGGCTGTAGCTTTAAATGCCTCCCAGATATTGAACAGAGATGCAGAATTCTGATTGAGCTGGAAGAACTCCAGAATGAATTTGCTCATACTGTGACCGATAGTTGGTTACTAAGCAAGGATCTATCACACTGCTATCTGCTAGCCGCCTCTAATTCTGTCGTCACCATGATCGCTGAATGGTCAGAAAAAGCGTTTGCCCGTATATACGAGCCAACCGTCTTCAACGTATGAGATATTAGAAAAAAGTCTATCCAGGGGGCAGTTTTATAACGGTGTGAAAAGCAAGTATATTGAGTGGCTGCAGGATGTCTTCTCGCCAAGGGTCTATTACCTGAAAATCACTTTTTTTTATATTCAAAAGTCTTTTAGTTTTAGGTTTTAATTGCCTTTTTGCACGATTAGACGTATCTAGCATTATATCTTGGATATAATTAAAAGCCCCTCCAATAATAAAAGAACCCGTGGTACTCATTGCTATATTATGGAGTTGCACTAGTGGCTCTACTTCATCCATGATAGGCTCATAGTAATTAACCAGATTAACTTGAGCTCCTGATTGTACGAATTTGAGCCAGATCCCCCTCCCCTTGGGGTCTCTAATGACCTCTTTTATAATCCAGTCAACTCTGTTATTCAGATATATTGCCCCCCCTCTGACTGCCAACGCAGATGAGGTGAATAGAGCTGCTGGGTACTGTTTTGGGATATACATTTTGGGGCTATTACTTTTTAGATGGGTTTCTTGAAAATAATTGACATTGGGATTGAATGATATCAGCCATTTTAGCATTGCCTTATATTTCTGCCTATTTGAAATGCCATTTGCATTGCAGGAAATGATCTTAAGCTTGACCATACTTATTAGTTAGCTTGTTAGTAGCCCTTACCCAGCCATCCCCAGTGTTTGCTACTTTGTGGAAAAACCTGAATTTTCTCAACCTTTAAGTCCCCCTCATGTGCAGTACCTTGCTCCAACCCTGAGTCCACCCCATCCATCCCCTTCCTCGTTGAGTGATCTCAACTCGAGGCCCTCCTGCCTAGGGACTCTCATAGCACTCCCCATCCTTAATCCCACGCAGTGATCCTCCGACTCTCTCCCAACTGGGTGTCCTGTCATGGCACCCTTGTCACAGAAAGCAGCAGAGGGTATTAGTAACATAAAGTAACTAGCTGCGCTGTGCTTTGTGTGAATGCGTGAATGTATTGACAATTACCGTGAGACTAATCCCACTAAGTACCACCCTTTTCAATCTACCCCAACCCTGTTCCGTATAGAATGCAAAAGAGTTTTAGCTGCGTCCACTCTATTGACTATGTTTGACCGGCCCTTAAAATAAACATTTTGTTTTGATTACTGTACAAGCCCAGCCGGAGCGTCTGCTTTTCAAAATGCCGGAATCATTTCCATCATCTCTCTCCTCCTTCGTGCAGCAGAGGCTGACATATCTGAAATGATTTTAAAGGTGTAATCCTCAGGGATCTTATGTACTTTACTCTTGATCGCCTGATGCAGTATGCGTTCTTTAATGCGAAAGTCGCCAAAGTTCACCAGTATTGTTCGGGGTATTTTGCATTAAGAGGTTGGACTCGATGAGCTCGCCTAATGGAGTGATCCTGATTTCTGTCCATCGCTTCCGGAAGTACATACTGTTTAATGAGGTCTGTACTCAAATCTGTAACAGTCTGTCTGTTCTCACGTCCTTTCGGGAGCCCCGTGAATCTTAGATTGGATCTACGTGAGCGGTTCTCTGCGTTATCCATCCGGATCTGCAATTCCACCAGATACGACTGACATTTAGAGATAGCTGGCACTAAGTGGACTCGACCATCTTCAAAATCTGAGACTCGCTGTTCTATCTCCATAATACAGGAGCTAAGTTGCTGGATATTGCTATTTATTGCGTTTAACTGTGTCTCTGTTTTATGATTTGTATCCTTTTGTGAAATTTTCAAGGCATTAAGTTAATTTACTATTTGGAGAAGCAGGGGTTCCGAAATCGCTCCTCCTGTGACCGAGGATCTGCCTGTAATCTCTCCTGGGCCTGCTGACCGGTCTAGTTTTCTATGTGGCTCATAGGGGAGCTGGTTACAATCTCTTCCCTGGAGAGACGTGCGTAAAGGCTGTGCTGGACAAGTGGAGATAGGCTGTCTTCGGTGGGGACTGGTATATGGCTACGCGGCTGGTTCCCTGTAGGGGTCTCCTTTGAACCTCTTCCGACCCCCTCCCCCCCACCCGAATAACAGGTATAACTGCTTATGGCCACTGCTGGCCTCCTGAAAATCAGCAGCATCAAATGCTCGACTGGTTTCTGGCTTTAGCCGATTACCATCATCAATATTGACGATTTTGTAAATGGCGCTGGCGGGGTCTTGCACTCCTTGATCTCCATCTGCTGCCCTGATGGAGCCTCTTTCTGGCGGGGGTTTAATTGTACTGAGTCAATCAAACTAAGGGCCGGGACCAATCCGGAGCCATCCCCCATGGGCCATTCTCCTACTGGAATTCCAACAAATGGTGCAAAACAATGACCTACCTCCCTGAGCTTCCTCCAATTGAAACATCACTCTCAATACTCATGCAGCTATTGACTTCCAATAGCCTATTCCCATCCTCATGACCTGCGTTATCCTCCACCTCCTTTTCCCTTCCCCGATGCCCTCAACCTGTACAACCCTGGCCCTCAGCCACCCACTCAGATTACGCCCTCCCTCCTTTTTTTGATGCAGCCTCATATTCTTATTATTTTCTCTAAGTGCATTGTTACCACTTGCATCTTCCTCAGTGAAAAGCCCACTCCCGATCCTTGGTTGTGCTACCCTCCACAGTTCACCGAACAGTAGTCAGATACATCACAGTTCCCCTTGACCACTTGCACAATGTTGTGCGAGCCCCTTTTATGCAACGCATTTACAAATACCACTCTTCTTATTGCAACATGTTGTGTAACTGCTTAATTTATGAATATGCTTTGAAAATGGCAGTCATATGGTCTATGATTAACTAATACATCATCTTGCTGCTGTTGCATTTGTTTAAAAAAACAAATACAAATATTTGTCAAAAAAACATAATTAGGGCATGAGTGACAGTTTTTCTACTGTTGCTTGGGGGTTGTTTAAAGATCTTCCTCAGCATCCTCAGGGTGTGGAACCAGAAAGCAGTTACAGCGTTGACTTATGCAGTCACATCTAGTTTGGTGCTAATGATTATTCTGAGGTTCCTGGCGTGGGTTTTAGGTGTGGGTCCGAGTTCGGCCTCCACCAGTTGGAGTCCCATGGTGAGGTGCTCTTTCCAAAGATTACTATGTCTGTCTTGCCAGTGTTGAGCTTAAGGCAGTTATCTGGCATCCAGTTAGCGACTTCAGTCATGCAGGCTGTAAACTTGTTTCTTGTGCTGATGAGCATGTCTCGGAGGGAGATTCTGAGTTATGTTTCATCAGCATAGGAGAGGATATTAATGTTGTGGGGATGGATGACGTTGGCCAGAGGGATCATGAATGTGTTGAAGAGGGTTGTAGCTAAGCAATAAGCTTGGAGGCACTTCAGAGATGAGTTGTCAGGCATCTGAGGAGTAAGGTGCCAGTATGAGAGATTGTGTTCTCTCCATTAAGGAGCAGATCCATCGGAGAGTGGTCCTTGGATGCTAATCTCATGCAAGTACCTGAGAAGGATGAGGTATGAGTGTGTCAAATGCTGCAGAGAGGTCCAGGAGAATGAGGGCTGCTGTGTATTCTCTGTTAGGATCATGTGTATGTCATCTGTGGTGGCAATGAGTGCTCTGTCTGTACCTTAGATGGGCCTGACTCCAGCCCACGTGGTGTCAAGGAGCTGGTGGTTGCTGAGGTGATGGGTGATGCATCGGTTGACTAGTTTCTCTAAACGTTTGTGGGGTGTGGTAGGAGGGACATGGCTCTGTAGTTGGAAAGCATGGCTGGGTCAGTGGATTGTTTCTTGAAAAGGGCCATGACGGTGGCATGTTTTCAGGTGCCCAGGAATATGGCTAGGTCTATGGAGGCATTGAGGATGGGTGTTAATGTTACACTGATTGATAAGTCTTTTGGTGAACGCGGTTTGAGGGTGGGAGAGGCTTTCAGTACTTCATAGCATTGCTTTTGATTTCTAGCTTTTTACGTTCTGTGCGAAATTCCCCTCTTGGGCCTTCTGTGTTGCATAACCGTTCCCCTTGTGTTGCTTCATCCCCTAACCACCTTGTTGGTTTTAGGGCTCCCCCCTCACCCTCCTGATGTTGTTTGGACGCTCATTGCTTCCACTCTCCTAAATATTGCTTCCGTCCACTCTACAGCTTCTGTTCCCCACTTCACTTTATTTTCTTTGCTACCTCTCCTACACATTGCTTCTTCTCTTCCCCATTCCAGCCACAGATATTCCCCAATGGGAACATGAAGAAGAAAGCGAGTCTGCCTTAATGTGTAATTGCCGTACCCACGTGAAACAAGGCACCCACATGATGCTGCACTTTGTGTACGGAAGAACGCCAAAGAACACATGAGCTCAAGAGTGGAGCATGGCGCCTGCTGCGAGAGCCTGGATGAGCAAACATGGTGAGTAATGAAAGGGTATATACAATGGAAATATTTGGTGTAAATATTTTGCCTCCAGTGGCACATAGATAAGAATTCTGATATTTAGAATCTGGCTTCTGTGTCAATCGCAAAAGAGGAAATCAACAGAATTCAGCTCTACATGTGCATTTAGAAGTAATTCTGTGGAAAGGTCCTATTGGAGACATCATCTCGTTAACCCCTTTGCTGACAGGCCTTTTCCCCCTCAGGTGGCAGGCCTTTTTTTGGCTATTTCAGGCAGTTCACACTTAGGCCCTCATACCTTGTTGTCCACATAAGCTACCCACGCCAAATTTGCGTCCTTTTTTTCCAACATCCTAGGGATTCTAGAGGTACCCAGGGTTTGTGGGTTCCCCTGAAGGAGACCAAGAAATTAGCCAAAATACAGAGAAATTTTCGTTTTTTTTTGTTTAAAATGGGAAAAAAGGGCTGCAGAAGAAGGCTGTGTTTTTTTCCCTAAAAATCGCATCAGCAACGGGTTTGCGTTGCTAAAATCACCATCTTCCCAGCTTTCAGGAACAGGCAGACTTGAATCAGAAAACCCCATTTTTCAACTCAATTTTGGCATTTTATTGGGACAAACCCCATTTTCACTTTTTCTTTTACTTTCAGCCTCCTTCCAGTTACTGACAGATATGGGTATGAAACCAATGCTGGATCCCAGAAAGCTAAACATTTCTGGAACGTAGACAAAATTCTGAATTCAGCAAAGGGTAATTTGTGTAGATCCTACAAGGTTTTCCTGCAGAAAAGAACAGCTGAGATAAACAAATATTGAAATTGAGGTGAAAAAAACAGCAATTTTTCTCCACGTTTTACTCTGTAACTTTTTCCTGCGATGCCAGATTTTTTAAAGCAATATACTGTTACGTCTGCTGGACTCTTCTGGTTGTGGGGATATATAGGGCTTGTAGGTTCATCAAGAACCCTAGTTACCCAGAGCCAATAAATGAGCTGCATCTTACAATGGGTTTTCATTCTATACCGGGTATACAGCAATTCATTTGTTGAAATATAAAGAGTGAAAAATAGGTATCAAGAAAACCTTGTATTTCCAAAATGGGCACAAGATAAGGAGTTGAGAAGCAGTGGTTATTTGCACATCTCTGAATTCCGGGTGTGCCCATACTATCATGTGAATTACAGGGCATTTCTCAAATAGACTTCTTTTTTATACAATGTCTTACATTTGGAAGGAAAAAATGTAGAGAAAGACAAGGGGCAATAACACTTGTTTTGCTATTCTGTGTTCCCCCAAGTCTCCCGATAACAATGGTACCTCACTTGTGTGGGTAGGCCTAATGCTCGCGACAGGAAACGCAACATGGACACATCACATTTTATATTGAAATCTGACGTGTTTTTTGCAAAGTGGCTAGCTGTAGATTTTGGCCTCTAGGTCAGCCGGCACCTAAGGAAACCTACCAAACCTGTGCATTTTTTAAATCTAGACTCATAGGTGAATCCAGGATGGGGTGACTTGTGGGGCTCTCACCAGGTTCTGTTACACAGAATTCTTTGCAAACCTCAAAATTTGGCTAAAGAAACACTTTTTCCTCACAGTTTGGTGACAGAAAGTTCTGGAATCTGAGAGGAGCCACAAATGTTCTTCCACCCAGTGTTCCCCCAAGTCTCCCGATATAAATGGTACTTCACTTGTGTGGTTAGGCCTAGCGCCCGTGACAGGAAATGCCCCAAAACACAACGTGGACACATCACATTTTCCCAAAGAAAACAGACCTGTTTTTTGCAAAGTGCTTAGCTGTGGATTTTGGCTTCAATCTCAGCCGGCACCTAGGGAAACCTACCAAACCTTCGCATTTTTTAAAACTAGACACCTCGGGGAATCCAGTATGGGGTGACTTGTGGGGATCTCACTAGGTTCTGTTACCCAGAATCCTTTGCAAACCTCAAAATTTGGCTAAAAAAACACTTTTTGCTCACATTTTGGTGACAGAAAGTTCTGGAATCTGAGAGGAGCCACATATGTCGTTCCACCCAGCATTCCCCCAAGTCTCCCGATAAAAATGGTACCTCACTTGTGTGGGTAGGCCTAGCGTCCGTGACAGGAAATGCCCCAAAACACAACATGGACACATCACATTTTCCCAAAGAAAACAGACCTGTTTGTGCAAAGTGCCTAGCTGTGGATTTTGGTCTCTAGCTCAGCCGGCACCTAGGGAAACCTACCAAACCAGTGCATTTTTGAAAACTAGACACCTAGGGGAATCCAAGATAGGGTGAATTGTGGGGCTCTTATCAGGTTCTGTTTCCCAGAATCCTTTGCAAACCTCAAAATTTGGCCAAAAACACACTTTTTCCTCACATTTTGGTGACAGAAAGTTATGGAATCTGAGAGGAGCTGCAAATTTCCTTCCACCCAGCGTTCCCCCAAGTCTCTCGATAAAAATGGTACCTCACTTGTGTGGGTAGGCCTAGCGCCTGTGACAGGAAATGCCCCAAAACACAATGTGGACACATCACATTTTCCCAAAAAAAACAGAGCTGTTTTTTGCAAAGTGCCAAGCTGTGGATTTTGGCCTCTAGCTCAGCCGGCACCTAGGGGAACCTACCAAACCTGCGCATTTTTGAAAACTAGATACCTAGGGGAATCCAAGATGGGGTGACTTGTGGGGATCTCATCAGGTTCTGTTACCCAGAATCCTTTGCAAACCTCAACATTTGTCCAAAAAACACTTTTTCCTCACATTTCGGTGACAGAAAGTTCTGGAATCTGAGAGGAGCCACATATGTCCTTCCACCCACCATTCCCCCCAAGTCTCGCGATAAAAATGGTACCTCACTTGTGTGGGTAGGCTTAGTGCCCGCGAAAGGAAATGCCCCAAAACACTATGTGGACACATCAAAATTATCAAATACTAAACAACATGTTTTTGCTGTGGGGGGCCTGCGTTTTGGTCCTGGGCTCAGCAGCCAGATAGGGAAACCTACCAAACCCAAACATTTCTGAAAACTAGACACCCGAGGGAATCCAGGGAGGTATGACTTGCATGGATCTCCCAATGTTTTCTTACCCAGAATCCTCAGCAAACCTCAAATTTAACTTTAAAAAAATCAAATTTTTCCTACATTTCTGTGTGGGATCACTGCACCGGGACAAATTTCTTACCACCCAACGTTCCCCTCAGTCTCCCGGTAAAAATGATACCTCACTTGTGTAGGTGGGCCAAGTGACTGTGACAGGGAAGAGCCAAAAACATGTTGAAATTGAGGGGGAACCAAAGCGGGTCCCAAAGGGCAGTTTGAAAAAAAAAATGTTTAGGTCAAGAAGTGGGGCAAACTTTGTATCGGCATAGATGAGACAATTCTGGTTTGTAGGAATTTTGTGGATTCCTGCACATTACGGATAGTTCCACCACAAAAAAGTGGAAAAATATGTGATTTCTAGCAAAGTTTGAGGTTTGCAGGGCATTGTGGGTAAGAAAATGATGCAGGATGCATGTGAAGCACACCATCCTGGACTCACTCAGATGTTTAGTTTTCAGATATGTCTAGGTCTTATCGAGTTTTCTACATGGCAGCGTCCAAAAAGTGCAGCCCTCACCATTCCAAGTGGGACGATTTTAAGAGTTAGTCAAGCTCTCATGGCCCAAATGTAAAACCAAATCCCAAAATAATCCAATGCCCTCTTGCTTGCCATGGGATAAGATGTTTTAGTGTGCGGGGCGAGCTGAAAGACTGTTACCCCCTTCAGTTGGGGTGGGGGCATAACCATGCCCATACTGGTTGGTTGCCACGACCACACTAGTTTTTTTTTGTTTTACTTCCCTGGCATCTAGTTTACTTTCTGCCCCCCCGGGTTGTGGATCGGGGGAAATTGCCCCATCTGCCCACTGGGTGGCAGAACAACTTTGGCCCCATTTATTTGGGGTGGGGGTATGGCCATACCCCCATCCTCTTATTTTGAAAAAAAAATCCCTGATCTATGGTGGGCTTTCTGCCCTCCTTGGGGGCAGATAGGCCTTCCAAAAATAGGCCGATCTACCCCCAAGGAGGGCAGATATGGCCAACAGTAATGTGCCCACATGGGGAGCGACCCTTGTCCAAGGGGCTGCCCCCAAACACAACACACACACACACCAATCCCTGGTGCCAAAGTGGTTTCTGACCCCCCCCCGTGGCAGATCAGCCAAATAGAAATAGGGCGATCTGCCCCAAGGGTAGCAGAAATGGTCTAAAATACTTTTGGCCCCCAGGGGAGCAACCCTTGCCTAAGTGGTTGCTAAACTTGCGTGAAATTGGCGCAAAAAAAAAATCCCCAGTGCCTAGTGGTTTCTGCCTCTTTTGGGGGCAGATCAGCCTAATAAAAATAGGCTGATCTGCCCCCATGGGGGGCAGAAATGGCCTAAAATAAATTTGCCCCCCAAGGGAACGATCCTTGCCTAAGGGGTTGCTCTCCTTGCGTGAAATTGACGCAACAAAATAAAAATCCCTGGTGTCTAAATTCTGCCCCCCTTGGGGGCAGATTGGCCTAATAAAAATAGGCCGATCTGCCCCCAGAGGGGGCAGAAATGGCCTAAATACCATTTGCCCCCCAGGGGAGCGACCCTTGTCTAAGGGGTCGCGCCCCATACATAAAAACATAAAGTAAACAAAACGAAAATATATATCCCTGGTGTCTAGGGGTTTCTGCCCCGGCCTAATTATAATAGGCCGATCTGCCCCCAGGTGTTGCAGAAAAGGCCTACAAATATTTCCCCCCCCCCCCCCCGGGAGCGGCCCTAGCCCAATGGGCCGCTCCCCATATACGTAAGTATTTTAAAAAATTATATATATCCCTGGTGTCTAGTGGGCATTTCTGATGCGATCTGGCAGCAGAAATGCTTGCAGAGACATGAAGGAAAGGCCTTTCCTTTCCTTTCATGCCTCTGCCTGCCCCGTACTCCGGAGCGGAAGACAAATGCTGAGCATTTCTCTTCCGCTTCCAGCACGATGGGAGGTGCCCTCTGATGAGGTCAGCACGTGATCGTGTGCTGACGTCATCAGACATCACTAGGGGAGGAGTCGGGGTGGAAGGAGAAGCGATTTCCCTTCCATCCCCATCTGTGGGGTGTGGAGGGAGGAACTAGCGCTTCCCCGTGGGCCGGGTGCAGGATAAGCTGGTCTCGTCCCCGGTACAGGAACCGTGTGCGAGGACGAGACCAGCTCACCCCAGGTACCCTACTGGTTAAGGAATGATTCAAATTATGAACACAGACAATGGAATTGTGGGAGTGACACTGCAGTGTGGTCCTATTAAGCGCACATTTGTGTTATAATGAAACTTTGATGGAAACTTGCTGTGCTGACACTACTTAAGAAATATTATAGCATCACAGGTATATTGCTGGAGCCTAATGGTCTCTTAGCGCTATTGATAAATAACAGCACCCTGATTTAAGAGAGCCTAGCGCCACGTTAGCGACAGTTTAGCGTCATTATTTTTACGCTAAGGCAGTGCTAAGGTGGCCTTTTCCCCGTGCATGTATTGCGCCACTTTGTAACCCTTTGCGCTACATTATGCATGAGCCATGCATTATGTATGCAAGGGGGCGTTCCCCCGTTAGTGGGGAGCGAAAAAAAGGCCAAATAAATCTAAGGGATTTCTTTGCGTCATTTGTTTCAGCACTTTTAACACCTGCTCAGAGCAGGCGTTAAAAAGGGGAACACCATTGTTTTCAATGGGCCCCTATGTACTGTTCAGGGTGAGCACGAACATTTTGGCGCTAACCCTGAACAGTCCATCAATAGCGTCCAAAAAACAATGCTATTGCCCCTATCCATCCCCATGGTGCATCGTATCTTAGATATGGCGCACACATGATGTCAGTAGGGGGCGCTAAGGGGCTCAAGGAAAGTGGCGCTGCACTGGGTGCAGCGCCACTTTCCTTAAATCTGCCCTCGGGTGTTTTTGCAATCCAGTTTAGAGGTAAAAACGTTATTGTCTCACAAAGGATGAAAGGCTGAGTGAACCCAACAGGCTTGGAATCTGCAACAAAGAGTCATACGCAAATCCATGGAATGGGTGCGTTACTGGACTGGGCCACCAGAACCCCACTTTTATGTCTGCGCTTCGCACTGTGCACATACACAACCAAGGGCTAAAAATAATTTGCATCATATCTCCAGGTCTCCATTTAGAGGTGCAAATAAGACGCCAGTGGAGCTACTGTTGGTTCAGGACCATGGATCTGTGTACACCATAAGTCAATTCTCTCATTCATTTGCAGGTTCTGGGGAAAGTTTGAGGTACCCTGTACCCTGAACAAAATTGTGTTAAAAGGGAATGGCACAACAAGCTGCAGTTTAGTACCACTTAGTTAATAAAATAAACTTCTGAAGCAAACGGTCACATAAATGAAATCGCCCCCCACTCTGGCACATCTATTCCATTGAGGAAGGCCCACAAAACTAAACCGGTATTGTATTCTCAAGGTCAGTGGCATAACAATACCCCCCCAGCTCCTGCAGTGCTGAGGGAGGCAAGCTCCAAGGGGCACCCTCCGGCTTTGTGCACGAGCAGTGAGCCCCTGGATGAGAGCTCCTGACTGAGTTGGGAGCGAGGGGGGCCTTCCTTCATTTATTTTGCATGTGGGGGGGCTCTCATGTTTCATTCAACACTACACCAGTTTTGGAATGCATGCAGTAACACAAAAGTCACACGGCAAAACAAACTAAACATTGGCTTTGTCAATGTATGTTTTAGCCATGTTGTACAGCAGCGGGCTGCACTGCAACATGGCTGAAATAAAAAAAAAACAAATGTTATGACCCAGCCAGCGTTGACCAATTCATAGCGCGTATTTTTTTTTACTTTTAGCTATGCTGCACACCATGCCTGCTGCTGTACATTTGCCAATGGATCTTACATCTGAAAGGCCTACTGGCCTTGCCAATGCTTGGTTATCCTCCCTTCCCACCGCAAGCTCCTCCATTTCTCTGCCCACTTCTTCTCCATTGCTCATAAAGCGCAATGAGGCAGCCAGTGTTGACCACTACATAGCGTTTTTTTTCTTTCAGCCGTGCTGCTGTACAACATACCTAAAAAAGATTGATAAGGCCGGTAGATCTTACATGGGCCAGACCTACTGTCCTTGCTATTGCGTGTTTATCCTCCCTCCTCGTTGCAAGCTCTCCGCTGCTCCTCCCACTTCTGCTCCTTCATCCACGTATACTTGTGTGTGTTTTTTAACACTTGCTTCTCCATTGCCCCCCTCCGATCTCTGTCTTGAAGCTCTGTTTTTTTAAAGAAAAAAAGAATGTGTGTCTCTTTTGCTGTGCCACAAGATCCAAACTACACCTTATTGACAAAACTAACAAAGCCAGATAAGTCCAGAGTTGCCTGTGCTCCAGTCTAGAGGGGGCCGCACATGGCGTAACGAAACTAGAAAAAAGAATGTGTGTGTCTTCCCCTCCCCTCCGCACTCAGTAAGGAGCTCTCAGGCCAGGATATTGTGCTGAGGTAGCACCCTGGAGCTCGAGGCCTCCCCGCACCGCGGGGCATTTGTTACGCCACTGGGGCCACACAGTTCGGGTGGACTGCATAGAGCGAGAGGTCAGTTCTGATTTGAAGAGGATGGGCTTATGCCTAGAATGGCACATTGGGTGAAAAACCTCGGGTTGCACTGCTACGGAGCACTTGTCGGCGGTTTAGACAATGTACATGTATTTCACCCATAGGAAGGCAAGTGAGTCAAAAGAAAACATGTCCTACTTTTAGGGTTTTTTAATACTAAACTTGGCAACAGATTGTTTCCACATCTGCATACATGTGTAAATTCAGTAAAAGCTAAAAAGGGAACACTAATTTTAAATATGCCAATTCTGGAAGCATCCCCGGTGACCCCACCAAAAAACAACAAAAAAAATAGAACCTAACGCTCCCTGTATAAAACAACTGCCGTCATTAAGCTCGGTAAATGTTTATCGTACTCGCTTTTCAAATACTAGATGGTGTAGTGTTGGGGGCCCTAGGCCCTCATGGTACTAAAATGACAAACAGTAGAATGTGTCCAGGACACTACAGCGGAGGTCCCAGCTGCTTAGCAAGCTAAGTATAATATCGCAACAAAAAAAAAATACAAATCAGTCCCCCCGAGTGATTTTAATGAATTGCAGATCTGTGAACCAAAGATACTCGTGTCTGCTGCTGGAGAAGAAAAGCACACCCGGGGAGCTACTAATAGCACAGGGTCGAGTTACGGCCATTCCAAGGGGGCGTCTGGGCGTTTAGAAAACCACAGAACGGGAGAGCCTGGAAGCCAGACCTAAGCCTGGGCTTCCAAAAGCCGATTTCATGTTTACCTAATATTTCATACTGTCGTTTGGTGCATTTCTAGGTGCTCCACGCGGAGGGTAGGGTATATGTATTGTGATAAATAACTGAACAGTAGAACCGCGAGGTGAATTGATTTGTCCGAGATCACATGATTAACACAAGCGGTAAAGACAGAATTAAAACTACAGTCTACCGGTTCAACAATCGATTTAAACTCTGGACCCCCGACTCCTCCTTCAATTAGTCCACGCCCTGACAATCAAAGCTGCCTAGGAGCACGAGCTCCCTGCGTGGAGCCGCGGTCGCCAATCGAGTGCGGCGGGCAGTGGTCCCGGAGGAGAGCAGGTGACTGGGTGCACTGCGCGGGCCCGATCCGTACCGGGTCAAGTGGGTGCGAGTAACTGGATCTGGGGAACCAGGCAAGTATATTTAAAACTCTGCAGGGAGGAGGGTACGATCACCCGATTCACTTATTATGACGCGTGGGGCGAGCTGCCTAAATGCGCCCGCCATGCAAGAGGGCGGAGCGTGGCAGGCAGGAATTGAAAATGACCCACGAGCCCCGACATGTGACCCTGTTTAACCCCTGATCAATACACTCTACTTAGTAAGTGCCGCACCTCCTGCGACCCAGCAAGGTAGCATCATCAGCAGTGACGCAATACTAAATAATAGGGGCTCCTGCGTGACGTTGTGGGGACTTTGGGATACTCGATGTTACAGAAATGCATATGTTTTAAGTTGAAGAGGGGCCCGCTAGCTGGAGAAGGGGGGAGAGGTAGGGCACACAGCGACGCCGGCGCCTGTATTTATTATTCCCCTATGGATCTGAAGTTCTGGACAGTTGTCACATCCAAACATGAAGTCTCTGTATAATTAGTAGATGAGTTTATTTCTTCCAGAAAATACAGGACAGCACACGACCTTCAGCCCAGATTGTCGCAAAGCCCAGCAATAACTGCCGTGGCTCCAACGCGCCTTCAGAATGTCGTGTGAGTTCTGAGTTTACATTCCAATGTAAACACATCATTTCCCCTTCAACAATCCTAAGGGAAAGTAGACATAGCTAAATAAATCAAAAACATATTATATTAAAATAAAATAAATGTAAGCAGAATAAATGACAACTAAAAACTAGCTAAAAATTAATAACCCTCATAACTTTACAAAACACACTTAATTCAACACATGGGCCCTCCTTACGACCCTGAAGGTGGGTGATAAAGTGGCGGTAATACTGCCAACAGGCTGGCGGTAATTACCGCCAAATTATGACCATAGCAGTGATATCTCTGATAGACAGCCATTGTACCGCACCGACCGCCAGGGCGCAAACAACTGTCACCACGGCGGTAGCTGCCTGCAGCCAGGTGGAAGACAAAGTACCGCCCACCATATTAAGACACTCAAATCCACCACCTTTCCCGGGGCGGGACCAACGCCATCAAAAGCCTGGTGGAAACAGCACAAAAGTCAAAAGACTCACTATTGGAGAGACAGGGAAGAACCATGCTGCCATGGAACCCGAACGGCAAGTCTTTCCGATGATCTTCTATGTTATGTTCCGCCTGGAACAACAATGCTGGTGAAGATGACAACGGTAAGTACAGCCACCTAGCACACAAGGGAGGGCGGGAGGAAAACAAGAGTGACACACACACACGCACAACACACAACCAGCTGTATTACAAAAACAATTTGACCACGAAAATCTGCAGAATAATGCAAGGACAACAGGAATTGACGAAAGTGATTGTAATCAGTCCAACAATAAAGTCAACAATCCAATTCGGCCATGAAACAGATATGTACACTTGAATAAAAAAGGGACACTGCCCAGTCCATAGTTCAAAGGGGCCACAGGGCACAGTCCAAGGCCCCACTCGAATCCTACACCAATCAGGATAGAACAATGCAGGGGCATCAGTTGTCAAATAGGCAGGCACCTTGGGGAGGGTGGAGGCAGGGAGGACAAGCCCACTGATTCTGGAGGGGACAACATGCCCTGTGCTCTTTGTCCATGGGAGTGCAAGGCCACAGTCCCTCGAGTGGGTGTCTTGCCCACTGGTTCTGGAGGGGGCAACATGGCCTGTGCTTTTTGTCCCGGGGAGTGAAAGGCCACAGTCTCTCAAGTGGGTGCCTTGCCCACTGGTTCTGGAGGGTGCAACATGCCCATTGCTTTGTCCTGGGGAGTGCAAGGTCACAGTCTCTCGAGTGGGTGGCTTGCCCACTGGTTCTGGAGGGGGCAACATGCCCATTGCTTTGTCCTGGGGAGTGCAAGGTCACAGTCTCTCGAGTGGGTGTCTTGCCCACTGGTTCTGGAAGGGGCAACTTCCCCTGTGCTGTTTGTCCTGGGGAGTGCAAGGCCACAGCCTCTCGAGTAGGTGTCTTGCCCACTGGTTCTAGAGGGGGCAGCATGCCCATTGCTTTGTCCTGGGGAGTGCAAGGCCACAGTCTCTCGAGTGGGTGCCTTGCCCACTGGTTCAGGAGGGACAACATGCCCATTGCTTTGTCCTGGGGAGTGCAAGGTCACAGTCTCTCGAGTGGGTGTCTTGCCCACTGGTTCTGGAGAGGGCAAGCCGCACAGTAGCCCTTGGAGGCTGGACTACATGGCGTCCGCCGTAGGTGATGGCTGCACTGTGGTGGTTGGGGGAGGCTCCTGTTCAGCCCCTGCACTCTCTGATAGCTGCACTATGGTGGTGGTTGGGGGAGGCTCCTGCTCAGCCCCTGCACTCTCTGATGATTGCATGGTGTTGGTGGTGGTTGGGGGAGACTCCTGCTCATCACCTGCACTCTCTGATGGCTGCACTATGGTGGTGGTTGGAGGAGGCTCCTGCTCAGCCCCTGCACTCTGATGGCTGCATGGTGGTGGTGGTTGGGGGAGGCTCCTGCTCAGCCCCTGCACACTCTGATGGCTGCACAACTACAGATGGCATTGGGGGCCCTGTGACAGCTGGTGGTGGTGGCAGTGTTTGGCTGACAGCTTCCGCTGGCGTAGAGTGCCTCTTCTTCTCCTAGTCATGGGTTGGCGATCCCTCACCCTTCCTGGCAGGGGTGGATGGGCTCTTCCTCCCCCCCGCCTGCTGGTGCAGGCGCCTTCCCCCTCTTTGCAGCTGGTGCAGGCTCCTTCCCCTTCTCTCCAGCTGGTGCAGGCTCCTTCCCCTTCTCTCCAGCTGGTGCAGGCTCCTTCCCCCTTCTTTTGCAGCTGGTGCAGGCTCCTTCCCCTTTCTTTTGCAGCTGGTGCAGGCTCCTTCCCCTTTCTTTTGCAGCTGGTGCAGGCTCCTTCCCCCTTCTTTTGCAGCTGGTGCAGACTCCTTTCCCTTTCTTCTTGCACTTCCCCTTTATTTTGCAGCTGGTGCAAGCTCCTTCCCTTTATTTTGCAGCTGGTGCAGGCTCCTTCCCATTATTTTGCAGCTGGTGCAGGCTCCTTCCCCTTCTTCACAGCTGGTGCAGGCTCCTTCCCCTTCAGTATTGTTGGTCTGGAATCCCTACCACCACGATTAGGTGGTGCTACCACTGGGCCCGTGGACTGTGTGGCTGAGGTGCTGGGCTGGGTCCTTGCTACCCTGCCTATACGTGCAGGACGGGGGGGGGAGGGGTAGGGAAGAGGTCAATCTTGGAAAGGAAAAGCTTTTTAGGGACGTTGGGGCGGGAAGAGGGAGGAGTAATCGGAGTGGAGGATGAAGGAGTGGTTGTTGGAGGTGCATGTCTGCTGGATTTGGGTGCATGTGCATGGGCTGTATGCTGTTGTGAGGTGGATGGCTGTTGGTTGTCTCAGTGCTTGTGTTTGTGTCCTTTAAGGGGGGGGCAGACACAGTGGGATAGGACACAGGGGATGCATGCATGGATGTTGTGGAGGTGTCTGCCAGTGAGGTGTGTGTTCTGCTTGGTGTGGTGATGATACTGGTAGTGGATATTGGTGTTCATGCAGGTGTGAGTGTAAATGTAACTGGGTGGGAGGTGGAGGGGGGGAGACAGTGGAGACAGTGGATGTAGTGTCTGCAACTGAATGGTGTTTGTGTGAGTGCTGGTGGGATGAAGTGTGGTGCTTCTGTTTGCCTGTGCCACGTTTGGGTGTTGCCTTGTGTGCATGCACATCAGTTTGTGTGTTTGGGAAGGGCTGGGGTTGAGGAGAATGGGACTGGGAAGTGGAAGTTGGAGGGGGACGGTTGAAACAGGGACAATGGCTGCCATCAGAGAAGAGGCCAGAGCCTGGATTGATCTCTGTTGGGCTGCCAATCTACCGTGAATGCCCTCCAGGAATGCATTTGATTGCTGCCAGCCCCTGGATGCCATTCGCAATGGTTGATTTTCCCATAGAGCTAGATCTCAGGAGGTCAATAGCCTCCTCACTCAAGGCAGCAGGGCTCACTAGGGCAGGGCCTGAGGTGAGCGGGCACAGGCAACTCACTGAGGGATTACTGGGAGGGGTGGTATTGGTATGGGGGTGGCGGCTGTACCTACATCCGGTGTGGTTACAAAGGTGTCTGCCACCACCAGGGAGCTCACATCGGAGGAGGTATCAGAGTCTGTGTTGTCCCCTCCAGTATCCGCTGTGGTGCTCCCCTCACCCTCCATCCCACTGGTCCCTCAGCGTTGGTGGACTCTGCCTCCAGGGTCCTGTGGGATGCAGCTCCCTCTGTCGCCGGTGCCTCCCCTCCGCCAGATGATGCTAATGCACATAAGGACAGGATGACAAAACAATAAAGGGGGGGAGAGAGACAAAGGATACACAGGGTCAATGCATACACCAACACCACAGTTGGCGTACACAGCACACTCACACACAGGGAGCAGGCCTAGGCACTATGCATTGCACTACCAGTGAAATGGCTAGTCACCAAGGAATGAGGAGGGGCACACACCGCCAACTGCAGCACACTTGGGGCCCACGCAGCCCTGCCCAGAAGTGAATACTAACAAGCTAGGTAAGCTGTATTTCACATTTAAACCCTTCACCACCAGAGGACATATGCTGCTATGTCTGGCCTGGCCTGGCCTAGGGGCACCCAAGGACATACAACCACCACTCGGATACCACCCCACCAGCCGTACATTGTAGTGATAGCCACTGTACTCACCCCCTTGTGGCTGCAGTGATGCCCTCAAGCGTCCAGCCAGCTCAGGGTAGGCCACCACCGTATGTGGGCCATCGGGTGGGGTCATAGTCCGACGTGCACCCCTTCCTCGTTGGGAGGCCATCCCCCGCTGGGCCTCCGCGGTCTTCCGTGCCCAGCGTCTCAGGTCCTCCCACCATTTGCAACAGTGGGTGCTCCGCCTGCCACTTACCCCCAGGGTCCGCATCTCCTTGGGGATGGCACGCCATATTCCCTTCTTTTGATGGGTGCTGACCTGCAGAGGCAATACACACAGGAGAACACCATTAGACAAACAGTCCAGCCTGTCACACAAATGGCCCACCATACCTGTTTGCATCACCATTGGCACACACATAGCCCAGCCCACAACACCCCACCGCCAAGAGAATATCCACCCACCACCTTACACGAGGTCTTCACACACAACTCCATGCATTCATGCCACATGCATCGAGCCCACAGAGTACTCACATGTTGGTCTGGAGGCCCATACAGCAGTTTGTACTGGGTTAGGACTCCATCCACCAGTCTCTCCAACTTTTCAGAAGTGAAGGCTGGGGCCCTTTCCCTGGTCACACGGGCCATGGTCGGTTCCAGACACAGGTCACAGCACATGCAGTGTAGGTCTTCTCCTATGAAAGGTCAGGAAACAAATGAGGAATCAGATAGGAAATGGCGATCATGTCACCTCCGGCGTAGATCCCCATTAGCCACTGTGCCCAATAGTAACCAATGAGGAATTGCACAGCAGTTCACGACTGCGTACCGCCGCAGCGCACAACGTCAGCGGCATTACCTCACTTCCACCTGTCCCTATACAAGGACAGGTGGTCGCCATTTCAGGGGGGGTGAACAGGTCTATTGGTAATTGCTGCGTCACAGGATAAATAGGCACATACTTCACTAATTACACTGTCCCATTACATGTTAGCACATTGTGGACTGCTGTTGTGGCTCCATTGTTCAGTTTGTGACAGCCTACTCACTCTTGTGTCCTTTAGATACCTACAGCTGTGGATGAGTAGGAGATGGAGACACCCCCGTGTACAGACCTCTGGTGGACTTGTCTACCCTGGAGGACAGGCACATAATACTCACCTATAGACTGGACAGGGCCACAATCACAGAGCTGTGTGCCTAATTGGAACCTGACCTGATATCAGCTATCCGTCATCCCACTGGGATCCCCCATCTTGTGCAAGTGGTATCAGTGCTCCATTTCCTGGCAACTAGTTCTTTCCAAGTGACCGTGGGCTTGGCAGCAAAAATGTCACAGCCAGTGTTCTCAATTGTGCTAACAAGAGTGTTGTCTGCCCTGATAAAACACATATGCAGCTACATTGCTTTCCCCCAGGTTGAGGATTTGGCCACTGTGAAGGCCGGTTTTTATGCAATGGGACATATCCGCAGTATAATTGGGGCGATTGATGGAACACATATTGCATTTGTACCCCCCCCGCCAGACTGAACAGGTGTTCAGGAATTCTACGAGTTTCTGCTCCATGAATGTGCAGATGGTTTGCTTGGCAGACCAGAACATCTCCCGCGTCAATGCTAAGTATCCTGGGTCTGTGCATGAACCACTTATAGTTACACAGTACTTATACACAAGTAAAGACAATACTCAGTGTTACCAAAAGTAAAGGTGTTTATTTGGGTGACACAGTACCAAAAATATCTTAGAGACAATACTCTTTCTGGAGGTAAGTATTATACATAATATATACACTAGAGCCCAAAATCAGACAAGTAAATAGTCATAGAACAATGCAAACAATAGGAAATACTATAGAATGCAATGGGAGAAAATAGGTCTGGAGCAACACAAACCATATACTAAGAAAGTGGAATGCGAATCACAAATTCCCCCCTAGACAAGTGTAGTGGGTGCAGAATCACTGGGAGAGTAAGAATACAGTAAAGGTAAGTAAATTACCCCACCCCAGAGCCCAGAAAAGCAGGAGTAAAGTACTAAAAGTTTCCTTAGGACACACTACACCTTGTGATTGGGATTTTGCAGCAACCAACCAAGTCTGCAAAGAACATCTTCTGGATTCCTGGCCCTGAAGACCTGCAAAGGAAGGGGACCAAGTCCAGAAGTCGAAAGAAGTTCCAGGAAGAACAGGAGCCCCTGCCAACCCAGAAGAGGGTGCAAAAGAAGAGTCCTGTTTTAGTTGAAGACTGCAGAAATGCACCCAAGGAAGATGCCAGTGGGTTCCTGTGTGATGCAAAGGATGTCCCATGACGTGAAGATCGTTGCAGACGTGATTTCGTGTTGGAAGCCGCCAACAAGCCTTGGCTACTGCAAAAGTACGTTTTGCGTCAAAATGGCGCTGGATGGACCCAGGAGGGACCTGGGGGCCTCAACTCTGTGTGAGGAGGAAGAGGGGGCTCTCAGCACTTTAGAGAGCCCCTAGGATACCAGCCAGCACCCCCGGGAGTCCCAGGACATGGGGACAAAGGAGGTGTAAAATGCGGTTGATGCAGCACAACAAAGGAAGATCCCACGCCGCCGGAGAACAACTCAGCGAGTTGAACGTCGCAGGATGAAGTGCTGGGGACTTGGGCCAGGCTGTGCACGAAGGAATTTTGCAAATAGTGCACAGAGGCCTCAGGAGGTGAAGAAGACACAGTACACAGGTACACAGGAGTACTGTCGCTCTCTGGGAATGCAAGGTCTTACCGCCTCCAAATTGCGTCAGCAGGACCTCGGGAAAGTCTGTCGATGATGTCCACCCTCTGTGTCGCTCGTCGCCGGAAGAGGAGTCCAAGGGTACTGGTCGTCGTATTGGAAAGTGCCTGCTGGAGCAGGGGAGTGACTCCGTCACCACACAGATTTCTTTGGTCCTTCTGGTTTCAGGATGAAGACAGGGAGTCCTCAGAGCATGCACACCGTGGAAACTGTTGCAGTTGCTGACTTGGAGCTGAGGTTGCTGAAGAAAAGTATCTCTTGTGGATACTTTGTTGCAGTTACAGCGTTTCTTGGAGCATGCTGTGGTTGATCCGAGGTCAGAGGATGCTGAAGTTGTTGCAGAGGATTCCTGAAGGGAACTTGCAAGCAGAATAAAAAAATTTCTAGCTATCAGGTCAAGAATTTTAGATTCTATTAAGGACACGGAGGCGAGGATTATACTTTCTTTCTCTTAACTTTACTGACAAACACAGCAGCCAATAAAAACAACAATTTTTCAAAACTACAAATCCCATGAGCCTTAGCCCACCAATCATGGCACGATACTGTCCATAAATAGCATGAACTCTATAGTCCTTCCTCTTTCTTTGCGAAAAAACAGTTCAAACTTGCGTAAACTTGCAGAACTTGATAACGAAATTCTTTCCAGATCTCTGTAACGACCTCCAAACGTTGGAAGATATCCGCATTAACGGTGCTTCGTTGAAGTCCTTCATGATGTCGTGCTGGATGTTCCTGAGTGAGAACAAAACAATCAACTAACATCGGATATATCATGGGAGGGTACTTAATTCACGTTTTAAATTAAGACAATTTAATCAATTACCATATAAATGACATAAATGACAGTGAAATCTCTATCACATTAATGATATAAAAGTACCAACTGGGTGGGATAATCCTCGCCTCCGTGTCCTTAATAGAATCTAAAATTCTTGACGCGATAGCTAGAAAGTTTTTAATTCTATGTCAGGACCGGAGGCTTCGGATTATGCTAGTTCAAAGTCTATTAACTACTTCCGACACTAAGTCCACAATGGGTTTGTGATAGAAAACCTTAAAAGTGGAATTGTTTGACCAATCAGCTGCAGCCATAATGTCTTCAAGTCTGGTTCCTGTCGCAAAGGCTTTGGAGGCCATAGCTCCTCTAACCGAATGAGCCCCAAAAACACTTATGTCAATGCCGGATTCAGCTAATAACCATTTGACCCAACGGGCTAAGGTTGCTGCAGTGACAGGATTAAACGTTTTTTGTAAGGAAATCAACAACTGACCCGAAACATTCTGCCTGAATTCTCGAGTGACATCCTCATAACTCTTCAAACATTGAACAACACATAGGGGGTCATTACGACCCTGGCGGAACAAGTCCGCCAGGGCCGTGGGACGCGGTGGCACCGCCGACAGGCCGGCGGTGCCCCGCGGGGCATTCTGACCGCGGCGGCTCAGCCGCGGTCAGAGAAGGGAAACCGGCGGTCTCCCGCCGGTTTCCCGCTGCCCCAAAGGAATCCTCCAAGCCGGCGCAGCATGCTGCGCCGGCATGGGGATTCCGACTCCCCCTCCCGCCATCCAGTTCCTGGCGGTTCTCCCGCCGGGAACCGGATGGCGGGAGGGGGAGTCGCGGGGCCCCTGGGGGCCCCTGCCGTGCCCATGCCTATGGCATGGGCACGGCAGGGGCCCCCGTAAGAGGGCCCCTAAAAGTATTTCAGTGTCTGCAAAGCAGACACTGAAATACGCGACGGGTGCAACTGCACCCGTCGCACCTTCCCACTCCGCCGGCTCTATTACGAGCCGGCGTCATCGTGGGAAGGGAGTTTTCCCCTGGGCTGGCGGGCGGTCTTGTGAAGACCGCCCGCCAGCCCAGGGGAAAACTCGGAATACCCTCCGCGGTCTTACGACCGCGGAGCGGTATTTCGGAGGGGGGAAGCCTGGCGGGCGGCTTCCGCCGCCCGCCAGGCTCGGAATGAGGGCCATAGTTTCTTGTTATGCGGAAAAGATGGATATGAAATACATTTGGATGAATTTTTTGTGCGTCTAGAAATGGAAAAAGATACTCCATTAGGAGTGAATACTCTACCTGATAAATCCAGAGCTTTAACATCTGAGACCCTTCTGCAGGAGAGTAAGCATAACAGCATAGTCAACTTTGCGGATAGTTGTTTGCGAGATAGACCGTCATTATCCGGCCAGTTTCTAAGGAAACGTAAAATAATGTTAACATCCCATAAGGAGGTATACTTTGGTTGTGGGGGTTTTACCATACGGATGCCTCTAAGCAGTTTGCAAATCAAGGGATGCTCTCCTACCGGTTTCCCCTGAATATGGGGGTGACCTGCTGAAAGAGCTGAACGACAATTGTTAATTGTCCTATAAGCTAAACCCTGAGAGGCCAACTCTGACAAAAAATTGGCTATGACATGAATCTCTGACCCCAAGGGATCCACACTCCTTGTGTCGCACCAACGTATCCACTTCTTCCAGGCCTGTTCGTATCTCTTCTGAGTGGAGGGGGCCCAAGATTGGGATAAGAAAAACAATGCTGAGTCCGAAACTCCAGGCACTTGCCATCGTCTCCTGAAAGTCTCCATGCCATCAGAGTTAACAGACCTTGAAGGACCAGAGGATGAAAACTGTTCGATGGATCTGAAAGGAGGTCCACCGACCACGGGATCCTCACCGGAAAATCGCATGACTGGTTCATTGCGGAAGGGAACCATGGTTGAGCACTCCACCATGGGGTCACTAGAATGATTTCCGAGCGTTGGCGACGCACTTGTGCCAGGACGCGAGGAATCATCACAAAAGGAGGGAAGGCATAGAGAAGGTCCCTCGGCCATAACTGCATGAATGCGTCCGTCCCCTTCGCTTGAGGATCCGGCCTCCAACTGAAGAAGCAAGGGACCTGGCTGTTCAAACGGGATGCAAATAAATCTATCTGACATGTCCCCCAACGAAGTTGGAGAGCTTGGAAAATGTTCTGTTTGAGCCTCCAGTCGCTGCCGTCCCGAAGGAAACGAGAGTTCCAGTCTGCTGTCGTATTGGTAATGCCCGGAATGTATTCCGCTAGTACCGACATTTTTTGATTGAGGCAAAAGTGCCAGAATTCTTTCGCTATCTCCGCAGGAGGCGAGATTTGGTCCCTCCTAGGCGATTGATGTATCTGACTGCGGAGACATTGTCCATCCGCAGGAGAATGCAGCAATGAGCCCTGCGGGGAGCCAAGGATTTGATGGCGAACGATCCTGCCAGGAGTTCCAGGCAGTTGATGTGGTAAGATAGTTCCCCCGGGGACCAACGGCCTCCTGTCTCCACTGGGCCCCACCATGCCCCCCAGCCCCAACGGCTGGCATCCGATTCGATCACTACATCCGGGTTGGAAGGGAAGATCACTCTGCCGTTCCAAGCATCCATGTGGTCTAACCACCATGTTATCTCCGTCCTGGCTTCCTCCGAGAGGGGAACTAGCTCCGAATATTGAAGACCTTTTTGGAGATGAAGAATCTTCAATCTCTGAAGGGCTCTGTAGTGTAGAGGCCGTGGGAAAATTGACTGAATAGATGAGGCTAAAAGGCCGACTAGTCGGGCTAGTGTCCTCAACGATATAGTCGGAGAGGCAAGCGCTCTCCTCAATTCTTTCTTGATTAGATTCCGTTTGTTGATCGGGAGAATTAGTAATGATGCTAGAGAGTCTATCCGAAATCCCAGGAAATCCATACTCTGTGAAGGAATCAGGTTGGACTTCTCTGAATTTAGGATAAACCCGAGGTCCTGGAGTAATTTTATCGTCCAATTGGGGTGAGTCAGCACCAGGTCTCTGTCCTGGGCCATGATGAGAATATCGTCCAGGTAAATAATTAAGCGCACTCCTCGTTCTCTTAGATATTGCACCACTGGGCGAAGGAGTTTGGTGAAACACCAGGGCGCTGAGGAGAGGCCGAAAGGGAGCAGCTTGAATTCGTACCACTGGGAGTCCCATTGGAATTGTAGGAACCGTCTGTGAGGTGTAAAAATCGGGACTGAGAGGTAGGCGTCTTTGAGGTCTAGCCGTACCATCCAGTCCTTGTCCCTTAAAAGATCCCTGAGAAGATGGATGCCTTCCATCTTGAAATGGCGATACACCATCCAGGAATTTAAATGTTTTAGGTTTAGGACCAGTCTGGATCCGCCGCCCTTCTTTTGAACCAAGAAGATAGTGCTGGCGAAACCCGAGGGTGAGGTGAGGATTCCACCACTGCCCCTTTTTGAATGAGAGAGATAATCTCTTCTTTTATGAATTTGTGATCTGCGCGGGAAAAAAGGAGAGGCATAGGAGGACTAGTTTGCTTTGGGGGGGCGTAAAAGTCTAGCTGAAAGCCCTGAACTGACTGGAGAACCCAAGGGTCCTGAGTAATGGACTCCCAAACCGGGAGAAACAGTTGAATTCTGCCCCCTAAAGTTACTTCTGAGGGAAGAATAATTCTCACCTGAATTTGTGCTGTCTTGAATGGAGCTACCTCCACGATATCCTCTTGAGTTTCTACCTCGCCCCCTGTAGCGATTGGGGTAGAAGTTGCCTTGGTTTGAGTAGTTTCCTCTGTTGCCTTGGGAGGCATATCTTGGGGCCTGATAGCTTCGGCCTGGCGCTCGACCCCTGAAGCGTCCGGCCCGTATAAAAAGAGCATTATTGAATACCTTTTTGATGTTAGATTGGGCTTTATCAAGGGCTGTGAATGTAGCTACGTATTTGTTCAAATTGGAAATAAATTTATCTCCGAAGAGCATTCCGTTAGCCGCTGGTCCGGCTTCGTTAATGGCCAACTCAGCGAGCTTTGGGTCTAAACGAATGAGGAAAGATCGTCTGCGTTCCGTTGACATGGCGCAGTTTGCGTTTCCCAGGAGGCAGATTGCTCTCTGGGTCCATTGAAGTATCGCTTCCGTATCCAAGGGGGTTTCGGTTTCCTTGGATTCTACAGCTAAATCCAATATTTTTGTTAGCGGACCGGACATGTCCAATAATTTGTCCTGGCAACCTTTCCAGGCACGGTCTAGACCCTTTTTTGGGTCCTTGGCGAATTTCCGGAGAAAGGTCGCCATGTTAGGATCCAGTTCTGGTGTGTCCGCTACTTTGCCTAGGAGGGAGGGACGGGGGCACTCTGATCTAAGAGTGTTGCGTACCTCTTTCTCAAAGCTTCTGCGCAGCCTGTCTTGGACGTAGTTCGCCACCTCTTGTTGGGGAACCCACTCAGTAGAGCGAGGATGAATGATATCCTCTGGAGAGAATAAGAGGTTCTTGCCTTGCGGGGTGTCATCTTTGGGTGTATTATGCTTCACTTTGCGCTGCTTTTTGCGCGGTTGAGGATCAGCTAATGATTCATCCGAATCCGATTTTGAGGAAGAGGGGTCGTGGTAACTGGATTGGGAAGATGGTTGCACAGGATTGGAAGGCGAAGTTTGAGGGGGGAGAAATCCTCCATAGGCATGGTCACGCAACACAGATTTTGCCATTTGTGACAAAATTTCCGCAGAAGAGGTGCCACCTGAGCACTGCAGTTTAAGACCCAACACGTCACCGGAATCCCCGGTTTGTAGGCGAGGTTGTTGGCTACTTTCGCCTAAAAATTCTCTTCTAGCGAAGTTAGATAGAGGTTGAGTAAAAGGCTTGAGGGCCTGAATTAGCGCCCAATTCACGGAGTCTTGCACATGGTAACCCAGTGCTTCCACCAGTCTCTCCTCCATATGATGTTCTGAGGATGCCTTTTGCAGTTCGTCATACTGCTCTTCCTCATTGGCGTAGTACGCCATCTTAAGATATGTGTATAAGTCTTTGATAGGAGGAGTTGACAGGGGGGGGCAAAAACCCTGAGCAGGTGTGTAAATTCTCTTTTTGATTTATCTGGTAAACAAGTTTTAAAGTGGAGGGAGCCACCTGCCAAATTTTCAATCTTATAGTAATTATTTGTACATTTTAAGTATGCCCCCTGAGCCAAGCTCTATAAGTATTGTTTCAGCCCCTACGGGCGCTCTGGGGCCGATTAAACAGGAGAGTTGCCGCTCGCGTACTCGCGCCGCAAAGAAGCCGGTCGGAACCTCGGATCGGCTCAATGCGCGTGCGCACGCATGGGCAACGAAAGAGGACTGCGTCCTCTGAACGAGCGAGCGCTCGTTTTTACGGCCTGCTCTCGCTCCACACCGGTGGGGTAGTAATGTTGAGTGGCCATTAAGGGAGCGGAGCAAAGGCTCCGGAAGTCTTAAAAATAACGGAAGAAACAAATAGTTCTGACGCTCGCGCTACCAATATTAACCCTTATAAACTCGTCCATGGCATTAAAGCGGAGCGAAGCTCCGGATCGCTAAAAACAAGAATACAGAACACGATATTGTTAAGCGCGCTGCTTTACTGCAATATACTATAATAATACAACAAACTATTCTAGCGTTTCGGCGTGACTTAACTGGCTGCTGGAGCAGCAAAGAAAGAGGAAGGACTATAGAGTTCATGCTATTTATGGACAGTATCGTGCCATGATTGGTGGGCTAAGGCTCATGGGATTTGTAGTTTTGAAAAATTGTTGTTTTTATTGGCTGCTGTGTTTGTCAGTAAAGTTAAGAGAAAGAAAGTATAATCCGAAGCCTCCGGTCCTGACATAGAATCTGAAGAGAACCCACAGGAGAGACCCTAAATAGCCCTGAGAGTGGGATTGGCTACCTTATCAGGTATGGACCTTTAAGGAGGGGTCTCTGACGTCACCTGCTGGCACTGGCCACTCAGAGGCCTCCAGAGTGCGCCCACACCTTGCAAAGGAGGAGCTCTGGGCACCACCCCTAGGATGGTGATGGACAGGGGAGTGGTCAGTCCCCCCTTTCCTTAGTCCAGTTTCGCGCCAGATCAGGGAACAAGGGGTCCCTGAACTGGCTTATGCAAGGAGGGCACCATGTGTGCCCTTCAAAGCATTTCCAGAGGCTGGGGGAGGCTACCCTCCCCAGCCTGTAACACCTATTTCCAAAGGGAGGGGTTGTAACACCCTGCTCTCAGAGGAAATGTTTTGTTCTGCCTTCCTGGGCCTGGGCTGCCCAGTCCTCAGGAGGACAGAACCCTGTCTGTGACGTGGCAGAAGCTTTAGCTGTAATGCAAGCCTCAGAGAGCAGGTTTGGCAGTAATCTGAGTCCATGGTGGTGCCCTCAGGATGCATGGAATTGGCTCCCCAATACCAGATTTGGAATGGGGGGGGACAATGCCATGATCTTAGACATGTTACATGGCCATATTCGGAGTTACCATTTGTGAAGCTACATATAGGTATTGACCTTCATGTAGTGCACGCGTGTAATGGTGTCCCCACACTCACAAAGTCTGGGGAAATGGCCTTCTACTATGTGGGGGCACCTTTGCTAGTGCAAGGGTGCCCTCACACTTAGTAACTTTGCACCTAACCATCAGCAAGTGAAGGTTAGACATATAGGTGACTTATAAGTTACTTAAGTGCAGTGAAAATGGTTGTGAAATAACGTCTGTTATTTCACACAGGCTGCAATGGCAGGCCTGTGCAAGGGTTTGTCTGAGCTCCCTATCTGTGGGTGGCAAAAGAAATGCTGCAGGCCATATGGATCTCCTGGAACCCCAATGCCCTGGGTACCTGTGTACCATATACTAGGGACTTATAAGGGGGGGTCCAGTGTGCCAATTGAAATTGGTAAATGAAGTCACTAGCCTACAGTGACACATTTAAAAGCAGAGAGAGCATAAGCACTGAGGTTCTGATTAGCAGAGCCTCAGTGACACAGTTAAGCACTACACAGACTCACATTAGGCCATAAACTATGAGCACTGGGGTCCTGACCAGCAGGATCCCAGTGAGACAGGCAAAAACATACTGACATACAGGTAAAAATAGGGGTATCATGCCAAGGAAGATGGTGCTTATGTTGCACAACCTGGCCCTCAGACGCCATGTACCTTTCCTGCAGGAGGATGAGACTGGAGATGCCCCTGTGGGAGCAGTGGACCCTGAGGATAGTGAGGATGAGGCGGCAGAGGATGAGAACAACAGATCACCAGTTATCTAATAACACACAGGTGAGACAGTGCAGCTTCACATTTCTATGACTATTGTACTCTGTGTGGCATTGGCATGCTGGCATTACCCACTTCTTTTCCCTACTTACTGTTACCTATGGATATTAATTTTGCAGATGTTGGTGATATGACACCATTCTCCTGGTGTGATCACAGCAGCCAGCTACAGGTCATTAATACTATGCTCATTCTGTGTGCAGTTCATTTGCAATGGTTGTAGCTGTTTCAAGCAAACAAATGTGCAATATCCAAGGGTGTTTATTGTTGTGCTAAAATATAGAGGGGAAAGTGCAATGGAATGGGGTGATGATGGAGGAAAGTCCAGGGTATTGTTCCAGTCTGTTTGTAACACAGTTGCATTGTCCATGGGGACATAGGAAGGGGAGCAATGGCAGTTCAAGGTGACTGAGTGGGACACAAGGGGGACAATCAGGAGAGTCTCATTTCCTGGTGGTGGTCTTGGCAAGTGTCTCTGGCTTCTGTCTGGTTCACAGGGAACGTTTGCTGGGTGGTTCACCTTCTGCAGAGGGAGGGGTGCTAGTGGCCTGTTGGTCCTGTGGCGGGGCCTCCTGGCCACTTGCGGATATGGAGGGCTGTTCAGATGACTGGCTAGTGGCAGGGGCCCACTGGTGTGCTGTTGCCTCCCTCATGATGTTGGCCATGTCTGCCAGCACCCCTGCTATGGAGATCAGGGTGTTGTTACTGACCTGCAAGTCCTCCCTGATCCCCTGATACTGTCCCTCTTGCAGCCGCCTGTTCTCCTGCACGTTGTGTAGGATCTGGGCCATTGTGTCCTGGGAATGTTGGTAGGCTTCCAGGATCTCAGAGAGTGCCTCCTGGAGAGTCGGTTTCCTGCTCCTGTCCTCCCAGTGTCCCTGTTGGCCTGTGCCTCGGTCCCCTGAACGGTGTGCCCACTGACACTGACCCCAGGTCCCTGATTGTCTTGCGGGCGAAGTGTGGCGTGCGGTCCCAGTACAGGTGGGCACACTGCTGATGGACGTATCCTTGGGACAGAGGTCTGGGTACACCGGGTGGGTGCTGTGATGTTGGATCCTGGTGGGGGAGGCTCTGTGGTGGTCTGTGACTGGGCGTGGGTGACCGACTGTCCAGTGTTCCCTAATGGGCCAGGTAGCTTGACCAGCTCCAGAAGTCCAGAGTTACTGTCATCACTGTGGGCCTCTTCTGTTGGGAGACTGGATAGTGGTGGCACCTCCTCCCCAGTGACCTTGGCTGGGGTACCTGTGGGGATGTAAATAACGTATTATGCTTCAGGTGTCTGACATTTGTACTTCTATAGCTTCCCCTCTATGGTTGTTGTTCCCCTGCCAGCTTTTGCTTGTGTACGTTGATGTATAGTGGTTATGATAGTTTCCCAATGCAGCACATGCTTTACTGATGAGTGTCCATGCAGGGCTGGGAACGGTGACCATGCATTGGTACAGCATGCAGGGCTTGGCATTGGGATTAGTGTGATCTGATGGTGGAGTGTGTGAGATGGAGTGGAGTGAGGTTGAGGGTGTGTGATGGCATGCAGGTATGGGGGGTGATAATTGTTAAAAGTTGACTTACCAGTGTCCAGTCCTCATCCAACTCCGGCCAGTCCCTCAGGATGCAGTATTGCCAAGACTTACTCCTCCCATGCTGTGAGTTGTGTGAGAGGAGGTGTGGGTCTATAGCGAGCTGGTGTCTTGCTGCAATGGAACGTACCCTTCCCCGTAGGTCGTTCCACCTCTTCCTGATGTCGTCCCTTGTTCTTGGATGCTGTCCCACGGCATTGACCCTGTCCACGATTCTCCACCATAGCTCTATCTTCCTTGCTATTGGTATCTGCTGCACTTGTGCTCCAAAGAGCTGTGGCTCTACCCTGATAACTTCCTGCACAATGACCCTTAACTCTTCCTCAGTGAAACGGGGTGCCTTTTTGGTGCCATGGGTGTTGTGTGATGTGTGTTGGTGAGGGTGTGTTGGGGTGTGTGATGTGGAGAGCGTGAGGGGTGTATGGGTGTGAGTGGTGTGTGTGTCTAGTTGTCTCAGCTTTTTTTCTCAGTCTCGTGGTGGCAATAGTTGTTGGTAAAGGGCTGTGGGTAATGTGGGTGTGTGTTTTATAGCGGTATGGGTGTGGTGTGTGTATGGGTGTCAGGTGTGTGTTGTTACAAATTGGCCAATGTGGTGGTGTTTTGTCTGTGGGTGTGAATTCTGAGCGCGGTGGTATGTACCGCCAACTGTTTACCACCATTGAAAGTTTGCTGTGGTGATTCATGGGTCATAATGTGATGGGTGTTGTTCTGTTGGCGTAACAGTGTGGGTTTTGGGACCACCACTTCATCATTGACCTTTGGTCTGACGGATTTGTGTATGTGGCTGTATTCTGTCGGATTGGTGTGTGGGTGTGTCATAATATGGTGAACGGATATTCGCCAGCACAGCGGTAAGTTGGCGGCCGTTAGCACGGCGGTAAGCGGCGTTATCCGCCAATGTCCTAATGAGGGCCATAGTCTTTTAAACGTTTTGGCAACCTGGTATATCTTCTACCTAACATTTTGTAATCATCAGCATGTGACTCTTGAGCAGCCCCAACCCTTGTAGAATTCCTACTGTGTGACTCGTCTACCTTATCATTGACCACATTGCCAGCAGCTATGGCAGGTTCTCCTGCAACACGGAGTTGTTCCTTCCCACAGATGATACATTGCCACTCAAACCATCCTCCCCCAACCACCAATTCAACCTGTGACCTTCCTGAATTTGCATTAGTTAACACCCCAATACCTGGGGTGTTAACTAATGCTGCGTTTCTTTTGCACCACCATTTACCATTTTCCACCATAATGGCATTTATGGAGACTTCAACAAGTCTAGTGGTAGGAAAAAACTTAGAATTACCTTTCTTTAAATCTCAAGGCCTTTACATTTTTACTAAGTCACCAACACTAAACAATATATCCCTTGCCTTATGCAGCGCATCATAAATGATCTTACTTTTAATTTGATGTTGCAATACTGTGTTTCTTATTATTTTAGCATCAGGTAACCTCTTAGCAGCTCCTGTTCTTTCTCCCAAATGGGTATTGGATAGATCACAAGATTAATGTCTACCCCTCAACAAAATAAATGGAGGCACACCCGTGGTAGAATGTGCAGTATTATGGTAACCCCATAACCTATCACTCACCACTTTCAAAATCTCTTTCTAATTAGCAATCACAATCTGAATGGTTTCTTTTATCATTCTATTTACCCTTTCAACCATGCCATTGCCTTGTGGACTATACAAAGCAACTGTAAGATGTCTGATTCCATGTGTGTTAAGAAATTCCTGCATTGCCCTTGATTTGAACTGTCCACCGTTGTCTGTGACGATTGTTTGAGGATATCCTTCCCTATTAAATAAAGTGAGAGCAAATCAATAACATGGGCTCCCTCCAAAAATTTGCATTCCACCCATTTAGAATAATAGTCAACCACGACAGCATATCTCATTGTTATTGATATATCACCCATGGGCCCAACAACGTCCATACCCAGTTTTTCCCATTGGCCCTTTGGAAACTCAACAGGACTTAATTGAGAGATCTGTCACCCTGGTTACAATCAGGACATTCACCAACCCACATGTTAATTTCATTATCCATCCCTGGCCACCAATAAAACTCACAAATCCTCTTCCTCATGCTTGTAATGCCAGCATGACCTTGATGAGCTATGCTGATTAACCGGTTCCTGAGACTACTCGGGGCAACTAACATGCAGCCACGTAACACTAGATCATCTTCAAGAGACAATTTGTCTTTAATCTTGTGAAAGGACTTGATATCTTCTTCAATATACTTTTCATGGGGCCAGGCTTTGACAATAAATGTCTTCAGCTTGATTAAAGCATTATCCATGCCCACATAATTTTGCCATTCTTGCAAATAAATTGTTTTGTTAACCACTACAATGCCCTCAACCAATCCTACAACACATTCAACCTCCTCCATCACAGCTCCCTCCTGGTTATTTACCAGACATCTGGATAAGAAATCTGCTCTGGTATTCTTTGCTCTTGAAATATGTTTCACTTCAAAATTGTAATCATGCATTCTAGCTAATAACCTGACTAGCCTTGCGCTAGCTTTACCTAAATCTTTATTGGTATGTAAGGACACCAGAGGTTTATGATCTGTTATTAGAGCAAACTTACGGCCCCATAAATAAGTGGAAAAATGTCTGGTTGCCTGCACACAAGCCAACGCTTCATACTCAATTGTGCCATAATTAAGTTCCGAATCAGATAAACATCTAGATGCGAAAGCTATGGTGCATTCTATTCCATCAACAACAACACAGCCCCCAACCCAATCCCACTGGCATCCATTGTGATAATAGGTTTTACATTATCCACAAAGGGGTGTAACATGGGTGTCTCAATAATAAGGTGTTTAAGGTTAACAAATGCCTCGTTCTCTTCAACCCCCCCCCCCCCCACGTACTCCAAGCCCTTCCTTAATAATGTCCTGAGTGGTTCAGTTTGTAAAGCAAAATTCTGGATAAACCTTGAATAATTATCACACATAAGCTGATCTTTGTCTTGTGCCTCAGGGCTCAACCAATTGTGACTTGGGTCTGATACCAGTTTCGGATACAACATGGCCTAAATATTCTACTTCAGGTCTCATAATACTGCACTTTTCCTTCTTGATCGTCAACCCATGACTCTCTAAAACATTTAAAACATCACCCAAGACTCTTATATGACCTTGCTCTTCTCTGTAAAAGCAAGTATATCATCCTCATAAGCCAGAACTTTGTTATTCCCTCCAAAAAGTTGAAACATGAGCCTCTGGAATACAACTGCAGCTGAGGCTAAGCCAAAAGGTTACCGTAAAAACTCAAATGCACCAAACGGTGTATTAAATGTGGTCAGCTTCTTTGATTCCGTGCACAATTCAATTTGATGATAAGCTGTACGTAGATATAAAATTGAAAAAAAAAACTTTGCATTTCCTAACTGTGCTAACGTATCCTGAATCTTAGGGAGAGGAAAACAATCCACTAAAATGTTTTTATTGAGTGACCTCAAGTCCACACAGAGTCTTACATCACCATCTTTCTTTTTGGCTACAACTGTAGGGGAGACCCATTCTGAGGAATTAATAGTTTCTATGACTCTATCAGAACATAATTTGTCCAAATGTTCTTTTAGTTGTTGTTGTTCTTCTTTCACACTCACTCAAAGGGACATTTTTCACTTTATACACCACAGGAATAGCATTGAAAAAAAAGAAAAATCATGTTTAAACCCTTTCACCAAACCCAACTGATTTTCAAATTGTAGATGATTCCACCAAAGAAATTGGATGCTCAGAACCTAGTTTCAAAATCATTCCAAGATCACCTTGATCTCTCCAGCCTAAAATATTGAAGCCTTTTCTTGCCACATAAATCATTGTAACAATTGATCTTTCCTGAAACTGAATAGATTTTTTGAAAAATCCTACCAATTCAATATTGTGACCTTCAAAAGCAACACTGCGGATGTCTGGAGGAAATAACGGATTTGCAGCCCATTCAGATTCATACAAAGTTTCCGTAACAAAAGAGATAGGTGACCCAGAATCAACTTTAACCGCAAACTTGAATTTGTCAATGCAAATGCCACATACTGGGTCACTAATGTGAATTTGATCTGTCTCCAACATGTTAACCGATAACACTACTAGGCTGTCAAAATCATTGGTTAATTCAAGGGGGTTAATCGTACTTTCCTCTTTTACAGAACTAGGCCTAATAGTACTCCTACAAACTTTTGTGAAGTGCCCCATTGTTTGCATTTAAGACAAGATTTGTTCAAAGCTGGACAATTTTCTGCATTTGCCATATGGTTCTGCGAACCACATCAGAAACAAACCCCATAAGAACTCTTTTTCCCTCCTTTCTTCACAACTTTTTCAGTTGAAACAATTTTTTTTTTTTTTTTAAAGCAAGTGCACTAATATGTTCAGTGGAGATTAAGTCGTTTTCTGCATGCGGTTCCTTTGAAGCTTGAGTAGATCTTTCTATTCCTCTTGCAATTTCTAGTGTCTTTTGTAAGTCTGGATCCAGACAACACAACAATTTCTCCTGAATGCGTCCATCACAACAATTGAGGACAACCTGGTCTCTAAAATAATTATTTAAATCTTCATCTGAAAGTAGCTGCCAACACTCTTAATTCAGCCAGAAATGTATATATAGACTCGTGGTAATTGTTTCCTGGAGAAAAAAAATGGGTGTCTTTCCACAATGATGCTAATTCCATCTTTGAAATGATTCTCCAGACTAGTAACTGCTTGCATGTATATATCCCATTCTGTATTTGGAGAATAGTAGGCAAATGATTAGAAATGCATTGACCTTCTGCATTCCAAACAATTGTAAAGCAATGAAAATTTCCTTTTTGCAGCTAATTTATCACCATCAATGGCTGTCATATAGCTATTTACAAAAATATTGAACTAGTGTAACCATTCGTATTTTCTGATGCCTGGTTCCGGTAAAAATGGTGGAGGGAAATTAGCATTCTGCATGCTGTATAATTAACAATACAATTAACTGTGTTAAAAAATTGAATGTATTTAAATTCGCTTAATGAATATAAAAGTATCCCTTTTTGAATATGAAATAGATGAAACTGTCGAATTGCTATTGAAGTTAATGAATTTGTTCCCAAAATATGGCTGCCAAACACATTCCTGTTGATTTCAATGGGAGTTTGGGCTTGTTTTTAGATGTCTATTTGTAACTGAAATTAAATAATTTGTTCCCAAAATATGGCCGCCAACATATTTCAGGTGATTTCTGAGGAAATTAGAGCTTGTTTTTCCACCTGATAAAGATAACACTACGTGTACGTCTATGTCACAAGATCCTGTTTGAAAAGGAGCATGAGCTGGAGCCTCTGGACAACAATGCAGGTGAACATTATGATAAAAATAACGCTTTGCAGTTAAGGATTGTATCAGCAGTTGTCAACAAAAGCTATTAAAGTTAATTTCTTTCTCGCTTTGTGTATATCCAATCACACATATAAAAATTGTACCGGTGCTGTCCTGCCTTTGTGGAATTTCCACTCATCACCAAAAGGAAGTGTCCCATCCAAACACGAAGACTCTGTATAATTAGTAGAGGAGTTCATTTCTTCCAGTAAATACAGAACAGCACACAACATTCAGCCCAGCTCGTCGCGAAGCCCAGCAATAACTGCCATGGCTCGAACGTACCTTCTGAATGTTGTGTGAGTTCTGACATTACATTCCAATGTAAACACAACAGTGTTTCATAACCCTCAGCTGTTGGAGTATTCCAGGAGGGGTGAGAGCAGGGGCCATGTTGAAATCTGAGGCGAGGAACAAGAACAATATCAGGCAGTGAGGAAGAGTAGGTGATCCCACAAGTCCATATGAGGCTTTCTGCCTATCAGGAAGATAAAGCCATGTGTCATGAGTGATACCCTACACACGGGGGCAGGGGTTGAGCGGTATTATATGTATGCTTTACATCCAAAGACAGGTTGCGGCCAAGAGCACGGATCGTCTCCAGGAGCGGTCAGCTGTAGAGCCAAGGGGAGACTTTGCACACCGAAAGCCTATCCCAGGCCGCACTAACCAGGGAGTGTTATAACATTCTTTACGCACTCAGCCCTAGAAGCAGATGACTGCCTCCCACTGGCACAAGTACCTACAGAAACGTCTCCCTTCCCATACAGCTCCTACTGCGGATTCACAAGTGCATCTAGTGGGTGGGAAATGGAGGTGCTGCAGGAGATCAGACTGTGGGTGAGAGTGGCATTCACCTCCCTCTCAAGTGCTCTGTTAACTTGTTAGTGTATTAATTCTTCCCCTCCCTATTCCTCTGTCACTGATCACCCATTCCACTTAAACCTAATTCCCTTGCTAGTTTACTCCTAAACCCCACCCCTTCATTTCCTCCAAAGCACAGCTACCAATAACATTACATTGCCCAGTGAGATGTTAGAGAAGGCCATCTGTAATGGGTATGTTAGGAATGGGGTCCCTAGTTGGCAGTCAGTTTGTACCCTGTCCAAGTAGGGACCCTCGCCCAGTCAGGATACGGGAGATACCCGCTCCGATAACCCAAGCTCACCCTCTTGGTAGCTTGGCACAAGTAGTCAGGCTTAACTCAGAAAGAATGTGTAAAGCATTTGCACATAACATACAGTAACACAGTGAAAACACTACTAAAGGACACCACACCAGTTTTAGGAAAATAGCCAATATTTATCTATATAAAACAAGACCAAATACAATAAAAATCCAACATACAGTAAAAAAAAATATGAATTCGGTAGGTTTACTCAAAAATACAGTTCCATGAAGTCAGTAGCTCCACCTGGGGCTATCACGGCGTCATGATTAACAAAACCAACGGATCAGGCTGGCCGCAGCGTCGCGAGCCAGCTACGGTGTCGGGAAGACCTGCAAACAGTACCTTGGATTTGTAGGGCATTGTGATCCTAGCGGTGAGCTCCGGAGAACGGCGTCTCAGACGTTGCAGTGTCTGTTCCAGAGTCGGTGCAGGAGTCGTCAAGCCCTTGAAGTCACACACGTTGCAGATTGAACTCCGGGCTGATGAAGTCAGGAGCACGGGCGTTGATGGCGTCAGGGCTTCGGTGCGAAGTGGGACGATGTGAGGTGTGTTTCCCGCAGGTCACGGTGCAGGCAGCGGCTCGGTGACAGCATCCAGCAGCGTCGTGAGACGAGGGCTGCGGTGTGAAGCAGGGCGGTGCAACATGCAGTGTCCACAGGTCATGGTGCAGGCAGTGGCTGCATTGTTGCGGAAGCGATGTCTTCGGTAGTTCCAAGCCAGCGGCGCAGGACGGGACGATGCATCATGACCCTCACAAGCGGTGTCCACATGCCATGGTGCAGGCAGGGATGCCTTGTGATGACACTGGAGTCGATGGTGCTGGCGTCGGTGGACCGGGGCTGTGATGCAGGATGGGACGGTGCTTCGTGCTCCTCACGAGAGGTGTTAACAAGCCACGGTGCAGGCAGTGGTGCCGGTGTCAGCAGTAGCATGGTCAGTGGGGAGGCCCAGGCTGCGGTGTGAGCAGTCGACGGCGGAGTGCGGGATCCACAGGTCGTGGTGCGAGCAGCGGCTCGGGGAAGTCGTCTGATGACGGTGTTGGTGAGACCAGGGTCGCGGTGTGAAGTAGGGCAATGCGACTCCATGCAGCATCAGCAGGTCACGGTGCAGGCCAGCGGCGTTGTCGCTGTGGTTTCTCCTCTTGAACAGCACAAAACACCCAGTTCCCACTGCTGCAGGTCGAGGAAACTGATGTCTTTGGTGTCCCTGAGACTTCCAACAGGAGGCAAGCTCTACTCCAAGCCCTTGGAGAACTTTCTCAAGCAGGACACACAGCAACGTTCACCCTTTGCACTCTTTTAAGGCAGAATCAGCCACTGCAGGCCAGTCCAGCAGAGCAACACAGCAAAGGGACAGTACTCCTACTTCAGTTCTTCAGCTCTTTTCCTTGGCAGAGGTTCCTCTTGATTCCAGAAAGATTCTAAAAGTCTGGTGTTTTTGGTCTTCTTCTTAAACCCTGTTCTGCCTTTTGAAGTTGGCAAACTTCAAAGCAAAGTCTCAGGTGTTTGCAAGATCCTTCCTTGTCCAGGCCAGGCCCTAAACACACACCGTGGGGTCGCAGAATGACTACTCCTCCTTCCCCTCTATCTCAGATGGCTCATCAGGATATGAAGGCTACACCCCTACCCCCTTTTGTGTCACTGTCTAGAGAGGTGCAGAACAGCCCAACTGTAAAACTGACCCAGACAGACAATCCACAAACAGGCAGAGTCACAGAATGGTTTAAGCAAGAACAGACAACTTAAAAAACAACTTCACTAAAATCTGTATTTTTAAATAGCGAGTTCAAAGACCCTAACCTCCATATTTGTATCTGCTCTCAAAGGGAATCTGCGCTTTAAGGATATATAAAGGCAGTCCTCTTGTTAACCTATGAGAGAGATAGGCCTTGCAGGGTGAATACTGAATTTGGCAGTATTTCACTGTTAGGACATATAAAACACACTAGTATATGTCCTACCTTAAAAATACAGTGCACCCTGCCCCTGGGGCTACCTATGGCCTACCTTAGGGGTGCCTGACATGTAGTAAAAGGGATGTTTTAGGCCTGGCAAGTGGGTACACTTGTCAAGTCGAATTGGCAGTTTAAAACTGCAAACATAGACACTGCTATGGCAGGTCTGAGCCATGTAAGTGGCACAACCAATGCTGCAGGCCCACTAGTAGCATTTGATTTACAGGCCCTGGGCACCTCTAGTGCACTTTACTAGGGACTTTCCAGTTAATCAATATGCCAATCATGGATAAACCAATCAACAGTACAATTTACACAGAGATCATATAGGCTTTAGCACTGTTTTAGCAGTGGTAAAGTGCCTAGAGTCCTAAAGCCTACAAACACTGGCCAGAAAATTAGGAGGAAGGAGGCAATAAGACTGGGGCTGACCCTGTAAAAAGGGCCAGGTGCAACAGGAGTACCTGTAAGATGTAATGGATACATGTACAAGAAATTCTTCTAATCCTGCATTTCTGTCATTTGTGGAATTGTGTGGCCGTACTTACCTGTTGTAGGATTGGTTTTACCTCACCTGTGCTCTCATGTTCACTTGCTCGGCTTGGGTGTACCAAGTGCTTCTGCCAGACAGTTGCTGTTGGAATTCACAGGACGAGGATCATCTGAACGTGCGCTCCTGTACTTCATCTAAAATCCTGCTTCTGCATTCATACCTACCGCTTTACACAGTTTCATCTGCAAGTTTCTTTCCTCAATATCTTTACCTTGTACCATCCTGACCCTACACCTTTCACTCTCCCCTTCAGTGATTCGAGGAACACTTCGGGAGGCAGTAAGCACTGTATAATGTGGGACTGTAAGATGCGTATTATCCAAGAAGCCTCCCTACACACAGGAAATAGAGCAATCTATGCACTATAAAGTATATTAAACAAACTGAATTATCTCAACACTTGACTCATTGTGTTTCTTTGATCATCTACAGAAGGCTTAGTTGGCTTACTAGAATTCAAACCTGTGACCTGAAGTTACACAGACATCTCTGAAGCACGCACTCAACCCACTGATCTACTGTCACTGTTAACTGCTACCAGTTAAGTCACTGAGCCACTCAATTAAATCTTGAATGCTATGTAAGCAAATCACTTAAAAAAAAATAGCTATGTATTTGAATAACACAGTCTGACTCTCAGATCTGGGAGATGGTGTCTGGAGTATTGAATGATCCTCAGGTTTGCCGAATAACTCCTTGCCACAACAATTTCTTCAGCCTTAGCCTTCATTTTACAAGTATAATTAAACTTATTCAGTTGAACTACAGTGTCCACAATTCACACCTGTGGCACTTGCACAAGCTCAAAATAGACATAAAATGCTCCCCAGAAACGGAATTAGGTTACTTGTACAGTGCAGTTTTGACATTTAGGTAGCCTCGTAGCGCTTTCAATTTATTTGCTAATTCAAAGCACTCATTTTGTTAGCTCTATCTAATGTTGGGTCTGTTTGTTGACGAGTTTAATGGGTGAAAAGCGAATAAGGTGCAACCCTCTGTGCTGACTTGAAGTTGCATTTACATCAGGATGAGCAAGCCTAAAGAAATTGCAATCTTTCTTGTGTGATAGCCCTAAATGCACTCTATTTTTAGTTCAAAGCCAACATTGCTAAAGACTTCTTGCGAAATATTTAGAAAGCTTCTCTGGGAATGCTTTTCACCCCTTGCTTACCATTAGTTTTGCATTAGTAAATCCCATAGGACTCGAATACCCCAGTTTAGCCCCAGCCCTAGCACAACCCCAGTGACACACTGACAAATTATATCTTTGTTGTGAGTGGAACATTTTCTTAAAAACAAAGGAAATAAGCATTATCGAGCATGAAGCTATTGAGTCAACAATAAGTGAAATATTGTGAAAACATAATTAAAACAGATAGGTAAGTAAATCATGGAGAGCAACATCAGAAAGGTGAATAAATCAGATGAACATACCCTACCCCTAACAGCACCAGGGCACCTCCTGCATTCCTAAACACCACTGGTAAAACCACACACCTGCATCCGTGTGTGGGGGGCAGTCTCCACCTTTCTGTCCCTTGTCCTCATGCAAGAGGTACCACCTCCCCCCCCCCCCAAACACCAAGCTGCCATGGGGCTGCGATGAGGTACCCAGGAGCTGAAGCCCCGTGCCAACCCCGTGATCTGGGCACTTCAGCCCCTAAGCTGGTGTGCACATCCGCTGGTTGGTTCAGGACTGCTGGACCTTACCCTTAGTGTTGTCCAAGGGACCATCTGCTGCCTAGGGGTCAATTTACTAGTTGAGATCCCACCACAGGGACAACCAGGGCCAAGAGGTCCTTCACCCTCCGCACCCCAAAATATGTTCTGAGTAAAGGACCAAATGTCTGCAATAAACAGATCTGTACTCGCATCAGATAGATGTACTCCATTTGTGGAACATGCGCTCGCCCTTCAATATTTTGTGTGGGATATTCCAAAGACGTCCAGGGCACAGCTTAGCCAACTCAGAGTCCAATCACCGCACACATACATTGATAGTCCGGGGCTTAATATCTCTGCCCCATTCGCGGCTGGCGGCCGTGTGCGACCACGAAATAGGTGCCTTTGGGAAGTCTTTTGCGAGCTGAGCAAGTTCCTTCAAGATTGCCTACTTAAGGCCCTTGCGCCCCAGGTTTACCAGGTAATTCCCTCCAAGATGCACAATGATAGGGTCCGGGAACTGAAGTCCCTCACAACCCTTTGCTACCTTGATCCGCTGTTGTAACTGTGTGGTGCGCAGGCCTCCAATTCCACACCAACGGAAGGACATGTCTATTAAAGGCACTGGCTTGGGCTTATAGAGCTGTTGCAACCTGCAGGCTGCCAGACGGCCGAAGAAATGACCAAGACCCACACTACACAAGACGGCATTCTACTAAAACAGAAAAGATACAAGCATGAAAACACGATAATAAACTACGATTGCACAGTCATTGCAAGTCAGGGCGAATGTATCTTTTGTAAGACACTGATGACCAGTGGCCTCTTTTTTTTGTTGTTGTACCTCCTCAGGATGACATGCCCGCGCCCAACGTGGCTGCACTTGTTCTAAACAAATGTGAAGAATAGCCAGTTGGGTTGACCCCAGCTGCCCGAAACGTGGCAAACAAGAGTGCAGAGAATTGATAGCGTGATAAGCAGCCCCTATTAGAATGGATGAATAAGGTTGGGGATTGCCTATCTGGCCGAACCGCTAAGTAAGACCCCAAGCGGTCAACTGGACAAAGTGAGGAGCCCGGTGCCGCCCTGAGTTTGATCGCTGCCCCCTTTCACTCCAGGTCCGTCTTGGACCGTCTCAACTAAATCACCAGCCATTCTACACCCATTCGAACATCCGCCTACTGTAAGCCTCCTGTGAAATCAGTCTTACAAGACCCCACCAGTTCACTAACCCAGAAGGCCCCATAAAAGGCCACTGTAACTGTTGCCGCAAATAGGGTAGCCTCATATGCAGAGGTGCAAACCACTTGCAGGTTGGAGAGAAGGAGACCCAAAATATGCAGAGTAATGTGGCGTCTCCTGTCTTTTCCACTGCCTTCAAGTCGTGCCCATCCAGCCACCGCTCTTGTGTTAACAAAGGAATGAATCCTATTCCGTCTTGTAATTTTGCAAAACATCTGATAGCAAGGTGAGCCTTTGCACATGATACTGCCTTGCCCTGCTCGCTGAGGCTACCCAAAAAATAAAAAATAAAAATCGCTAATGGGCTGTGCCGAGAAAACATCCGCCACCTTGTGCACCTACAGAAAAGATCTATAGCAGGCAAATTACTTTTCATAAGACACTCATGTTCGCCAGTGACGCTGCCACTAAATCCAGTAAGGCCAGATACCAATCCTACACAGATGTGATGGGACTCTATCATTCCTGAAACTCCTGCATCATGGAGCAAGATGTGGCATCAGCAGCGTTATGATTTCCAGGAACATGTTTTGCTTCAAACGGGATATTATACTTCATTCACAATAGTACCAAATTCTGTAGTTATCTCAAAACAAACCTGCACAATGCCCCTTGCGTGCTGATGGCTTCCACCACCCCCATATTGTCACACCAGAAAATAACACAACTGTCCCTCAGCACCTGTGCCCATACTGTTACTGCTACTATAATTGGTTCAATTCCAAGAAAGCAATATTCCTGGTGATGCCATTATCATGCCAGGCTGCCGGCCAGTCCCCCCTGCACCATTCAGTGCCCAATTTAGCTCCAAACCCTATGCTGCCCTCTGCGTTAGTGAAAAGACCCATGGCAGAACTAGAGACTGGCAGGTATGGGGATGTTTTTCTTTAAGGCCTGCCATTGCCCTAGCAATGGACCGAGAAAAGGGACAAGCCATAGGGATAATCTTGAGGGCGAAGTTCAGCTGACCCACTAGAACCTGGAGTTGGTGTAAAGTGACCTTCTTCTACCCTAACACCCTGTCGACTGCCTGATCACAGGGGAGGCGGCATTCGCCAGCAACAGTGTCAATTTCAATACCAAGGAATGTAAGGCAAGTTGACGGGCCTACTGTCTTCAGTGGGGATAAGGGGACCCCCCCCATATCATTAAACATGGAAGTCAAAGTAGTCAACGCCCAGGAGCAGGTCCTCGAATCCCAAGGGACCAGCACCAAAAAGATCGGCAAGGTAGTGAATAACTTCTTTATGGCCTGTACGCATAGTAAATATCCATTGTAAAAGGGAGCTAAACTGCTCAAAGTAAATACATGACACCCTACACCCCATCGGGAAGCATTTATCGTAATAATAGGAGCCTTCAAATTGGAATTCCAAAATGTGCATCAGCAGTAATCAGAATGCAGATTCTATATCAGTCATAACCAAGGCAGGCTCAAGAAAGCTTACTTCTCAAGTAAGAAATTGAGTCACCAGAGTCCACTGAGATCAACCTATATGCTACGAGCAGGTTAAAATCATGGTCGTAGGAAGTGTGGGGGATGCGGCGGATGTATTCTCCTTCCCCCCCCCCACCAGATTTTGGATGGTGGGGGACACGGGGGACAACATAATTTCCCCTCTCACTTCCATTATTCAAAGGGCCATTAGCACACAAAAGCGCTACTTCTAATAGCCCTGCACTGACCTGCCTCCAATCTGATGGTCACAGAATAAAGGAGCATCAGGAGGCCCCCTTCGCCCTCTGTACTTTTGTTTGTCATGTTTACAGTTGTGCGCAATAAGTGCACATGAGAACAAAGGGAGCGAGGAGGAGAAAAGAGTTTTTGATGATTGCGGTCTGCATTTTTGGCCCTACCCTTACCTGCCGCCTTGAAGAGGAGTGCTGCAGGACAATGAGTAAGATCTAAAGAGAAAACAGTCTCCCTCAGCCGGATGCCTGCAGGCTAGAAAGGAGACTCTGTGAAACACAATATTTGTAGTTGCCTAAGATCACACCAGTTGGTGAAATACGGAAGTCGAGATTGGGCCCAGATTTTAACTTTTCACACTACACAATTTAGCTGTTAGAAGGATATCTTTTTCTAACATTTATGCTTAATTTATTTTTTTTTTAAACAGGAAGAAGCCATTTTCATTTTGGGCTGTTATGCCTAGTGTTATTTATGTTGTTACATACTTAAGCATATTGAAGTATATTATCATTCTCTATCTATCTTTTCTTCCCTCTACTCTGAAACAATCTACCCTATGCCATGGCACCCTACACCACTTTTCTCCATTCTGTGCTACTCTACACCACTTCACTCTACTCTGCAGCACTCTACACTACGCCACTGCAATCTATGCTATTCTACTCTAATGTACACTACACTCTACACCAGTGCACTCTTAACCACTTCACTCAAAACAAATGCACTCTGCCACTGTACTGTATGTCAGTCTATTCTGCGCCACAGCAGTCTGCCAATGCACTTTACAATACACCACTGTACTCTACGACCCTCTAATCTGCATCATTGCACTCTCTGCCTCTGAACTCTACACCACTCTACTCTGCACTCAATGCCACTGTACTCTGCCCCACTGCACTGCATTCTGATCTAATCTACTCTACACCACTCCACTCTAGGGCACTTCACTCTACTTTGAAACCATCTCCTTTATGCCACTGCAATCTACACAACTGCACTCTATGCTATGCCAGTCCAATCTACCCTGTACCACTCCAATGTACCGTGCGCCACTCTATGCTACTGCACTCTACATCACTATGCTCAACTCTGCAAAACTCTATTCTTCACCACTATACTCTACAGCAATCTACGCTATGCCATTGCACTCTATTCTACTCTGCACTCTATGCCACTCTTGTCTACTCGGTCACTGCACTCTATGCCAATACATTCTATGCCACTATACACCACTGCCCTTTAGGACACTGTACTCTGCCACTGAACTATACTACTCTCTACTCTGCACCGCTCAACTTTATGCCACTCTACACCAATGTACTCTATGCCACTACACTCTACATCACTGCACTCTACACCAGTCTCCTCTACCTTGCACCACACCTTTGTACCATAAACCACATGCAATCTATTGTGTGCCACTCCACACCCTGGGCCCTTCTACTCTTCACCACTCTACGCCACTGCGCTCTACACTAAACCAGTGCACTCTACAACACTGCACTCTATACCACTTCACTCTACACCACTCAACTCTACTCTGCCACTTCACTCTGGCATTACACTCCATGATACTAGAATGACACTCTGTTCCATTAAATTCAAACACATTCTCCACTCTTACTCACTATACGCCAGTTCATTCCACTTTACACCACTCTATGCCACTCCACTATACAACAAGGTACTATGCTCAACAACTCTACCCAAATCTCCCTGTGCCACTTCACTCTTCTTTATGCCTTTCCACTCTACGACAATCTGACACTCCTATCTACTACACTCTGACATTACGCCACTCTACTACTACTTTATGGCATTGACGCTTGATTAGAGATTCAGATCTCCATTGATAGCCTTCTCACTCATGTGAGATGCGAGTCAGATTGGCATAAATACTATGAGCTAATGACTTCTTGATTCACTATTTGAGTCATTCATGTAAAAGCCGGTGTATGAAAGCTTGTAAATCATTGTGGATGCTAACCACTGTGCTATACGGGTTACTTTTTACATTTTTCTTGTCATTGGTGACATTGGGTAATCCAGATAACTTGTTTACTGCCTGAATACCAAAGTCTTTCTTGATTTCACCTGTTGATGTTTTTCCACTACATTTGATATTTTATATTTTGATTGAATAAATGCACGAAACCTTCCATTTGGATACTACCTTAATATCATTGTTTATTGGAGTGGTGTTGCGTTTTACTCAAGGGACCCCGTTCCTTTAGTTACTTTACTACTCCATTCTAGGATACTCTACCTACTCCATGACAGTACTCCACACCAGTCCGTGACACATCTTGCTCCTTTATGCCATTAACTTTTAGCCATGCTGAATAGTAGTCTTACTAGTGTACGGCATGGCTAAAACACATTGGCAAAGGTAAATGGATCTTGCATAGGCGAGACCTATTGGCTTTTCCAATGCTTGTTTATACGGTATAAACTTCGAAGTGACTTGCAATATCCTTATGTACGCAGGGGTATTTTACCCCATATAATACATGGTCACACCATCAACTTTCCATAAACCACTTAATCTTAGTGAATAGCTTCTATTACTGCAAGCTATTAAAATGGAGCTGAATAAAGAAAAGCAACATTCCATTTGTTGCTTTAAACAGCTGCATTAATTATGTTCTCTGACCTGATCTGCCTTTCACCTTGGCTGCTAGCTCTGGCAGAAGGCATTGTGATGTCAGAACTCGACTGTAAAAACCTTATAATATTTATTTTCTGAAGTCTTTTCATTATAATCAGTGAATGTCTTTTCTTTATACTCAGTGACTTGGTGCATCACAAATAGCTGATTCTAAAGAAATTAGTGACTGCTGTTTCTATAGGGATTAAAGAACCCCATGTTTATGTGGCCTGTAACTTCAAGAACTTCTTCAGTTGAAACGCTTTCAGTTAGGACTGCTGTGGAGCTGAGCTGCCCAAGATCAGACACGAGTAGAAGTGTTACTAGAACTATGGTTTCTGAGCACAGTTTACAACTGTTGTACCTAATCGCTTTTGATATCTCCCGTGGGGTTTCAATTAGCATGAGGTGAGGGGCATGATGGGTGTGGGGCACAAAGGGTATGTTCTTCTTTTTTACCTTCTTACCTTTTATTTGCTTGGTTCACCGAGATGCAAGGTTAATCAACATGTTATTTTCACATGAGCTAATTACTTTGTAAATAACAATAAAAGATACTTTCAGTCTGTGACAACATGCCTTCCTTTCTCCCTATTTCACTACCAATATATAAGATTGTGTACATTTATCAGAGCCTGCAGTTCACAAATATGCGATTTGTATAGAGTTGATTGAAAAGTCCCCAAAACTATCCCCCCCCCCACCCTCCTCGAAATGTATTGTCTCCTATACCCCTGGTTAAAATAGCAGCATGTCACTGCCGTTCATCTTTAGCTTTAGAAGAAAAATAATAAATAAAAAGCTAAAGAAGTAGTAACTGAAGTTCTCAAGACCCATGCCCTGGCAGGTACGTCTTCCTCTTGCCATGAAAGAGGCCAGTGGCAGCCCGTCCTTTAGGGCGGAGGGGCCACGCCCCCCCACCTTTTGCCCCTCATGAAGAGTGTCTGTCAGGCTGAACAAAGGTCAGCCTGACAGACACTCTTCATGTTCAGGTCAGGCAGCCAGGAGCAGACATGCGCGATTTGCGCAGACTCCTGGCTGCCTGAGCTGAACTTTGCTGGGCTGAGGAGGTCACAGCTCCTATGGGCGTGACCTCCTAGGCCCAGCAAAGGTGCCTCAAGGCCCTCCCCTGGGTGACGAGGAAAGCGTCACCCATTGACACTCGCCCTGGGCGCTTCAGGTTTGAGCCCTGAAGTGCCCAGGGTGAGTGTCAATCAGTGACACTTGGTCACAGAGTGGGGTGGGGTGGATGGGGTCAGCAGTCTCACTGACCCCATCCCACTCTGTGACGAGGCTGGGACTGCTGCCTTCCCTCATTGGCGGACCTCAGCCAGTGAGGGAAGGCAGCAGTCCCAACCCTCCTGGGACCTGGAGGCTAAAGGTAAGTGTGTATGTGTGTGTGTGATGTTTTAAATTGAATGTTTGGTGCGTGTGTGTGTGATGTTTTAAATTGAATGTTTGGTGTGTGTGATGTTTTAAATTGAATGTTTGGTGCGTGTGTGTGTGTGCGTGCGTGCGTGCGTGCGCCCGCCCCCTTCCCTCCTTCCTAAAGCTGCCGGCCGCCACTGAAAGAGGCTATACTTAAAACACTATGGACAAAGTACCTCTTACGTTGCACAGACCTATCACACCCCACCCGAAAAAAAATTGCTGAGCTGAAGATGGGACACATAAAGAAGACAATTAAAAGTCGCACAACAAAGAATTCAGGTTCCTAATTAGTTTAGAAAATTTGGAAGCAGGCTCTTTAAGTTTTCACCTGACGAAGGCGCTCTGGTAGACTGATTAGACACCTACAGCGGCCATTTACCAGAAATTGGAGAAAGATGGGCAAAGCACAGATAAAAGGAAAAACATCTCTAGATAAGCATTCCAAAGTAAGTAAAAAGTTCAATACACAGCACGATCAATCCACAACAATGCAGAATTATTCACAAAATTCAGACATTTTATTAAAAGAAAAAAACTAGAGACATCAAAAATGGATCATATGACACTTAAATACAAACATTTGGGTGATATAGCACAGACCAGGCTCCACACTATACAGCAGATAATACACCTTGGCCAGTGCTGTGCGTTTTTTGAAAATACATTATGCATCAACGTTACATAGCAACGACTTTTTTGGACCAGCAATGTGCTAGAAATTAAACCTCCTTTGCGAAGGGGAAAAAATTGCCAACGAAAGGCATGTGGATAACCATTGGGTGCCTAATCCAGAGCCCAAAATGTGAAAGCATGTGGTTCTTCATTAAATAACAGGCCCAACAAATACTTTAGGAGTCCAAGAGCAACGTCTGAAGTCCCCTTTCTCCAACTGATACCCAGAAAAAGGTGGCGCTGGGCCAGTGACCGTTAGATCCCAAAAGACATGGTCACCTGTCACCACCTCTGTTCTGCCAGACACTTGAACTCCCTTTGCACCTGCCAAAGGACTCAGTTTTCCATCTGTCTCAGAAGTCCACCTGCACTTAATCACGAAAGTAGGCCCTGGCTACCTCCAAAATAGTCTCAAGTTCCTGAAAGCAGAACCAGAACCTTCCCTCAAGAAGGATTGCTCCCTCCAAACTTGTTGGTGTTAGAATGATATTCACAATGAGAGCACTGGGCAGTAGCCTCCCCTGACCAGAACAGTAAATCCAAAGTCTTGAGATCCGAGACTCCATTTACCGTAAGTTTGAGAGCTTCTTACAACTGGGTGGTCCTTTCAGATCCAGACTTACTTCAGTTGACAGCGATTTGCAGCTTTGCGATATTTGTGCAAACGTTTTTACAGGACCGATCTGAGCTTAACTGCAGCTGACACTTTATCAGCAACTCTTGGACTAGAGTGGGCGACTTCTCCATCAAAAAGTGGATCCTTTGAGAGCTAAGATTTGGGTGCCCTGATTCCACCCTCCATTTGCCTGGACGTTGTAGGAGAATGTTGGAGTTCTCATCACTCAGAATCTAGCACCTCCTCCAGAAGACCCAGTGCTGCCACATAGATCAATTCCAACTTTATATGTGTACGGACCTTGCGCAAGCACAGATGTAAACCTGGTGCCCAAACCTATTGGAAGCGCTGCCAAAGGAGGCCATGAGTTGCTACCTGGCTAAGCCTATTCACTGATGCGTGCCCCGGCTCAGGGTAGACATGCACAGACTGCTCACTCAAGGTCAGCTCGAGTCTTTCAAGGAGAAATGATCATGCATTGGGTTCCTGGTACACACTGGCAACCCACAGCAGCAGATGAAAGCGAGGTCTGGTGGATCACATGGTGAGCCGTTAACAGGTCGCCCAGCCAGCTCGGTCTGGAGGAAAGTCACCTGGCGTTGCTGCATTCTCGTTCCCATGGTAACCCGCAGCGCGTGTCCTCCGCGTAAGATGCTAGCGCGGCTACAAGGAGGGTCGTCTTTCCACGGCGACAGCACGCGCACCAGGCACGTGCGTGGAGGAGCAGTCTCAGTCTCTGACACATGGAGGGGAGGACGAGGGGCAGTCCAGAGTCACGGGCTCCGGCTCTTCGTAGGAGGGCGGGACCTCTCCATCACCAGGCAGCGGCGGCTCCTCCACCACCACCTCCTCCACGTCCAATTCAGGAGCAACGTGCTCCGGGATGTCCTCAAGCTTCTGAACCGCCGACAACGTTGACGGGCCGTCGGTGGCAGGGGCGGACAACTTTATCGCCTCCTCGTAGGCTGGTGGCATCTCCATAGCATAGAGACTGTAAGCAGGGGGGGACAAGGCTCCGCGATCCATCTCTGCGAATGCAAACAAGTGCGGGTACTGCACCGAGCTGTAAGCTGCAAAAACAAAGAATATCAGCGATAAATATCTTAACACAGATCTACGGTCAACAGGCATGCAGAGTACGCGATGTGTAAATAGTGAGTGTTACTACTACCCAGCTCAACATTACTCATTTTATTGACCATGGAGGACAGAAGCGTGAGTCACCTACGTGCAAGTCAGCGGTTTAACAGGTGCGCCCAGCAAAGGGGCATAAACAAGTTCAAACGCACTGCATCTTTTCTAGAGAAAAACATCTAACAGGAAATGACTGCATACATAAGTATACATTAGTTGCAGAACTGAAAAACACACAAACTGTTAGGCTGGACGCTTCCAGTTACGAAAGTCGATCAAACTAGGTGGGCGAATCTATGCAATTTTCTAGGAAGGCAATACTGGGATGTAACCAGTCAAAACGCATGCTCACCTCTTAGCACAGAGCTGTTAAGTGAACTGTCATTTGTAACCTCTTGCCTCCATCTTCTCAAACCTTTTTTCGCTCCTATTTGCTCTTTTTCACCCCCATCCACCTACTTAGCACAATTAGGCAAACTTAGAATGGCATGATTCACTATACCCAAGACAGGGGTACGTTTCAGCCAGCCCTGGCTTCATAAGAAACGGTACTTTGCACTCTATGACTTGTGATGTCACTTCACCATTCTATGTAAGAGTCTACAAGCCCCATAACAGTACCACCGGCTCGAAATCGGTCCTTCTGAAGGAATTACAGAGGGCAAGGGGCAGTCGGCAGCAACTCCTCCAATATTTAATTTCAGGTCCATTTTCGTTCGGCAAATCTCAGTTTCTGCTCAGCCCACTTCCTTACTTTATAGGGCGCAGCCTTCTATCCCCTAGAGCAGACAGGTGACAACTCTAAAAATATATAAATATAAGCTAACTATGCTGAAGGTTTCACTGGAATTAATCACTAGACCTATAATCAAAGACTCCGATCCCACACTAGTTAGAAGCATACAGAGCCAGCTCACTCACATGTCACAGTGCTGTGGATGGTGCTGTGGACAGTGCTGTCGTTATCCATAGCAATGACAGTCACTTCGCAGGGGTGCTGCGGTTGGGCCTGCGTGGGCCGCTTCTTTCTCCTGCAGCAGAACTTGACGCAGCTGACCACTATGCCACAGAGAAGTATCAGAAAGGTTGTAAGCAGGATCACCCTGAAATGACAAAGAAGGAAGTGTTAGCCCTTAGACCCAAGCACAAGAGCCCAAAGACTGTTGAAGACTACGGCTACAATGACCCCTTAGCAGCACAAACCTATGGTATCAGGCAGCATGGACATTTTAGCGGGCGGCATCCTCGACAACCGACTATTCATATTACCACATTGTAACACATATACAAAATAAGCTATGCACTTCAGACTCAGTCCCTCGCACCAAAGCAGTACAGTCTCATCCAATGCCTCAAAGCTGCATATATTAAACATCGGCGGGGGTGTGCAACCCTTGTGGAAAACACGCCCCTAGCCCACTCCCTTCCTGCCCCCCAGGATTGTGCAGCGCTCACTTTAGGAACAGAACCTGCTGAGCTGACACCCACACAATCAGCCTTTGTGCAGAGGGCCGACTTTAGTTATGGGCAGGATCACTGGAATTATGCGACTGTGCGGCCACAGCGATTTTCACATATTTATAGATTTGGTGTATTTGCCACATAATCCGTCACCTGCAGCATAATCTGTAGATTTTAACAAAACAAAACACACAAAAAATCGTTTCTACCTCAAATGGCTCAAAAGTTACTAAAAATGCACAGACTCATATTGCCGTGTGGTGGAAGGCCCGTTGCAAAGCTGGAGTGGTCACCTTTCTGTTGCTCATTGCTATATTTGGGTGTTTAACTGGTACTAATGAAGTGCAGTCAACGCCCAGTGTTTTAAAGTTTAAAAATGTCAAAATAATTAAATATTATTATAAAATGTGCCACATTATGCTGCATAATTTGCTTTTTCTTGCAGCATAATTTTCTCAACCTGGTTGGATAATTTGGCCCTGTCTAGCTGCATAATTCCAGGGGCCCTGGTTATGGGTGAGCTCAGCCCAGACTCGGAAGAGCGCACACAAAGCTGACCTCCAGAGCTGCCTTGACTATTGCTTTTATTCCATATCATGGGTTAAGTTAATTACCTCCTGTTTGGCTGTATGATTCGGTTTCCTTTACTTTTGTTAGCCTCTCTCTGGCTTCCTTTCTCCCACTCCCTAGTACTACTCCCTCATTCCGTCACTTGTATTCATCTCTATTTTGACAACAGGATAGGTGAGAGGACAGAGCACAAATATGTGTTCACCGCTAGTCACTGCTCTTTGGTATTCAGCCAGCACCTGACTTGTGAAAACAAAAGGGCACCCCCCCACTAGGATTACGAATGGGAGGGGCAAATGGGAAATGGTGGTGAAAGGCTTTGAGGAGGAGCGCCAAATAAGACTGCTTGAGCGCCAGAATAGGCTTTAATGGATAGAATCTGGAATTTGCCTTTTTAACCAATGAAAAGGGATCACACAGGATACAATCTGCTTATTACTAAAAACAAACTTTTGAAAGCACTGTAAATACTTATACTAAATATTTTTGCACATTGTGACAGCCTATTTACACCAACTGCAGCCCATTTGTAACCGCATGCAATCCATTTTATTTTTTTAAAATAAAAGTCACTTGCTCACCTTGCTTACTATCACATGCTTCTATGTACCAACCAGGAATTGAACCAGTGACCGTCCAGGTAGACGGAGTAACATCAGAAATGATCGATTTAACCGGCCAAGCTTCCCTAGTAGAAAAATATGTTTCCCACAGATAAATTTAAGTTGCATTTATTTTTCGTTTAAGGTGTGCATTATAATTAAAACGTATTCACCTGTATTATTTAAAGAAAAAAAAAAGCCCAACAAAAAAGGTTCGAAATATTTTTTTCTTTTTAACCAGGTCTCTGACCCTGTCCAAGACTCGCTGACCACACCCCCGTTGTTCCCATGATCACAGCTGCCATACTTTTTAGATCGAGCATACCAGCTCGGAAGTGCAGCTTTTCAACGTGTTGTAATCTATTCTAAGGACCTTAGCCACACCCATCACTTTCATTCGTTCCTGTGCTTTCTTTTCAAAATTCGCTTGATGATGTTGGTAAACATTTTATGCTTGTCCCACCTTGAGGCTGTTTTTACACCTTGCAGACTGACCTTGTTATGTGGATTATTGCACCTTCGGCCATATACTTTAGTGTGGACGCACTACTTTATTTTGTCTATCCCCTTTGTGCTCCGTGGTGGCCATGGCGCTTTGAAGTTTGACAGAGCAAACTCAACTGGAGGTATTGCAACGATTTGCATGACTACCAGTTATGTCACACTGTTACGGAGTCTGAGTCATTTTAATTTTGTTGGCCCCTCTAACACACACAGTTTTTGACTCCCCATCGCCCTGACCTCCACCACCATGCTACTCGCTTGAATCCATTTTCCTTACGCTGTGATGTGCTCCCAGTTTATGGTGTCCTTGTCATCTTGGGGTCAGATATACTCTGGCACACAGAGACTGGGCACAGTGCATGCACGCGCCTATAACAGAGTTAACGATTGCCACTGTGCCCTTGCCGTCCACGAGGCTCCCTGTGTTTTGAAACTTGATTCTGTAGCCACATTCTGATTAGATTTCACTCTGGTCCAGACACAGAGGATCTGAAATTAAGTTGGCAGGATTGAGCTGCTGCGTGAAATCTTGTGCAAGAGGCAGATGGGGCGCTTGCTGTAATACAACCCCGTAGCCTACATTTTATTATAAAAGTGTTTCACTGGCCCCATCCACTGTTATCGTTAAATCCTACGGCCCCTTGCTCTGTGTGACCCAGAGTAGAGGCATCACAGGCCAGTGCAGCTTTTCTTGTGGCCAGTAGTTTGTGGATGTTACGGATATATTTTTATACACTGTGGTATTTCATTATTACTGTTTAGCAAGTGTAAGTGCTAGTAGTGTTCGAACTCATCAGGGTGGTGAGCCCAAATAATTTTACATTGCAAGAGGTGTGTATGAAAGCAAAAAGTAAACTATTGTATTGTGACTCTGGCTTTCTGCAACTCCACTAGTCCCTGCTATTGGTGTTGGGTCTATTTTCTGAGGAAGCCAATCAAAACAAGCACTGAAGACTGTCCTTTTGTCACCTTGATCGTTAGCATGTAGTATAGGCCAGGTCTTTGGCTGAAGCCAAGGTAGGACTGATTTTTTTGCGTGCCTATGTTATACAGCTTCGACCAGGCCTCCGCTCTTTCTGAATTATGTGGCAGTAAAGGACCATATTATGAGGCATGGTTGACCCATTTATGTGGCAAGTAAAGTCCAATTAGGCATTTGCAACGCCAATAGCTCCAACTCTCGCAATTAGGCAAACGTGCACTTCTTAAAGTATCAGTCAAGGACGCAATAGAGGCATGGTTCGCAAAGGTACCCATTTCGCACAACACTAGCCTAGCTGACTGGCGCATTATTAGTACTGCGTGACTACTGTGCATTTTAATAGTGAAAGCTCACTATCACATGAACTAGAAGGGGGGACCGTACGTGTGTGTGTTTGGGGCGGGAGGGCTAGAAAACGTGCGTCTACCACAGTCCTGTTTTTAGAAAGATCTGCATAAACCGGTGGGGCAAGGTGTGCTCCCACTTCCCTCAGGGGCACAGTACTTGACAGCATGCCCAGGCTTGCACACTGGCAGGTTTCGGGGATAGACACGATTGGCTCGGTCGGGGGCGCAAGTAGGTTGCCTTCCGACAGTACGCCACAATAGATCAAATTTCTCAAAAAAATTGGAAGAGCACTGCAATGTGACAATTCGTATCTTTGACATATGCACATGATGAAGCGTCTATGTGCGCAGGGATAATTGTGCTTGCGTAGCGTTAAAGTGCTCAATGTATCGACCTCTGAGCCTCACAGGCAGACTTGCCACTAAAATTAATCTGATCGTGTCCGGGATACCTGCCGCCCCGAAAACCAGAGCCCTCCCACCCCCCCAAAAAATAAAAATTCTTAACGTATAAAAGATGGGATACAAGTCTGTCCAGGTTTAAAAAGTGATTTAGACCACGGCTGATCCACAACAGTTGGGACTCAGCAGAATTCTTGTCAACTGCTAAAAGTGACCTAGAAATATATCATCCGTACAAAGTATGTCAACTTGGACTCAGTAATTATACCCACTACAAAACTGCGAGCGCTTAGAAACAAGCTCACCGCAGCACTACCCCAGCCTACACAACACAAAAAACAACAGCACCAGGGCAGACGTTGTAACTTTGCAGTCCCAGCGTAACTGAGAAATGTTTTGACATAGGATATACACTGTTCTCAGTATCACACAAGCACAGCATATGTCGGACAGAGCAGGGAGGGACACACATCAGCAGAGACCACATCGAAAGCCCACCTAAGCAGCCTACAATACCCATACATCACTATGACGTGGGTTGGTAGATCCAGCTCTTAAGCACTTGTTACCTTCAGCCAAAGAAAGAATACATTTAAAAAAAAAAAGAAAAAAAAAAACACTGCCAGGCAGGAGAGCAGATACTTACCACACATACCACAGACTCGTCCAATGGTACCTTTCTTTAGGACACCTGTGGGAGAAAATAATTCATATAAGTTCCATGCTTACACTGCCATCTTATACTATTAAATAGCCGTAAAAAGAAATATCCGCTTGATAGTAGTTTTGCACATTCCAAACATAAAAGGTAAAACAAAATGAGGCCCTTAAAGCAAATAGTCATATTGCTTTGAATAAAATATTCTGGTGAAATCGTAAAAAAGCAAGTAATATGTTCCTAGTGCAGTAATGGTGACTGTATAAGACTTTCTGGAGATTCACTTCCTAAGCCTTTTATTGATGTCTACCTGTTCGGGAAATATTGTGGCTTCTATGAATGGACATGAAATTGACACGCACTGACCATTAATAATCAGCAAATAAAACGCGTTACTCAAGACAGGTATAAGCAATTGATACCATTCGTCTGGCAGACATCAATGACAGAAAATCACAAACCCACTGCTAGCCCGAGTAAAAACATGGCCATCCTGCCAGAGAGACTTGAAAGCCACTACAGGACGACTCAGAATGCCGTATGTGAGAGAGACCTTGGACAAGAAGTCAGGAAACTTCAGACACGCTATATCGCCAATGGGCCGTACTAATAGCAGCATTTATGATATACAAACACAAATAAATGTAATTACATGTCACTGCAAAGCAGGCAAAAGACCGCCATGTGTGTATGAAATGTTAAATGCGTTTCCCAGAAACTAGCGATCGTTGGGAGCCCGCCCACAAATAATGTTTAGCATTTGACAATAAAGGGGGTTAGTAAAATATATTATTTACCAGGCTAGTTACGATAAGAGGCAAAGCCATATTTATGTAACTGAAGGCTTTTGTTGTCCCAATATCTCTTAAGTATAGTGCAAACGGATACTTAGCAGTGCGTTAGTAAACAACTGAAGTGCCAGCAGTCATACAGAGGTTGATTGATCCCAGAAAACTATTTATAACATGTACATGTTACTGTGAAAAAAGCATCGCGTGCAAAACATCACTGGCTGAAGAGAAATATTGGAAAGAAACTCTGTATTCTCTGCAAATATTGTGCCACAAGCTCTTTGCATATATGCACGTCCCTTCAATAATGAATGGGCCAAAACCCTCCTAAACTCCAAAATTATTTGTGCCCCCTTCAAAAACAGTGCTGGACACCTTTAAAAGTTATCGGAAGGGAAACGCACCACCAAATCAACTTGCTATAGTTATATTCTCTTTTACCCGAATCACCATATACCGTATGTAAGTTAGCAGTTGTTCTCCCTTGAGCTCTCGAACAGTACAGCCACCATTCACATTAAATATCCTCACACTGTTGTCTGTCGGCTCCAGTGACCTTAGTGCTTGAAACTGAACTATAAAAGTGCTACTACTCACTTTCAAAAGTACCCGTTTGGAATTCAGAAGTGCTTGTCTTGTGCCATTCAACTTACTTACAGACTTAAAAGTGCCGGTGCTCTTCGTTTCAAATTAAAGTGCAATTACTCAGTTGCTGCCATTTAAAGCGCTGCTTGGAGTGTAATATCTATGCTCGTACATTCAGCCTGACCACTGCCTAACCCAGTCGTGGCACACCTAGATGATGCCTCTGCAAGAGGACACTGAACCACTGTCTACGACCAAAACAGACAGCTTTATAGTAGATGGAACGCCCCATCCCATTCTGAATTGCGTGAACTTACTGGGCAGACTTTCGACAGTCCTCTTCTGCTAAGCCTGGGGAAATCTGCGGAGAGAAATGAAGCCGTTAACAAAGGAGGGCTCAATGGCGGTAACACAACGTGGTATACGCGGGCTTACACATAAAAAAACGCAAGCGTCGATAAGAGGCAGGCTCCACATAAGTACAGTATAGAGCGGGCAGGCAGCCCGGACGTCTTTGTGCAGGCTGAGCACATGGCAGCCAAATGGGAGGGAGCTGGTTGGTCCGGGCCAAGCGCCTGGATAGCTTTCTAGGGGCAAATCCACAGAGCCAGAAATACACTGACGAACAGTTTGATTTTTTTTTTTTCTTCAGGGTGCGCGTGACAAATTTACACAGGGTTAAGGAAAAAGACTATAGATCTTTCCATGGAGGGACGGCGAGGGCAAAAACAAGAGCGACTGATCAGGAATCCTGACCCGAGGGAGGACTGTGTTATAGATCAAGAATTTTAATGCTCTTTTTTTGGAGTGAAGGGTACCATTCCGTGGGGGGAAAAGGGGGGTCGACTCGAGCGTGAAATGGTGTTGGCAGGTAGGTACAAGACACCATTTCTTGAGAGATGTGGTTGCATGCAGTGGATGTGCCGGGTGGGGGCGAACGCAGTGATGATCCTTAGGTGTGGGTGCACAGTATGTGAACACAGAGTAGCACCGGTTGGGTACTGGGTGGAGGGGAGGGGCGCACCAGACATTGTGTGCCACATACTCACCAGCAGCGCGTGCAGTAGACCGCAACACAGCAACAGGGCCCGCGTGGCCCAATGGATAAATGACTGCATGTCTGCAGGGAGAGGATGAACAGTCCCGATGGATAGGAAGGCAGCAACAGCCTGGCGCAGACGAACAGCCTGCACAGCTCACCAGACAGGTCTTTAAGGACTGCAGACGGAGGCCACGCCTCGTGCAAGGACAGCTCTCTGGGTACGCCCCTTATTGGCTGGCTGAAGGAGCTCACCATCCACCCTTTCCAAAGCTGACCGCCTGGCCCACTGCTGCTGCACGCCTCCTTCGTAGTATTAGTACACGCCCTGGTGCAGTGTCACCCCCATCACGAAGCAGTGCCTTCAAACGTAATCAACACAAAAGAAGGACTAACAACAACGGCACCCGCTGCTGTCTTTCCTCGTGGCGGCCATTTTGGATTTTTAAGCGGCCCCGCCCCTCCCCGCACCACGCGCAGGAAAGCTGGAGGAGAACATGGTAGTCCTGTCACTGTGCCTTCAGCATATACATGCTTGTATTACTGATAGAAAAACCCACTTCATATGCTGAACAACGACCGACCTTTAAAAAAAATATATATGTATATTCGGACATATTTTCGGGATCCAATCTGTTGTATCACATTTTAATTCCTTAGTGTTCATTCCGACGTTGTCGTGGCAGAGGGGGTTGTGTGTATGCCTCAGGTTTGATGACGAGAAAAACATGACGGCAGCTGTGGGTGGTGCATGATTAAAATCTAGTGCTTACAGGGTGAGGCAGCGGGGTGGAGATTGGAAGAGTAGACTGACACGCGTCAAAGGCGGTGCATTTTAAGTAGAAATATAGAAGCACAGGTAATACCCATGTAAAAAACCTGTTTCCTTCCGAGAAGGTCTTACACTCGCCCCTGCCAGCTAAAGGCCGGGCAGGCCGTAAAGGGCATCGGGCGTTTCCCCGGGAGGCTGGAAGGGTGAGAGGGTCGGTTTTGTAGCAATGTAGTAGTTTTAGAAGCACCGCAGAGTTCATTGTGTATTCAACGGTTTTCAGGCAAGAATACAAGTGCCAAGATTACTGAAGTGATTAATGTACATAGTGGGGAGAAACTGGAGTTTTGTCTATTGCCAGTTTTGACTCTCTAAGGTAGCTCAGAGGGTTAGTATGCACGGGAACTAGTCTGACGACTTTTGCCAGGGTTTTTTGGGGGGTTCAAGTCTCGCCTTGATTGCAGCAGTGCTGAGAAGAGTAGGTACTCGCTCTTTCAAATTAAAGAAATGCAGGTATTCAGTACCGGACAGTACCTTCCCATTGAGAGCACTGGTTAAAGGCAAAAACCCTTTTGTGAGTTCGGCAGAGGATCCAGGACACTGCTCAAAATGGAGTAAGGGTTGCACATCCTGTGTTTAGCTATCACAGTGATTATATCACCACCACAATTAAAATATTTGACATACAAGTTGCATACAAATCTTGGCATTTGGTGCATTAATCCACTAATCTATTTGTGATTGGTTCCTTAGACAAATCTGTCCAGTAGGCACATTTACTCACCGCCCTAACTCGCATGGATTTGAATCTGCACCACAGGATACACAGCTTATTTCTGATGTAGGTACATTTATCCACAGTTTGTTTAATGTGACTGAAACAACATGAGCACACAGATGGTAAATACAGTCATAGGCAAATGCCCCTATCTCTGCAAACATACATACTTATGCACTGCTGAAGTCCTACACACCACCTATACCTTGCCCCACTTCACTCACTGCTCACTGTTTTTTCCCACATAGGGAAATATCCAACACACTTTTTATCATAATCCAAAGGGTGCCTAGGAACTGGTGACAATCAGAGCTCTTCTATGATTTGATTAGGGCCAAGAAGTGCTATATAAAGTATGCATACTGAGAAGTTTCTCACACAACAATCAAGAACACTCTTAAGATCTTGCAAAGCTCTATATAAATACCAACACAATACTACTTTTACAGTTGGTATTTACACACTAAACTGGCTCATAATCATAAATTAATCACATTATTATTACTGTTAACATGCACTTGTATAACACTCACACTGCTGATTTATAGTGTTTGTAACCTGCAGTACACTGACCTGGTTTATTTTTCTTAAGATATAATTTTCTTTGCTTCTCTGCTCATGCTGGCCAGCGGTTTCCTTTGCGTCTGCTGTCTCTAATTTCATCTCTTTTTAGATATGGCATTAGGCTAAGGCTGCATTTAATAAAAAACATATAAAAACACACATATATATATATATATATACATATATATATATATATATATATATATATACTATACATACCTACAAGGGTTTTCAGTCAGCCCTTTTCATCTGTTGGTCTGCTTCACTTTCATTCACTTTTTGCTCCAAACATCATAGCCTTAAGGTAGTGGTCTCCAAACAGTTGAATACTAAAAATCATTGCCCCCCCCCTCCGAATTTTTCACAATTATTTTATAAAGATGGCAATGTTTAAATATGACTAGACCTATTTAAACATTGCAGTTAAGTACTGTTACCTTTTTAAAGTGCAATAACATGCTTCTGCTTAAAACAAAGGCCTGTTATCTGTATAATGCTTCTTTTGGCCAGAGTCTGGCACCCCCCCTGAATCAATTAAGGCCCCCTTAGGGGGGCCTGCCACCCAGTTTGAAGACCTCTGGCCTAAGGCATGGGCCACAGGCTCACTTGACTGGGAGTGACAGCATTCGGTTGCTGAACTCGCGCTTCACGTTTTGACTTATTTGAAGGTGGATTGATATAACTGATATCAGGTAAGCTACATGCTTTAGGTATAAGTTTATTCAAGATTTCAGGATAGGACATAGTAGTAATGCCTTTTTTTTTATTTTTTAAAAGGGACTTAGGAGAGAGATATGATTACAATATACTTATATACTTGGCCTATTTTATTTATATTAGAGGAATTTATTTAATAGGGCATGTTAATTTTGATAAGAACTCTGATTAGATAAAGATGGGATTTTAGGGTTCACTGCGGTTCTGATTTGTTTCTTGATATTGGTTTGGTTGGACGTGTTTGATAGTTATATTTAAATTATTTTTTTACATAGCAGATAAGTTGCTTAACGGAATTATTCTGGGATTCGCTTGTAAGGAATACTTATGATATAGGACGCATCTACATATATGTTTAGGTAAGAGCATGGCTCATTTGCACGTGTTTTTTAGTAGCAAGGGACATCACTAGGGTACGGGGTCAGCTCATATTCAGTAAATAAGAGCGATTTAAGTAAGTCTCACTTTTTTGATACTTATTCACTAATTCTTATATCCTAACACCATGTTCACCTTTCACTCAAGAATGGGTGACATAGTATCCAATAATAATATATGATGTTTGATACCTAAGGGTATGATATTCTCACATTTTGGGAATTAAGGTGCACTGAGAACTAACATATGTCTGCATCCCACCATTGTGTTCACATTTTATTCCACAACTTTTCCATTAATTTTTATATTCCTTTCATATATTTTCTTCACCTCTGTTTTACATTTTCTCATATATTTTTTCATGTCCATACACTGGTGGAGGTCTCTCCTTTTTAATTAGGAAATATGGATACACATATAATAATAGGTACCTATATAATTTACAGCCCTGATGAAGTCATTGGGAAACTCCCGGACGAAACACGTGTTGGCTATCAATTTTGATGCGGCTGCTAAAATTTAAATAATAAGCTATATCATCCTTTGAACAATATGATTGAACCTTGATTTGAGAAAATCTGGACTGGCTATCAATTTGGATGCGGCTGCTAAAGTTTAAATAATAAGCTATATCATCTTTTGAAGAATATGATTGAACTTTGATTAGAGAAATCTGGACTTGGACTTTGGATCATAGCAATCTTGGAACAACAGATCAATTAATTCTACTATTTGGATTTGGACAGTGATACTGTAATTGGGGATTATGTTGGAAATAATCCTGTTAATTTTCAGAAATGTATGACAAAACATTACCTATGTATACTGACTTATGAGTACTATTATTTGTTCATGTTATAATGAGTGCCTCTTGTACTTTATATCGGTTCCTGAACAATGTGCTAATTTTCACAAAACGTAGCCCCTTTCAGTACCAGGGACATCTGGTGCAATGTATTCTTTTATGATCAAACTCATACATTTTGGTTTTTAGACAATGCTTTGTTTCATACAATGTGTTTCTTCATGCTCAACAATTAGCAAACCAAAAAGGCAATGACTAAAGCCAGAAGGTCAGCAGCCAATGACAGACATATTAGATTCGCAGTGTTTGTTTCCATGCTTTTAGTTTTTGTTAGTTTCTATTTCCATGTTTTTCTTTTTACTCCTATTATTTTGAATTCCAGGTGCCTAACTCTGATTGACTATAGCTATATATGAATTGTCTGTACACTGATGGCTTCTTGTCACTAGGTCGCCCAAAGAGAAAACTGTTAACATCTATAAGAAGAGTGAACCACTCAACAAATAAGAAAGTGGTGAAGACTGTAGGATCCCTCTCTGTCAGTGGTGGCATCAGGGATATTTCATCCCTTTCAATCAAAAGGGGCACCTCCTCACAAGGGGTCCTCATCCCAATGCTGCTGAAGGCATATTGGAAAATTCACATTATACTTTGAGGCCCATCAAAGGTGGTAACACCATGCTATTGATGGTCTGTTTAATTTAACCCTTCTTTGACAGCAATCATCTCATTTAATGTTATGTTAAATCTTTCTGTTGCTATTTGTGTACTGGTCATTTGACAAACCTGGGGGGCCCATGTACAGATGTGAAGTGAGCCCTTCTTTTCTTTTAGCCAGGCTTGCTCTTGGTGGAAAAGTTAGCCCTCAGCCCCATTTAAAGGTGCTACAGGTCCTCTGGAAGAGAGATGCTAGCCTATCCTTTTCCTGCTGTATTTGCATACCGGAAGGATTTGACGGCAAGTACCTTGGGCTTTGCCTTCTGCAATGGGTGACAATCAATACCCAACAACTGAGGAGTCCTCACCTACTGCATATCACCATTGGGGTCCAGGGTAAGAGCTGTTGCATGTTACTGTTGTGATGGTGAGCTTACATTTTTTCCTAGCCCCCCCTGTTCTGCGACTAGCCTGGCGCCCCTTCTGGTTGTCATCACAGATCAAGAGAATTACCTGAACTTCCCTGCGTGGCCTGGTGATTTGGTAGGCAGCTAAAAGAGGTTGCTATAATTCTGGGACAGTTGAACTTATGGTTGAAACACAAGTAGTTCCTGAGTTATCATCATGTGAATCCCCAGCCAATCCACACACACACACCAAGTCCCGTGCCCAGTGGTGGGTGCTACCTTCCCTGTGGTTGCCCTGCCACTGAAAAATCATGATGGCAACATGTGGGAGCAGAGGTACAACCCTCCTATATCTGAGTAGACATCAATATGTAAGGGTACCTTGACCAATTACTTCTCCCAACAAGGTAGTTCTATGGCTTGTGGACCATGGCTTTGCACTGGCACGCACATTGTCTCTCTGCTTCTGCAAGAGACAGTTTTTGCTTGCCATGCTTGAGTGGGCAACTCGTTTTTTTGGGTGGGAGTATGGGGATAGTTTTGACTCTCACGGCTCCTGGCGTGTTTCATCCTACACCAGTAACTAAAAATATATCACTGCAGGTAAAAACATAGGAAAGATGCTTCCCACTGTAGGGTAGAATCAAGCACTCTTCTCCTTCGAAGTGAAGTTTGTGTGGCAGTGGTTGTGTTGAGTTACACAAGCATGAAGCAAGGATTTCTAATGTTGCACTCTGGTGCACTGCAGAGTTGTAAACTCCTCTATTTTCGTTTTCCATTGATTAACATCAGCAATAGCCTCCTATATTAAATGTTTCTGTAATTGTATCTGTTTAGAGCAGACTTCTCCAATGAGTAGCTTGTGAGCTACAGATAGCTCTCCAGCTGCCTTTAGGTAGCTCTCCTGTGTGTAGCACAGCCTACTAAATTAAAAGTTTTAGATTGGTTGAATAATATATATATACGGTAACGGAAGAGTTGAGTATTTGAGAGACAATGAGTATTATCAGAACTCGGGTGTTATTGTTTAGAGAAAAATGGTTGAATTTCCAAAATGTATTTAAAGCTGACATTTGAGTTATAAATTATGCTGTGCTGGAGAAACCTATTACTGATATCATTACTTTGAAACTTGAGCACTGCAGATGTGGCTGTTATGTAGGATCTATGTAGAGGCATTCTCCCCGTTAGTAAAGCTTTTTTTTTTACATTACTGTTGGCAATCCTGCCTGATGCTCCAAGGTGATCACTGCTGATAATCTTGCACAGGGTGGCCACTAAGGTAATCTTGTCAGATGTGGTCACTATTAAAGCACTAATAATATTAGTAGCGCCAGATGACTTTCATTGCACATAAGTAGCTCGAAACTACAGAAAAGGTTGGGTATGCTGGGGACTCATAAAATGATCTTTCTGTGGTAACTCATTAACCTTCGAAATTGGAGGGGTATAAACTAATTTCAAAGCTTCCTCCCGCCCCACATTATAAGTGATCTCTTAATTCCTTTAGGTCAGAGGTGACTGGCTTCACCAGGTCTATGTTTTCACTTTCACGTGGCCTTTAATAAAGATATTTCAGCAGCTGAAACTAGCTGAAATCCAGACATCGCAGTGTGACAGTCTGGTAAAAATGAGGAGTTACTTGGGGAATTGGACAGAATATCTTTAGTTAACCCGATAATCCTCCATTTCTTAGTTGAGTTGTCACAGGCTTAATTATTTGTTATTGTACCTATCCTTCACAATGGTGATAAACAGGGCCACAGGAAATATATAATTCTGCTGCATTTTCTGCATAATTATGAATTTGCCATATTTGCCGCATAACCCATCATATGCTTCTTAATCTACAGATTTTAACAAATATATTGTTTCTAGCTCAAACGTGGCAACATGTGTTCCTGCGCAGTGGAAGGCCCTTAGCAAAAGTTGACTAGTCATCTTTCAGTTGCTTACTGCTGTATTTGGTTGTTAAACAGATACTATTGATGTGAAACATTTGCCCAGACAGTGTTACCATGAGTAAACACTTTTTGGACCACATAACTTGGTCAGCCTACTGCATAATTTGGTTCGCCCCTGCTGCATTATTACAGTGGCCCTCTCGATAACTGACAATGCCCTTCTAACCACACACCCTGTACCACGTAGCTTGCTGCCCATGTAGGTAAGCAATTCGGTGCCCCTCTTATAGGCAGTAAGCGCTATTATAAGTGCCGCGATGCAGTATAATACAGTTATATCTAACCATCACGTTTGAAAGGCTGGATTAGTCTTTCTGGCTTTCGAATCTCTGGCATCAAGCAGTTCTCTGCAAAGTGTCTCAACGGAGTCAACCGTGCTATCTTTTGCCCCACAAACCCCCCCCTTACAAGCTTCAGCCAAATCACCATGTAATCTTGATACTGCTGTGCTGACAATTCCTGTATCTTATTAGAAGTATTTGCACTGAGAGCTTTCCTGTTGACTCAGATGGGGCGGGGACAGTGGGGGTTCCCCAATCCGAGGCCTCCCTGCTATCGGACCCAGCCTCGATGTGTTTGATTTTCCATGAAGCACGCCAAGACGTGTGCAATATTCAAGCCAGGAAACAGGCTACTGCTGTGCAGTGCGAAGGAAGAGGGTCACCGGAGGGAGGGAAACTAGAGTCGATGGGGCGATGCTTGGGGGCGAGCCAGATGTGCAGTCTGTAGAAATAACGAATATAAAAGCGTAACATTTTAATATTAACATGCATTCGTATAGCGCCTTCTGTCCCTGGTAGGCTACAGTGGCACTCTTTTAAAAAATCTTCCCCTTTCGAACAGATGTCCATCGATCAGTTGTGTAGTTAGTAAAGATTTGATTAGTAATAGTTCATGCTAGTTAATGTAAAAGTAAAATGTGTTTGATCATGCCGATGTTTTTTGTACAGACAAACCTAGAGGTGGATTCGCGCATCCTCACTGCTCACAAAGCCAAGATAGCAACATCCTCGTGCATGCAGTGCAGGGAGGTCTGCTGATGTCATAAGTGCAAGGCACAGAGGGCCTGGTTTAACAACGTTAGCGCCGCCTTTGAGTAAAAAAATGACGCAAAGGCGGCGCTAACTTTTCATAAATCAGACCCAGAATTTCTATCACGCGAACATGCTGAAGCACTATGTTGGCCACCTATGTTCCACCTGCCTTGAAGGACGCCCCAAGAGCAGCAGCTCAAGTGATTTTGCTGCGGTGCAAACTTGTACCATTTGAACCCAGTTTTACAATTGGTGGGTTCTTTTGAGCCTTCTACAAACTAATGAAAAACTGGAATTAGAAGAGTAAACATGTCTCCTAAATTATTTTGGATAACGTTCTGCTTGCCCGAAATATTCTACTGGAGTTAGGGTGTTCAATTATTTGACCCCGCATCCACCAACATCTGCCACCACGAGGGTTGTACTAAAGAGAATGAAAATATTGGTATTCCCCCACATTTAAAGAGGTTTCTCCAGCAAAAAGACTGTATCTGCCATAGGAGGAACCACATTGATGGAGAAACCTTTAGATGGGCAATCCACCAAAGTCTGTCAAAGCATGTGGGCATTCCACCAGTAAAGCTGAGCCTTCTCCTACCTGTTAGACACCTGTACATATGGTGGATTTTGAACCACTGATTTTGTGGAGTTTGTAAGGTTGCCAACTTGGTAGAAAGAGGATCGTGTGGCAATACTCAAGACCAGGGAGTTAGTCATGGAATCATTTGTATGTTTTGCTACATACATAGGGCGACCCTGGGGTGAAAGAGTGAAGCATGATGCTGTACATTATGGAGGGCGATGGGTGATGATAGAAGATTGTCTGCATCAAATGGGAATTTACATTTTTTTGTATTACAATTTATTTCCCAAATTTACAGCTGCATTTCACAAATGTACCCAGGGAAATTAAGTGATTTGCTCAGAATCACACAATTTTCAGTACGAGTACTGTGATTGAAATTTAAAAACAGATCCCCAGGTTCCAAAGTTGCATAGGTTATAGTTTCCGATCCCAACACACAGGCTGAGAGAATTCTCTACCAATGAGTAGCTGTTTGAGGTTAAAATCAAAAGTGGTGACATTTATCCAACCTAGTTCAAACTCTACAGCAGAATATTAATAGGTTACTGCGGCCCTTTCCCTCTTCTTATCCTGTCTGTTCCAGTGTTTAATCTGGAGCCTGGAATAGTCGAAGTTGGACCCAGAACTTTAAAATGTACCTAGAATGTAAAAGTTGTCTGTTATGAACAAGACCACTGGAATTATGTAATATTGCGGCCGTGGAATTACACATTTGCTGCATTACCACATAATCCATCGTCTGCTTCGTAATCTGCAGATAGCAACAAATAAATTGTAGACATGTGATCAGTATTATGGTGTGCTGCGCTAGTATGCGCTTTGGTCCCTGCTAAAGATCCGTTCATGTATTTGTTTTATTATGGATCCCTGTTAAATCTTGTTAATTGCACTAATGTACTTTTGATAATTATGATGCCACCTTATAATGCACTTTTGCAGCTTTAAGCACTTTATAAGTGTACCTACCCTTATGTTTACTGTATGTTTTTGTATTAATATATGTTTGTTGTAGTGCAGTTTGTTCTGTGTTATATAGACTGTTTTGCACTTTAGATGGATCATGGCAGCATTACGAATTTAGCTATCGAACATGTTATTGTCAAAGTTATTTTTCTATATGTCAAAATGGATGCTGTACACGAAATGAATGTACACGAATTATTTTTATTTGATATTATGCCTTTGCTCCGCTTATAAATCCATTAAAGCTCAAATAGATCAAAAGTTATTAAAAAGCAGTGACACGTGTTGCTGCGCAGTTGAAGGTCCTTTGAAAGGGTTGAATGGTCCTGTTTCTGCTGCCTATTTTTTAGTTGGGTGTTAAACTAGTACGAATGAGGTGAAACCTTTGCACAGACAGTGTTAACCTGCATAACAATTACAAAATAAGGAAGTAATAGTATCACAAAATGTGTTGCATCACGTCGCATAATATGTCTTTTCATACGACATAATTTGGTCCTCCCCGTCACAATTTAGTGGTCCTGGTTTTGAGTTTCAGCAACATGTCAGAGGGCTTTGGTATCACTAGCTTAAATAATTAGTTTAAAAAAATAGGCTTTGCGTTAATGTTTTGTGAGGGACCAGTTCAGGTAAGTGAAGTTTTTATTTATCTTTCTTTGTTCCCATAAAGGTCGGGATAGTTAACTGTGAAGGGGAACTCCAACTAAATTTTTAGACCTTTTTTGCAAGAACTTTATTTCCTCGTTGCAGTTATTCTTCTGCATAAGGCAAGTAAAAGAGCTGCACGCATATACAATTCCCCACTGCCCGGTGAGAAGCTTTCAGGTAAAGCCATCCTGTTGATTCCATCTCACTACGGGGAGATACTCGCCCAAGATGCTGCACTAGTGAGAGATGAGAGTTTTGAAAAAAAAGTTATTATAAGATTCCTTCAAGAGTCCACGATAGAAACAAGAGTTGTAACTCCTTCACGGTCTGAGAGTTAGAGTACGAGAACTAGGACGTGAAGAGAAGCTCAGCGTACCACTAAATTCATTCTTTTGCTTGAGTCTTTGTTCAGATTTCTGTGAGCATTAACTCCAATCAACACGCATTTCTTCACACTGTTTATCAACATTTTGTAAGGGCCACTGGGGTTATGAGGCAGTCCAGGACCACACGAGGCAGGGTTTACTAAATTATGGGCATTCTCAAAAGTCCTTTAAAAAACCTGACTTGGTTGGAAACGGAGGTTTCCACGAAAATCGTCATAAATGATGCAGTGAACATTACCTCAGCCTTAGCTTTTGGCATATATTTTTCGTCAAGTAAAACCTGGCAAAAATATGTGGGGAAATACTGCAAGATTTTACGTTTTGTGTCTCAGAACAGTTAAATACATGTGATTTCGCATGCTATTCTTATTCCAAGCTATTAAACTTGGAATGAAGCTGTAATACTGCACTTAGAAAACTCCTGACATTTAAGTGTCGGGACTTCCATGGTGTATTACTGCAACAAAAACTGAGCAACCCTAAAGTGACTCTGTGTGGCATGGAAAGGCAAGTTATGTGGTATATTACGCAATTAAAGGCAATTTATGCAACAAATTCAGGTGCACTTTTGTCTGGGTCTTTCAGCATTATAACACACATGACCCAGATTTTATAACAGTGCTGACAAAATAAATGTTTTTTTCAAGAAAGAAAACTACAGATAGATCATATTCAAAATGTTATTCACCAAATGTTAATAATAATTTTGTTTCACATGAAAGCACACGAATGCCACTTTATTAACACAATCCTTTCCAACTCCCAGCGTAAAATAGATTGTGTAAAAAATATAAAAAGTTGCACTTACCCACCTAGTTGATTAAGCTCCCCCACTCCTCTACCCTCCACTTTGCTGAACCTTTTTTGTGATGTTTGGGGTACTACAACCTTCATAACATTTGCTACACTGCAGGCATCCTTGCAAAGTTTGTGTCCTTTTTGTCACCATGTTTGAGCATTCTAAAAGCATCCAGGCTTTGTGGATTGCCAGATTAATTTTTTTTACCACAGTTTTTTTACATTTTTCTATCACCTAGTCTAATGGCACAATTTTGGGTGATTTCTACCTACTTGCAGTTTGTGGTGGAAACAGGTATGACAGCCAGGGGTGAACACAGAAGGGTATACATTTCTGAAAAGTAGATACAATTCCAAATTCTGCTAGGGGTCATTTGTGTAGACCGAATATGTTTTTTCCAAATAAACCAATAACTGAAATAAATAATAATGTAACAAGATAGGAAAATAGAAATAGGCGACAATATTTTCATCTGTACTTTTTTCCCTGATGTGTGACTTTCATACCATTATGTCTATCTGACCCTTCTGGTCGCAGAAATATAAAGATTTTATTGGTTGTCTATAAGCATGCAATACCCCGAGCCAACTGAGCTGCAGCTTTTTATCGTATTTAATTGTGTATCCGACCCTCCATCAGTTTATAAGGTAAACTGTAATGAATGAAATTGTGTATGAAGGAAACATAGTCATTTTGTAATTGTGCCCAGGATACAAAGTTTAGAAATATTGGTAGTTTGTACAGCTCTGAATTTGGAGTTACCCATACCATCATGCGATACAGAAGGCAATTTGCCAACTGTGTTCTTACTTGTATGATGGATTACATTTGGAGGCAAAAAATGGAGAAAAATTCAGTTGATAATACATGTTCTACTATTCCTTGCTCCCACCCTTCTCCCAGTAAAGACAGTGCCCACTTGTGTGGGTGGGCTTGTAGACCGTGACAGGAAAGGCCCCAAAATGCAATGTGGAGACATCAAGATTTCACCTTAAAATTTTACACCTTTTGATGGTTTGTGTAGCTCAGGTATTGGGGGCCAGGGTTTGGCCACCATGCAGGGTAAACCTGCTAAAACCAGAAATTTGTCGAAACTAAACACCAACATGACTCCGGGTGGTGTGTCTTGTTTGGATCAAACTATCTTTTCTTACATATTTTTTTCACTTTTCCAAAAGGTAAAGTTTCGTTATCTGAGGGGTGCTGCAAAATTCCTACCGCTCACCATTCCAACAATTCTCCTGAAAAAATGGTACCCCACTTATGTCGCTATGTGAAGACCACAATGATATACCTGTTCCTGTCACAGACAATAGGCCCACCCAAATACCACAGCCATCCACATGACCAAAATGGGTAAATTTTCAAGGACAAATCTTAATGTCTCCAAAATGTGTTCTGTTGCCATTCCTGTCCCAGGCGATAGACCTAGCCATGCAAGTGGGAAGCCCTTTATCTTAGAAGTGTGGGGATGCGGTCCTGGATGGCAGGAATTTTGTGGCTTGCCAAAGATTGTAAAATTTCCCCTCACAAAATGTCAGAAAAATGCATGATGTTAACAAAAGTTTGAGATTTGCAGTGCATTCAGGGTAAGAACACGTAGTAGGATCCATGCATTTGCCACCATTCAGGATTCGCCCTATTCTCTAGGTTTCAGAAATGCCAAACGTTATTAGGACTCCCTGCTTGCCAGCTGACTCTCAACCCAAATAGTGTAGCCTTTCACCAGGACAAGTCAGAGAAAATTGGCATTTACCCTTCTCTCCTAGCCCTTATGTAAAAGATTATGCTGCAAAGGATCCAAATTTCCTTTTGCTGCCATGGTAATGGTGAATATCTAGATCCTGGCGGTTGGGAGAACACTTGCTCGGGCTACAGGAATTGGGATGTGGCATGATGTCAAAGATCTCTTGCATCCAAAGGGCTATTTGTCTCACCTCTGGGCTTATTGGGGGTAAATCCTCCAATCTTTCCTTAGGGGGCAGAAAGGTTATTGGGGTCTAGGAGTCGGTGGCGATGGGCCAATGCGGTCAGCCCGCCACATTTTTTTAGTCAGCTTTCTGACCCTTGCTTGGGTGATAATTGGGTTTATGCCCTCAATATGTCTCTTGCAAGAGGCAGTAAGACTATTGGGGCTTTATGGGTGGGGTAAGGCCAGATGCCTGCGCAGACCACACGCACCCATTTTTTTGAGAAATTAGTTATTTTAGCTAGAGGTATTTCTGGTGTCTAGGAGGCTTTCTGTCACACTGGGGGGGGGGGGGCATTGCCATCACCCCTCGGGGGCAGGAAGACTGTTGGGGCTGGTTTTGGCGTGAGGGCGTGGCCTGATCTCAAGATGGGTTACCTCTACCCTTGTTTTTCTGTTTTAATTATGCCTGACTTTTAGTGGGCTTTTTGATCTAGGAAGGCTGATTGGAGATAAACCCTTCTAATTACCCCTTCAAGGGGAAAAAACACTATTGGGGCATTATGGGGTGTGGACATGGACCTATACATGGGCAGGTCACATACACACTCGTTTAAAAAAAAAAAAGATATCCCTTGCATGTAGTGGGCTTTCTGTCCCTCTGCGGGGGCTGGTTGGGGTTAACCCTCCATACCCAAACTCCCCTTCTAGTGACCAGGAAGAATGTTGGAGCTGTTTTTGGGTGAAGACACAGCTCAATGCCTGGGCATGCCACTGACATTCCTGTTTAAAAAAAATATATATATATATATTTCGGTTTAGGTGGGTAGTGGAGGAGCGAGTGGGGATAGTGGCGGAGGCAGAGAGATCATCACTGGGCTGCTGGTGATCTCTAAACTTGTCGAACTGTAGTCCGTCAGTATGGGGACATAATGTCCTCTGTCACCCTGACACACTATACTCAGTCCGCCACACTCTAAATCAGGCCTGTGGGATCTTAAAAAGAGATCAACATTGTTTGATTTTTCTAAAGTCTGAGTCTAAGTGCCATCTTGAACTAATTTCTGCTTTGGTTACAAGGTCTGTGATGTGAAAATGAATTTTTGTGAATAAATGGATGACAAAGAAAAAAACATTGTTTCCACAATGTTTAAATTACATTTATTTTGTTTGCGGCTGCAGATAAATGGCCTTCCTCCACTCTTATCAAATGGGATGTTAACACTACCAGAGAACATCATTACCCCTTTAACTGTAGCAGTCAACTTCGGATGGGCACTTGCTAACTTTCACAGTGTTAGGTTCAACATTGTACATTTGGTGCATCCATTTTTATTATCTTTTGATTCTTTTGAGCCAGAAATGGTTTTTTAGTTTAAATCTATAAATTATGTAGCGAATGATGGAGTAAGTTGCGAAGGAGGCACATTCACACTTAAGTGGAAAATTCTACGTTTGCAGTATCACAATTACCACTGGCCTTGTTTATTGAATTGCAGCCCTAGCTCCTTCATCACGTCTTATGAAAACAGAGTGTATTGCAGAATGATTTGTAATTGTAATTGTCAGACCCCTTTCGGGGTTTGGGAGGTGGGCTCATTGGAGGCAGGGACTCCTGGGCCTCAAATGTGGTTTTGGAATCATTTGTCTCCCCATTCTGGGGTCTGTCCTTCATTGACTTTACAAACTGAAGTAAGTACACTTCTTTCACACTTGACTCCCAGAATGGTGAGGAGAAGCAGTCGGTCCCTACTCGGATAGGTAGTAAGAGTACCAATGTATGCATATCTTTTCCATGTTAAAGAGTAGTAGGTGAGCTTACGAGTGGCTCCAAATGACAGCACTTTATAACAAAGAGGGATAAGCTTGATTGATATATTGCAAAATGCCTATTTTGAATGAGTAAAAAAATGTTCTATGTGTAATTGTGAAATTGATAGTGTTTTGGAGCTACAACTCTGATAAGAGGAATAACTTTCAATCACAGCTGTGTGTTTACCCTAAACCGTTAGTCATGCTAATAAACATAGTTAAAAGCGTTCCATGGTCGCCTGACAATTGATATTAAAGGGTTTCTTTGTGTCCTAGGAAGTTTTTTTTTCATTTCATCTACTTCAGCTCACAAAAGAACAGGATATCACCACCCTCCCTTTAGCCTGTGGTAGGTAAGTCCAGGATTCACCAGCCTTTGGCATGAATCATTGCTCAATCACAGGCCCCAAGGTCCACTACACATTGGCAAATATGAGTACCCACATATGCCGGAGTGAGTTCATAGGCTAATGGCAGCCCTTTTTCTCTTGGATAAGGGAGCTTAGGTTTTTAGAACCACATTCAGTGCGTCACAAAAATCGAGAAGAAAGGTGGAGGATTTGGGCGAGGTACAGTGGTGCAAGTTCCCCCTCTGACTGATATTACATACCACAGCAGGCCATGTACTGGGAACATGGATGCACAAGTCGGGCCTGGGGTAGTAAAGGTGGACTAAGTTGTCTACTGCAGGGAAAATGGCAGATGTACAGTTTCATTGTGCTCACGTCTACGTAGCTAAACAGATCATAGGTTTTCAGGACCCTCCCCTTTCCTATTGCTAAGAGCTTTTGTTAGCACAAGGCTTATTCACTGGGGTTGTTGTAGTTGTGGTGAGGAGGAACCTGAGTCTTGCCTTTTTTGGGCATAGTCATCTTAGCGGTCTGGGTAGGAGGGCAGGTGCAGAGTCAATAGAACCCTGGCATGATCAGTCATGACCATGCTGCTTCAAATTGTACCATTCATGTTGAACTGGTGCAGAAGGTTTGCATGAGTAGCCTTCTGACTGGTGCTCTAAATCTTTATTGTTATCACAGAGTTCTAGACTCTGTGGGACTGTAAGGGCTCATGCAAAGAGGTTACCCTTTCAGTGAGTGTCTTTCGTTCCCAAGACCACGCCATGGCGTACAGGCTTTTTTTTAACCTGAAATTATAGATCGGGGAAGGGGAAGCTTACCTACTGACTCGTCCTAGTCTGCTGTCTCAATTTTGATCATTGCTCATATTGCCTGCCTCCTCCCTGGGGCAGTGACTATAATGCAGAGTGTATGTGACCGTTTGGATTAATATCCTGTACAACAGAACAGAAAGGTTTCTTTGTATCCTTGCTTGGGCCAAGCCAATTCCAGCAGGTATCCTGCAGCCTGAGAGATTAGACATCTGAACAAACAACTTTGGCCCGTGGCAAAGACACTGCAACACAATGGTAGTAATCCACAAGGAGACCAGTGGTTTTCCCAGACGTTTGTGGACTTGCATCAGTATGCACCTGACTATACAGCAGGTAAAGATGCTGCATTATTTGTAACCAGGAGCTCTAGGCCTGGTTTCATCATGTGCTACTGTAGGGAAGTGCCTTTTTTGACATGGTCACCCCTCCCACCACACACACTTTTTGCATGGTTTCTGGTGTAATTTCGACTGAAAGTGCACTGGGTTCCTGCTAACCAGGACCCTAATGCCAGATCTCTTTATCCTAAAACTGCACAGTCATTTTTCCCAATTGGTAAACCCTTTAGCACCCACTGTAAGTCCCTAGTAAATGGTACCCCTGGTACATAGGGCCTTGGGTACTAAGGAGGGTGCCTATGGGCTTCAGCATGAATATGAATTGTGCTACCCTAAGGGACCCCTCACCAAGCACATGTCAAGCTGCCATTGCAGGCTGAGTGTCGATGTAGAAGTGAAAATAAGATATGGCACACAACCTGTGTGCCATGTCCCCTGAAGACAGCATGCAATATATTTAAGCCACCCCCTCTAGCAGGCCTTACAGCCCTAAGGCAGGGTGCATTTTATTACATGTGAGGACATATCTGCACAAGCAGATATTCCCCTACTATGTCTTTCTCAATTTTCAGGCATAGCAAGTGTCCAGAGAAACCATTTTAAATACATGTACCGGACACTGGTCACTACAGCTTTCCCAGCTACATGATGGGTTCTCTGAAGATAGGGATGTTTGGTATCAAACATCTCAGATTAATAAAACAGCTGCTAGTGTGTTGACTGACTAGTCCTGACCAGTTCAGCCACTGTAGACACATTTCTCCCCCCCTAAGGTGAGAGCCATCTCTCTTGTGGGTCAGTGACAAAATCCTGCACTGGGCAGGGTTGTTAGCAAGCCACCCAGGTACTATGGACATTCCAGGGTGTAGAGCTTCAAAGACCTAGCCACCTTTGTAATGCGAACCAGGTCTCTCCAGGTGACAGAGATGACCGACCTCACTGTCCTGACCACAAGTTTGGCAGCAGAATTGGTGGGAAAATTAGTCAGATTAGGAGGTGTGCCCACTTCATGCGAGTTCCACCCCTAAGGTGGATGAGTTGAAGTGAACACTACTTTTTAAATTCCTCCATCCTGTTTGGAAGGAATTAGGGTTATGCCCACTTCCCAGTAGATGTAGTCATAAGAAGGTGGTAGTCACCCTAAAGATGGTCAGCTCGTTGGCTACCACCTGGCTCTCACTGTAATGCCCCTAAATTGAGTATTTAGGGTGCACTCCCGAATGCTAGAACCTTAGAACTCAGATTCTGATGACCTTAGAAAAAAAGGACACAGAGGAGTCGCACCTGCAGAAAAGGAAAAGAAGAAGCAGCTGAATTGGTACCAATCCCACTTGCCTGCCTGCTGACCTTGACAGACTCTGCCCGAAAAGACGACTTTTCCTGCAGCTGAGCCTTCTAGAAACCCAAGAGGACTGCCTGCCTTCCGCAAAGACTCAGACTCCAGTGAGCAGCAGACACGCTCTGTAACAATGTCGCAAGAAAGGACTTTGCAGCCTCTGGAACAGCAAATACCCGACACCCAGAGTGACCTCTGCACCCGACATCTACGACCTGAGGTGAAGCCAACCAATGGTGCCAGCAAGGTTCCCCAGCTATCCAGAGCTTAAGTCCACTCAGGCTTCACCACTCTTCCCCTCCTCCAAGTTGCATGCAGCCTCTGCACTCAGACCCCCTGCCCACGGCCTTGTGGTTCTAGAAAACCCGACACCTCCAGCAACCCCTGCACCCGTCACCCACGACTCAAGCTGAAGTGGATCACTGGTGCCAACAACGTTCCCCGGCTCCTCTGAACTTAAGTCCACCCTTATTTCACCCTTGCTGGACTCCCCGACAATGCCTGCAGCCTCAACAGAACCTCCTGACTGTGAGTGCTCCCAGACGGAGAAACCAGACGCTTAAGGACACACCTGCATCCGTCACCCCTGGGTCCTGGAGAAAAATACCAAAGGTGCACCTACATCACCGGGCACCCCACGTCTACAACGTACCTGCTTGATTGTCTCCGACGGGATTCCTAGCCAGAAACAGCAGCCTGTCTTTACAAGGACCAATTGCCAAAGAAAACTACCGGGCACCCGACTGTAGGAGGCTGGCCTGGTTTGTACTGGGTACATAAGGTACTTACACCTTATACCAGGTCCAGTTATCCCTGATTATTGAAATGTAGTCAGTGTCTAGAAGTCAGGCTCTCTAGGGGTAGTGTGGATGAGCAGCAAGGCGTAACTAGGAGACATGCAAAGCTCGTGCAATACTACTGTGGTCACACTGTACTCACACACATGAAAGGAAATACTCAGTTTTACAAAAATAAAGGTACTTTATTTTGGTGACACAAATGCCAAAAATACCATAAAGATATACTTCCTTGGGAGGTAAGTAATACACAAATTATATACACTAGTATGCAGAAATAGCTGTAAAAACAGTTAGAAAACAGTGCAAATAGTGAAAATCACAATAGTTAGAAATAGGCCTGGGGGAGCTGCTGACAGTTCTTGAACTGTTCCATCGAAAGCACAAGAGTAAAAGGACTTCCAACTTCTCTTCCAGTCTCTCCAGTCCCGATAAGTAGTCCAGCTAGCTTCTATGAGAGTTCTACCTCCTTCTGAACTCATGCAGTGATTGCTGGTGCTACTGCACTACCCTTCCGTTGATTGAGAATGTTGACTATATCTTCTTGCATCCATATCTACCCAGACAGAATACAATTATTTTCTGAACACTGCGTCCTGAAACTAGACTTGCATTCAGGTCAATACCAGCTACAAGCATACATTGTGGGCCCTTTCTTTGGTGAAGAGCCATTAAGAAAGGAGCAGCCTTACGTACTTTATTAATAAAAAAACAATGTAACTGGAACTTAAAATTATTTTAGCTGTATTGAAATTATAGTGTTATTAAGCAACTCAACTTAACATGAATAAAGTCTTATTTCATTATTTAAATACATAGCACTGTTAGAACAATACAATTAGTCTGTTTTACAGCTGTGCTAACTAAAGCTAGCCCACAACCAAAGTTAAAGAGTAAGGCTTGACTGTTCAACCTTGCTACCCTCTGAAAGTCAATGCATATCAAGTGTTGGCAAACTCAATAGGTCTCTCCTAAGCTAGAACTATGGGCTTTGTCAATGTATTTTAACTATATTGACCAGTACCATGGCACTGTGCAACATGGGTACATGTTAGAAAAAAAGGCTCACTGCTAGAACGTTACACCTCTTTCAATTTTAGTTCAAGCAACATATTATCTGCCTCCCCCTGGTTTCCTGACCCAACTTCCAGTCCTCTTAATGGTAACTAGCTGTGCATAACCCCAACTTGTGTCTTGTACGTGCCTCTAGAGCGACTTCCCTTCACCGTATTGGTTTCCATGTATATGTCTTATTTTATATTTCTTGCTTTTTGTTCTCCTTTGATGATTGTTTACATTACCAAATGGACTACATGTGCCATAAGAACAGACTTTCGTTCGGGGGACCCACCTAGTGAAATGCACTGTATGCTTTATTAGGTGTACTAGAATGCAATGTGAGACCTGGTTTTATCAAGTTGTATACATGCTGCCTCTGAAAAATGTAATAAAAAAAGTTTTGAAAAAAAGGCTGGCTGTTTCATAGCGCTTTTTTTCTTATAGCAGATGGGGTGGGGAATAACACAGACAACAGGAGGGTGGGTTGTGGGAGAGAATAAGCAGCATGAACAACAGGAGGGTGGTGGTGGTGGCAGGAAATAAGCAACAAAGACAGCAGGAGGCTGTGTGGTGGTAGGGAAGAAGCAACACTGACAATGGGAGGGTGTGAGGTGGTAGGGAAGAAGCAACATGGACAGCGGGAGTGTGGGGTTGAAAAGGAAAAAACAACACAATTAAGGGGGTGGGAGGGAAGAAGCAACCCAACAGTAATAAGGAAAAAGAAAAATGGTACCTCAATCACAGCAGCAGCATAAAGCAATCAGTATTTGGTCCATGCTCCACATGAAAGAAGAGGAAATGGAGCCAGCGCGTGCTATCCAACTGTGAAGTAGCAAATAAGAGTGACAATTATGCTAACAAATGGTTAGCAATGGGAGGGTTCCAAGCTGCTTGTAGAAAACAATATCTCTTGCAAGTGAGAGCGCACATGTTGTGACAGGTGAGACCTAGAAAAGGAGATACTTGGCAATTCATTGCACTTTCAGCTGTATATCGCTCCTGTGACTTATATAATTTAGAGCCAGATATAGTAATATTTTTAGTGGCCAAAAACACTTCAGTGTCCAAAATTTAATTTTGAATTGAATTGAATGTACTAAACTCATTTTAAATTTTGCAGGCTTCGCAAAAGGGTTTACAAAGAAATACTGAATTGCAGTTTGCAAGGGGTGTATGGAGGGTGTCCCTTCCAAATTTTAACTCGAACCCTATGTTTTGGGTGGTTTGTGGCTGGAATTCCTGTTACAAACCATTGATAAGTCACTAAATGACAAGTTGTGGTTTTAACTCATTTAGAAAACAGAATGGTTCTCTTTGAGTCCTTATCCTTGGTGAATTGTAGTGTCAGTTTGAAAAGGGGTAAGGAGGGTGAACTACTGAAGATTTAAAACAATTAATACATTTACTTTAAGCAGCCTCATTACCTTTAGGGAAATTGGACTGCTTCAAAAATGTTTCATTTTGAAAAAGCGATCACAGGTATGGTGGTCTACTGACCCTTGCACGTCACCATCCCTGTGATTGTAACCTACCATAACAGCTGAAAACAGTGACCTCCCTAGTGAATATTCATTTGACAGGTCAGTCCACGACACACTATGATTTGGCATTCTGCAATCAAACTTATTGGTACATAGGTAATTTTTCAAAAAACGAAATTATACTTGCTGCAGGCTACTTTTCACAGCCAGTATCTTAGTATATTTGGTCCATAGTCACCTTTTAAATGTTGCATCTGGAAACACATAGGGAAAAATGTTGAGAAATACATTTATTTTTATACAAACTGCAAGGAAAGTCACTGTAAAAATGTTTGAAATGTGTCCTGACCCTCTTCCTATATTCAGGCTGTCCTAATCATTCAGTGCTTTTTTTAGGTTGAGCGTGCAGGCTCTCTGACGTGTTGTAATCTATCTGTGGGATTTTAACCAAGCCCTCTGCACAGCCATCACTACCACCTGTTTATAGGCTTGCCTATCAAACATCCTTTGTTATAATTGGTAAATGCTTTACTATTGTCCCTCCTTGGGGCAGTTTTGTTACCGACTTGGCCATCGAACCTGTTACATGGATAATTGCACATTTCCTGATACGTCTGACTGCGAGCCAACTTCTTTTTCCTTCTGTGTCTCTCCTTCATTCTCATGGCAGTCGTGGATTCTCATGGCAGTCGTGGTGTTTTTGTGTAGGAAAATGCCACTGTTGGCATGGTTACCCCCTAACATTTTGCCTTTTGTTGATGCCAGTTATGATTGAAAGTGTACTGGGCCCCTGCTAACCAGGCCCCAGCACCAGTGGTCTTTCCCTAAAACTGTACCTTTGTCTCCATAATTGGCATAGCCCTGTCACACAGATAAGTCCCTTGTAAATGGTACCCCTGGTACCAAGGGTCCTGTGGCCAGGGAAGGTCTCTAAGGGCTGCTGCATGTATTATGCCACCCTGGGGACCCCTCACTCAGCACATGCACACTGCCTCACAGCTCAGGTGTGCTGATGGGGAGAAAAAGACTAAGTCGACATGGCACTCCCCTCAGGGTGCCATGCCCACAACCCACTGCCTGTGGCATAGGTAAGTCACCCCTCTAGCAGGCCTTACAACTCTAAGGCATGGTGCACTATACCACAGGTGAGGGCATAGCTGCATGAGCACTATGCCCCTACAGTGTCTTATCCAATTCTTAGACATTGTAAGTGCAGGGTAGCCGGAAAGAGTATATGGTCTGGGAGTTTGTCAAACACAAACTCCACAGTTCCATAATGGCTACACTGAATACTGGGAGATTTTGTATCAAATTTCTCAGCACAGAAAATCCACACTGATGCCAGTGGGGTATTTATTGAGAAATGCACACAGAGGGCATCTTAGAGATGCCCCCTGCATGCAAGCCCAACTACTAGTGCTAGGCTGACCAGTTTCTGCCAGCCTGGCATGTCTGGCCACATGGGGTGAGTGCCTTTGTGCACTCTGTCACCAGGAACAAAGCTTATCCTGGGTGGAGATGCTTTACACCTCCCACTGCAGGAACTGTAACACCTGGCGGTGAACCTCAAAGTCTCAAGCCTAGTGTTACAGAATCCCAGGGCACTGCAGCTAGAGGAGATGCCTGCCCCCCGGACACAGCCCCCACTTTTGGTGGCAAGTCTGGAGGAGATAATGAGAAAAACAAGGAGGAGTCACCCTCCAACCAGGACAGCCCTAAGGTATCCTGAAATGAGGTGACCCCTTCCTTAGAAAATCCTCCATCTTGGTTTGGAGGATTTCTCCCAATAGGATTAGGGATGTGCCCCCGCCCCAAAGGGAGGAGGCACAAGGAAGGTGTAGCCACCCTCAGGGACAGTAGCCATTGGCTACTGCCCTCCAGCCCTAAACACCCCCCTAAATTTAGTACTTTGGGGCGACCCTGAACCCAAGAAAACAGATTTTGTGAAGACCTACAAAGAAGAAGGACTGCCTAGCTGAAAGCCCCGCAGAGACTATGGAGATGACAACTGACTTGGCCCCAGCCTTACCGGCCTGTCTCAAGACTCAAAGAACCTTCAACAGCGACGCATCTAGTGGGAGCAGCAACCTCTGCCGACTCAGAGGACTGCCCTGCAACCCAAAGGACCAAGAAACTCCAGTGGACAGCGGCTATGTCTGAACATCCAAGGAGAAACCATCTTTAAAGCGACTCCAGCCTCACTCCTGAAGCGTTAGTCCCCAACACTCTGCACCCGACATCCCCGGCTCGTGTCCAGAGAAACCAACACTGCAGCGAGGACCCCCAGGCGACCCCCACAACGTGGACACCCTGAGCCCTGAGACAACCTCCCTGCACCTCCCCGGCGACGCCTGCAGAGAGAGAGGTAACAAAGAACCGACGCTGGAAGAAGCACTGCACGTGCAGCCCCCAGGCCCGAGAGGAACCAACTGCCGGTGCAGGAGTGACCAGCAGGCGACCCTAATCTTTACCCTTTACCCAGTCGGTGGCCGGCCCTAGAAGCCCCACTGTGCCCTGCCTGCATCGCCAGAGTGACCCCCGGGTCCCTCCATTGAAACCACCGTAAAACCTGAAACCTACTTTGCACACTGCACCCAGCTGCCCCTGTGCCACTGAGGGTGTATTTTGTGTGCCTTTTTGTGACCCCCCAGTGCTCTACAAAACCCCACCTGGTCAGCTCCCTGAGGACGCAGGTACTTACCTGCTAGCAGACTGGAACCGGAGCACCCCCTAGTTTCTTTAGGCACCTATGTTATTTGGGCCCTACTTTGACCTCTGCACCTGACTGGCCTTGTGTTGCTGGTGCTGGGTGTGTGGGGTTGTCTTGAACCCCCAACAGTGGCTGCCTATTCCCTGGAGACTGAACTTGTATGTGCTTTACTTACCTGCTAAACTAACTTGTACTTACCTCCCCCAGGAACTGTTGATTTTAGCAGTGTTCACTTTTGAAATAGCTTATTACCATTTTTGCCAAAACTGTGTATCTTACTATTTTACTTCAAAGTTCCATACTTACATATGCCAAGTACCTTACAATTTATGTATTTACTTGAATTCTGAATCTTGTGGTTCTAAAATAAATTAAAAAAATAATATTTTTCTATAAGAAAACCTATTGGCCTGGAGTTAAGTCTTTGAGTGCGTGTTCTCATTTATTGCCTGTGTGTGTACAACAAATGCTTAAAATTACCCTATGATAAGCCTAGTGCTCGACCACACTACCACAAAATAGAGCATTAGTATTATCTATTATTGCCAACATCAACCTCTAAGGGGAACCCTTGGACTCTGTGCACATTATCTCTCACTTTGAGATAGCATATACAGAGCCAACTTCCTACATTATGTCAACTGTTTTACTTTTCATTTTCAATTTATATGGCAAGAAAAATCCAGTTAGGAATCTAGAACGCTAATAGCTCTAACTCAAGCAAACGTCCATTGAATTGCAAATGCTTGTTTTTTTAGTTTCTGTGTGCAGAGGGTGCACCTCAGGAATCCAATATTCCTGGTTTCCTATCAAATTAGATCTGCAAGAACTAAAAAAATATTAAATTTCCATACATACTCTGTGGAGGAAGATGAGTGTAGCAGAAGTTACATATGCACGCCAAAGATCACACGTCTAAGAATTATGCCATAATTTCCATAGCATGCCCAAAAATGAAATCACCTTAATTAGAGTTCATGGACAACGTAAACCCCTATGTATTTTTCTATGCAGACACTAAAGGCCTTCACACTTACGCGCACATGCTACATTCCGGAAACTGCCTCGACATTTGACTGACATCTTTTGATTGTAAAAAATTGCAGAAAAGAAAAAATTCATAGGTATGCATTCAGTGATGTAGGTTGACGCCTTTGAGATCTCCTTGGGGCGTACTTTAGAAACGCAGAATTTGGGTGTCTGTAAAGGTAAACAAAAAGTGAAAGTATTTTGTATCACAAAAATCATTCTTGTAAGAAAGCTTATTCTGTAGGCTTGTAAACGTTACTCAGTTGCATCTGGGGGGATGGAGGCGGCTGTGTGGAGAGGCTTACGGGGGCTGTGTGTCTGGGGATTGGGGATGGTGTGGTCAAGGGTTTGTCGCTCTCCAAACTGCGAAGGCTGGTTCACAGCGGAGATGGTGATCCCCCACGTACCGCCAAAGACGGACAATAAACCAGAGACGGTCCCTGGGTTTGAGCCACAGGCACAGCCCTGGAGGCCGCTAGGATAGAAAGGAAGAGGTGGGAGTGCTCAGCTCTCCCCCAGGGCTGGAAATGGGAAGTGACCAGAAAGGCTGCTCTGTCCACAGCCAAGAGCAATGTCTATTACTATAGGTGCATGTGGGGGGCTCCGGCGGCACGGGGGACACAACCCACATACCCACTCTCTCCACAGGCTGATGCCATTTGACCCTGACAGCAAGGACTGACAGCAAGGACATATCTCTCCTTTCATTCATCCCAATCCTCATCTTACTACTATGATCTCCCAATGAACTCTTTCTGGATTCTCCCCTCTTCTATCCCTCCGTTATTCTATTCAATCCAACTAAAAGACTCACATGTCCACTGATCAAATTCACTCATATTTTTCTATACTGATACAATACTCCTATTTCACTATACTAATCCACCACTAATCCTTTTGGATCTTGGCGTAGCGTGTTATACACCGAAAAGCACATTGACTCCTCATCAGGAGTAGTAAGCGCTGTATAAATACAGTTACAATACAATACAATATATATTTCCTGGAACCGAAAGGATCTAACTACATTGAGATCTACTCCAACTTTCATCCTTCTAAGTCCATTTATTAATATGAGCAGCTAGGCATTTGCAGCGTTATAAACAACTTTGCCAATTGCATAGACATGCCTGAAGGGTAATGATGCTATAAAATTACTAAGGTAAATACATAATTTTAATGTGATGTTCCTTGAGACTTCAAGAGAAACTCAGAATTTTTGTCTTGTGTCCACTTGCTGATTAAAACTACCCAGGGCATTTTTTAAAGATTTATTTTATGTTGAAAAGTTCTTGCCTGCTGTTTTCCAACTCTTTGATAAACAGACCTGATAGCCAGCAGCTACTCCAGTGAAAAAATGTTCATAGGGTCATTTAAAGAATTATCTGATGAATTTGAGGTTTGCAGCTGAGGCTGGTCAACAAATCAGTATAGTCAAATAATGTGAAGCACAATAGGCTTCATAAGAAAGCTAGAGAATGATTAGGTTTTCGAACTGTGAAGGTTTATTAAAGAAGGCAAAATCATCAAGTTAGCATTAACCCCTTCACCGCTAACATCCTTTACTGCCAAGTAGTAACTATTATGTCCTCGTAGAGGGCCTCAGGGGAAGTGCTAGCCTCCCCCAACCCCTCCAGGGCAGGGCTGGAAGGGAAATCGATTCCCCTTTCACCCCCACCCCCAGTGACATCTGATGACGTCGGCATGCGATCGCGCCCTGACTTCATCAGAGGCCGCCCCCACTTCCAGTGTGGATCTGAAGAGAAATGCAAAAGCATTTCTCTTCCAATCACGTGCTGAGGGGAGCCATCAATGTAAAGGAAAGGCTTTTCCTTTCCTTTGATGTGTCTCTCAGCATTCTTGCAGCTCGATAGTGAAGCAATCGGGCTGCAGAAATACCCACTAGACACCAGGGAGTTTGTTTTTTTGGTGAAATTGGCATGAGGGGAGTGGCCCCTTGGGCAAGTGTCGCTCCCCAAGGTGGGCATTTTATAGAAGGCCTTTTTGGCCTCCTTGGGGGCAGATTGGCCTATTTTAATTATGCCGATCTGCATCGGGGGGAGGGCAGAACCCAAAAGACACCAGGGATGTTTGTTCTTTTTTGTTTATGCTTGGGTTACTTATAAGGGTCCACTCCTCAGGGAAACAATTCATTATTAGGTCTATTTTAATTAGGCCAATCTGCCCCCAGGGGGGCAGAACCCACTAGACACCAGGGATGTTTTTTATGTGTGTTACTGACATGAGGGGAGAGACCCCTTGGGCAAAGGTCGCTCCCCAGGGGGGCAAATTATTGTAAGGCCATTTCTGCCCTCCCTGGGCACAGATCGGCCTATTGTAATTAGGTTGATTTGCCCCCGTGGGGGGGAGGGGCCAGGAATCAGAAACCTCTAGACACCAGGGATCATTTTTTTTTCTTTTTTTTTTTTACACGTGGTGGAGCGACCCCTTAGGCAAGGGTTGCTCCCCTGGGGGGCATATTTATTTTAGGCCATTTCTGCCTCCTTTGGGGGCAGATCAGCCTATTTTAATTAGGTTGACCTGCTCCCAGAGGGGGCAGAAACCACTAGGTACCAGGTATTTTGTTTTTTGTTTTTTACAGATGGGAAGCGACCCCTTAGGCAAGGGTCTTCCCCTGGGGGCAATTTTATTTTAGGCCATTTCTGATCCCCTTGGGGGCAGATTGGCCTATTTTTCTTAGGCCAATCTGCCCCCTAGGGGGGCAGAAACCACTAGACACCAGGGATTTTTATTTTTTGTGACAATTTCACGCAAGGGGAGCGACCGCTTTGGCAAGTGTCTCTCCCCTGGGAAGCAAATTTATTTTAGGCCATTTATGCCCCCGTGGGGGCAGATCGGACTCTTTTTATTAGGCTGATCTGCCACCGGGGGGGGCAGAGACCAATTAGGCACCAGGGATTGGTGTGTGTGTGTTTTGTTTAGGGGGCAGCCCCTTGGGCAAGGGTCGCTCCCCACGGGGGCACTTTACTGTTGGCCATTTCAACCCCCTCCCCCTTGGGGGAAGATCGGCCTATTTTTGTAAGGCTCATCTGCCCCCATGGGGGACAGAAATCCTACCAGAGACCAGGGAAGATTTTTTTCAAAAAAAGAGGGTGAGGGTATGGCCAGACCCCCACCTCAAATAAATGGGTACAAAGTTGTTCTGCCCACCGGTAGGCAAATAGGGCAATTACCCCCGATCCACTACCCGGTGGGGGGGGAGGGCAGAAAGCCTACTATAGATGCCAAGGAATAAAAAAAAACGAATAAATATTGGGGTGGTAGCTACCAACCAGTACGGGCATGGTTATGCCATCACCCCAACTAAAGGGGGTAACAGTCTTTCAGCTGTCCCCCCACACACTAAAACATCTTTTCCCTGGCAAGCAAGAGGACATTTGATTATTTTGGGTTTTGATTTTACATTTGGGCTATGAGAGCTTGTCTAACCCTCAAAATCGTCCCACTTGGAATGGTGAGGGCTGCACTTTTTTGACTTTGGGACGCTGCCATGTAGAAAAATGTACAAAACCTAGACACATCTGAAAACTAAACATCTAGGTGAGTCCAGGGTGGTGTGCTTCACATGAACCCATTACCATTTTCTTACCCACAATGCCCTGCAAACCTCCAACTTTGCTGGAAATAACATATTTTTCCCACATTATTGTGATGGAACCTTCCGCAATCTGCACTAATCCACAAAATTCCTACTACCCAGCATTGTTGCATCTATACCGATAAATATTCTGCCCCACTTGTGAGCCTAAAAATGTTTTTTTTTCAAACTGCCCTTTTGGACTCGCTCCGGTTCTCCCTCAATTTAGACTTTTCCCTGTCACTGTCACGGTTTTCAATGGTCTTACCGTCGAAGCTGAGAGGCGTAGGGGAACGGCCCTTGTTCCGGCAGGTTCTGCTCTGGCCAAGGTAGGGGCGACCCCTTCCGGTAGCCACGGTGCTGTTTGGTATGAGCGAACCACTACAGTCCGTGCCCTCCAGAAGGAGTCCCAGAGGAAAAACCCCAGTAGGGTAAAAAAACCTCCACAGGAACTCCCTGAAACGAAAGGAGGACACCAGGGCGTTAGAACCGAAGATCAGGAAGACTGGAAAACAAGGCAGGTCAAGAACACACAGGATTCGCAGGAGGAAATCAATCAGAGCGTGACTACCACCAAGGAGTGTTGCAACGCAATGGACAAGCAGTTGAGATCCCCTTATATACCCCTAAACAGGAAGTAGGAAACAGGAAGTAGAAATACCACCATCTTGGATTGGGGAAAAGAAAACAATAGTGAATCAGGTATGTGCGTCTAACAATGCATGCTGGGCAGAGAGGAAGTGGTCAGCATGCTGGGAAGAAAGAAGGCAAGTATAAAGTACACCAAGTGCAAGGGTTCGGTTTTGTTCTAAGGATATCGGTAAGTGGTGGGCAGGTAATGTACATGCAAGCAAATAAACGTTAAGCGCATAATACGCTGTATGCGGCCATGCCCGAAACCCCCTCGGGGTCTCAGGCCCTGCCGCGTCTGCCTTTATGGCAGAACTTGAAATAAGGGAAGCGGCGAGGGCCGCGACCCTTAGACCGGCTCCTAGGAGCCTCCATGGCTCTCGCTCGAGCCGCGGCATCCCCCGCGACCCGAGCGTCGGCCGCGGCGTTTACCGCGACCCGAGCGCCGGCCTCGGCGCTCTCCGCGACCCGGGCGCCGGCCGCGGCGAAACTAACGTACCGCGCCGCGGCAACCTGAGCCCGGGGCCGTGGCGAGTGCCGCGGCGAGCGCCGCAGCATAACAGTATGCCCCCCCCCGAGGCCCCGGGTTTGTGAGGGAAGAGCCGAAAAAAGCGGCGGATCAAAAGAGGAGCATGAACTGAAGAGGCATCCTCCCAGGAACACTCACCCATAGGGTATCCCTTCCAATGAATAAGATATTGGAGGCGCCCATGGAAAAACCGAGAGTCACAGATCTCTTGAACTTCGTACTCAGGCACATTGTCAACCAACAGAGGAGGGGGACAGGGTAACTGCCTATGAAAAGGATCAGGACGATAAGGTTTCAGTTGCGAGACATGGAACACCGGGTGGATCTTCCACGTCCGAGGTAGGCGAAGACGCACAGACACTGGGTTGATTTTCTTGAGAATTAGAAAGGGACCATAAAAGCGGGGTTTGAATTTGTTTTGAGTGAGTCGAAGAGGTAGGAATCTAGAGGAGAGCCAGACTTTATCATGGACCTGATATGGAGGAGCCGCACAGCGTCTCCTATCTGCTATTTTCTTCATGCGGGACTTGGTGGACACAAGGTTGGAATGGATAATTCGTTGTATACCCCGTAGCTGTCGAACGTAGGAGGAGATGGCAGGGAGATTGGAGTTATCTCTCAGGGGAGTTGGGAAAGCCCTGGGATGGAAACCGTAGGAGCCATAGAAAGGAGAGACCTTTGAGGCACTGTGTAGGGAATTGTTATAGGAGAATTCTGCAAGCGGTAAGTAGGGAGCCCAATTAGTTTGTGTAGCATTGCAGAAGCTACGTAAGTACTGTTCGAGACCCTGATTGAGTCGTTCCGTTTGTCCATTGGTTTGAGGGTGGAACCCAGATGATAAGGCCACCTTGATCCCCAAGGTCTTACAGAATTGATTCCAGAATCGGGAGATATATTGAGGACCCCTGTCCGATATAATGACTTGGGGTAACCCATGTAGCCTGAAGATTTCTTGAGTAAAGATCTGCCCTAATTCTTTTGCTGTTGGTAACTTTCTTAAGGCCGTGAAATGGGCCATCTTGGTGAAGGAGTCCACAGTTACCATTATGACGTGGTTTCCCATTGAGGAAGGTAATGCGCACATAAAATCGGTGGATATGGTATGCCACGGGCCTGGGGGAACAGGTAATGGGCGAAGTAATCCCACAGGTCTGGTTCGGGGTGTCTTGGCTTGAGCACATGTAGGACAGGATAACACATATGCCTCAGTGTCCGCCTTGAGAGTAGGCCACCAGAAGGAGCGAAGCAAAAGATCTTGAGTGGCTTTCATTCCTCGATGACCTGCGATAGGGGAATCATGGCACATACGTAAGGCTTCGGTTTGCACTGTTTTAGTGGGTAAAAACGGGGCCTTATCATGATAATAATAGTCATGATCTGTGTGCAGCTGCGGACGTAACTTATTTAGTTCTGTTTCGTGTAGATGGGCATATTCGGACTTGACTTGATTTAAAAAAGTCTGTGCTACCCCTATGATCTTATTGTTGTCAAATACGTTTTGAACAGTGGAATCACCGCACTCAGGATAACGTCGGGACAAGGCATCCGCCAGGATGTTCTGAGAACCCGGGATGTAGGTGATATAGAAGTCATATTGGCTGAAGAAGAAGGCCCATCGAGCCTGCCGGCTATTTTGACACTGAAAGTTTCTTAAGCACTGTAGATTTCTGTGATCGGTCCGGGCTTCAAAGGGTTCCTTTGATCCCATCAAAAAGTGTCTCCATTCTGTGCACGCGACTTTCAAGGCGAGTAATTCGCGTTCTAGCACGGAATAGTTTCGCTCAGAATCAGATAGAATGTGTGATAGATAAAATACAGGGTGTTCTAGATCATCATCGTCTTGTTTTTGCAACAAGGCAGCCCCAATGGCTCTTTCTGAGGCGTCTGTGACAACAATGAATTGTTTGCTGGTGTCTGGGTGTCGGAGAATAGGGGCTTGAATAAAGGCTTTCTTTAATTCCTGAAAGGCTGACTCTGCGCCTGGTGTCCAACAAAAACCTTTCTTTAGATGTTCTTTTTTAAGGGTTTGAGTAATGTAGCTGGTTCTCTGGACAAAGTCTGCTATGAACTGTCGGTAGAAGTTGGCTAGTCCCAGAAAACATTGAGTCTCCTTGATGGAAGAAGGAGATGGCCAATTCAATATAGCCTGTACCTTGTCTGAGTCCATGGCAACTCCGGTTTGGTTTATGCAGTATCCCAAGTATTTTACTTCTAACTGATCAAACTCGCATTTTTCAGGTTTGCAGAACAAATGATGTTGTCGGAGTCTCTCTAAGACTTGGCGAACGTGCTTGGAATGTTCTTCTGGATGAACCGAATAGATTAGGATATCGTCAAGATACACCACCACTGTTTGTTGCAAAAGATCAGAAAAGATAGAATCCATGAATCTTTGAAAGATGGACGGGGCATTAGTGAGTCCGAATGGCATTACTCTATATTCGTAGTGACCAAAAGGGGTTCTAAAGGCGGTCTTCCACTCATCACCTTCTCTTATTCTTAGTAGATGATAGGCTCCTCGGAGATCCAGCTTGGTGAATCTCTTGGCTCCTCTGACTGCTTCTAAGATGTCCTTTATGAGGGGTAACGGATACCGGTCTTTAATAGTGATCCTGTTTAATCCCCTGAAATTGATACAAGGACGCAAATCTTTGGTTTTCTTTGGTACAAAGAAAAGAGGAGCCCCGGCGGGTGAAGAGGAGGGAGTAATCAACCCACTTTGTAGGTTCTCATCTAGGTACTCCTTCAAAACCTGTTTCTCTGGTTCTGTGAGAGAGTACATCCGCCCAAAAGGAACCACCGTGTCTGGTTCTAAAGGGATGGCACAGTCGTATTCTCTGTGGGGTGGCAGTTCAGGCTTTTCTGGCTTCTGGAACACATCAGCATAATCCTGGTAATGTCTGGGAACTCCCTGTAGGACATTAATGGATCCTCCCACCTGAGAAGGTGCTGTTGAGAGACTTTTTGGGGACCAATAATCCCCGGCGGAATAGCAGTGGTGTTGACAAAACTGGGAGGACAACGAAATGGTTTTTGTTTCCCAGTTGATGTAAGGATTGTGCCGTGTAAGCCATGGAATTCCCAGGATCATGACATGGTGTGGTGATGAAATTAAGTCAAACGAAAGATTTTCTTGGTGTTTTCCAAACTGTAAACAGAAGGTAGGGGTGGTATATTGTACAGGTCCAGAGGCCAGGAGTGACCCATCTACGGTATGTACCTGTTCTGGTACTTCTTTGGGTATTTGTGTTATCTGTCGTTCTTTGGCCCAGGTTTCATCTAAATAGAGGACACTGGCTCCGCAGTCTAATAAGGCCAAGGTTCTTTCTTCCCGACCATCAGTTAAATGGAGGATAACTGGTAAGAGAAAAAGAGCAGTTCCTTCCTCCCTGGAAGAGCAAATAGAAGGTATATCACGATATCCCGTCCTCACCCTTCTTACTGAGGACGGGAGTTGGCGTTTCCCAAGGGCTTGGTTGGACGAATGGGGCAAGCGTGAATTAGGTGACCAGCTGCACCACAATATAGACAAAGCCCCTTCCTTCGTCTATGTTCCCTTTCACTGGCGGATAAAGGTCCTCGAGCCGTGTCAATCTGCATGGGCTCTTCCTCGGTATTCCCTTTGGGTTCAGGACGGACTTCCTTTGTACGATGAGAGAAGGAGCGAGATGGTACTGAGTGAGATGGCAAACGACTCTTCTTTTTCTCCATTCTTCGTTCATTCAACCGATATTCTATCGTCAGTGCCTGGTCCATTAATCCTTTGAGGTTTTCTATTCTAGCAGAGTGCACTAGTTCATCTTTAATGTCCTCTCTGAGACCTATACGGAAGAGTGTCACCAAGGTACGTTCCACCCAGGTTGTTTCTGCTGCTAATTGTCTGAAACGGGTGATGTATTGTAATACATCTTGACTCCCTTGTTGGACTTCGCAAAGAGCCTCTTCTGCTGACGCCTCGAGTCCAGGGCGTTCAAACATCTGTTTAAAAGTAGTGATAAAGGTGGAATAATTAGATAGACATGGATCGTTTCTGGTTACTAGAGTTGTGGCCCAAGCCAAGGCTGGCCCTGATAAGGCACTAATCAAATACCCCACCTTGGTCTTATCTTGTGCAAATTGCGAGGGGCGAAAGGCAAAATACACCGTCAAGGCATCCAGGAATTCTTTTAATTTGGTAGGATTCCCGGAAAAACGAGGTGCAGTGGCAGCTACTGCAGGGACATCTGTGGTCCTGGAGGCAAAGGCTTGTCGATAAACAGTATTTTCAGTACGTAACTGCTGGAGTTCTTGCGCCTGTTGTTGTATCGTCACCAGCAGGTCCTGGTTAGTAGGTTCCGTGCTTGCCACTGGATTATCCATAGTACCAGGCTGCAACTGGAGTTTTGGGCGTTGCAATCTGTCACGGTTTTCAATGGTCTTACCGTCGAAGCTGAGAGGCGTAGGGGAACGGCCCTTGTTCCGGCGGGTTCTGCTCTGGCCGAGGTAGGGGCGACCCCTTCCGGTAGCCACGGTGCTGTTTGGTATGAGCGAACCACTACAGTCCGTGCCCTCCAGAAGGAGTCCCAGAGGAAAAACCCCAGTAGGGTAAAAAACCTCCACAGGAACTCCCTGAAACGAAAGGAGGACACCAGGGCGTTAGAACCGAAGATCAGGAAGACTGGAAAACAAGGCAGGTCAAGAACACACAGGATTCGCAGGAGGAAATCAATCAGAGCGTGACTACCACCAAGGAGTGTTGCAACGCAATGGACAAGCAGTTGAGATCCCCTTATATACCCCTAAACAGGAAGTAGGAAACAGGAAGTAGAAATACCACCATCTTGGATTGGGGAAAAGAAAACAATAGTGAATCAGGTATGTGAGTCTAACAATGCATGCTGGGCAGAGAGGAAGTGGTCAGCATGCTGGGAAGAAAGAAGGCAAGTATAAAGTACACCAAGTGCAAGGGTTCGGTTTTGTTCTAAGGATATCGGTAAGTGGTGGGCAGGTAATGTACATGCAAGCAAATAAACGTTAAGCGCATAATGCGCTGTATGCGGCCATGCCCGAAACCCCCTCGGGGTCTCAGGCCCTGCCGCGTCTGCCTTTATGGCAGAACTTGAAATAAGGGAAGCGGCGAGGGCCGCGACCCTTAGACTGGCTCCTAGGAGCCTCCATGGCTCTTGCTCGAGCCGCGGCATCCCCCGCTCAGGTCGCGGTAAACGCCGCGGCCGACACTCGGTGCTCTCCGCGACCCGGGCGCCGGCCGCGGCGAAACTAACGTGCCGCACCGCGGCAACCTGAGCCCGCGGCCGCGGCGAGCGCCGCGGCATAACAGTCACAGGCACTAGGCCCACCCACACAAGTGAGGTATCATTTTAACCGGGAGACTGAAGGGAACTGGGTGGGTGGAAATTTGTGCCAGTGCAGTGATCCCACACAGAAATGTGGGAAAAATGTGTTTTGTTTAGCTAAATTTAAGGTTTGCTGAATATTCTGGGTAAGAAAACACTGGAGGATCCACACAAGTCACACCTCCCTGGACTCCCTCGGGTGTCTAGTTTTCAGAAATGTTTGGGTTTGGTAAGTTTCCTTATGTGGCTGCTGAGCCCAGGACCAAAAACGCAGGTGCCCCCCGAAAAAAACAAGTTGTTTTGTTTTTGATGTGTCCACATAGTGTTTTGGGGCATTTCCTTTTGTGGGCACTAGGCCTACCCACACAAGTGAGGTACCATTTTTATTGGAAGACTTGGGGGAATGCTGGGTGGAAGGAAATTTGTGGCTCTTCTCAGATTCCAGAACTTTCTGTCACCGATATGTGTGGAAAAAGTGTTTTTTTTGCCACATTTTGAGGGTTGCAAAGGATTTTGGGTAACAGAACTTGGTGAGAGCCCCACAAGTCACCCCATCTTGGATTGCCCAAGGTGTCTAGTTTTCAAAAATACACAGGTTTGGTAGGTTTCCCTAGGTGCCGGCTGAGCTAGAGACCAAAATCCACAGCTAGTCACTTTGCAAAAAACAGGTCAGTTTTCTTCAGGAAAATGTGATGTATCCACGTTGTTGTTTGGGGCATTTTCTGTCACGGGCACTAGGCCTACCCCCACAAGTGAGGTACCATTTTTATCGGGAGTCTTGGGGGAACCCTGGGTGGAAAGAAATTTGTGGCCCCTCACAGATTCCAGAACTTTCTATCACCAAAATATGTGGAATAAGTGTTTTTTTGACAGTTTTTGAGGTTTGCAAAGGATTCTGGGTAACAGAACCAGGTGAGACCCCAACAAGTCACCCCATCCTGGATTCCCCTAGGTGTCTAGTTTTCATAAATGCTTAGGTTTGGTAGGTTTTCCTTGGTGCCAGCAGAGCTAGAGGCCAAAATCCACAGCTAGGCACTTTCCAAAAAACACGTCAGATTTCAATGTAAAAATGTGTCCATGTTGTGTTTCCTACCACGGGCATTAGACCTACTCACACAAGTGAGGTACCATTTTTATCGGGAGACTTGGGGGAACACAGAATAGCAGGACAAGATTGCCCCTTGTCTTTCTCTACATTTTTTCCTTCCAAATGTAAGACAGTGTGTAAAAAAGAAGTCTATTTGAGAAATGCCCTGTAATTCACATGCTAGTATGGGCACCCCGTAATTCAGAGATGTGCAAATAACCACTGCTTCTCAACACCTTATCTTGTGCCCAGGAAAGGTTTCCTTGATACCTATTTTTCACTCTTTATATTTCACCAGCAAATTGCTGTATACCCGTATACAATGAAAACCCATTGCAGGGTGCAGCTCCTTTATTGGCTCTGGGTACCTAGAGATCTTCATGAACCTAGAAGCCCTATATATCCCCTCAACCAGAAGAGTCCAGCACACGTAACAGTATATTACTTTTGGAAATCTGACATCGTAGGAAAAAGTTACATAGTAGAACTTGGAGAAAAATTGCTTTTTATCACCTCAATTTCGATATTGTTTTATTTCAGCCAATATTATCTGTAGGAAAACCTTGTAGGATCTACACAAATGACCCCTTGCTGAATTCAAAATGTTGTCTATTTTTCAGAAATATTTAGCTTTCGGGATCCAGCTTTGGTTTCACACCCGTTTCTGTCACTAACTGGAAGGAGGCTGAAAGCACAAAAAAATAGTAAAAATGGGGTATGTCCCAAAAAAATGCCATAAATGTGTTGAAAAATGTGGTTTTCTGATTCTGATTCAAGACTGCCAGTCCCTGAAAGATGGGAAGATGGTGATTTTAGCACCACAACCCCTTTGTTGATGCCATTTTCAGTGAAAAAACCACAAGCTGCCTTCTACAGCTCTTTTTTCCCATTTCTTTTTTTTTTAAACAACATTTTCGTTGTATTTTGGCTAATTTCTTGGTCTCCTCCAGGGGAATCCACAAACTCTGGGTACTTCTAGAATCTCTAGGATGTTGGAAAAAAAGGACTCAAATTTGGCGTGGGTAGCTTATGTGGACAAAAAGTCCACATAAATGAGGGCCGAAGCCTGAACTGCCCCAAATAGCCAAAAAACGCCTGGCACCAGAGGTGGGAAAAGGCCTGGCAGCGAAGGGGTTAATCAGTCATCAATATATGAATGCATATGAATGCATTAATTTTTATGAAGTTCAAATCAATCAAAGCCATATAAGTAAAAGGACAAACTAACAGAGTTGCCTCAAAGGTAAAGTTAAGTAAAATAATTTCTCCCATAAAGAAAGTATTCTATCCTGCTATAAACTGCATCAGAAAAATTGACATAATCTCTCTGTTAAGTCTGGAAAAGGGCTGTTCTCTCATCTACATTACCCTAGCTTGAATCACACAACTCTAACATTTGCTAGACCTATGCATGGTTCCCATAAAACAACCCAATCAGGTTAGAGTAAAAAGATACAAACTTGAGTTCATTAGATTTTCAGGATGCTCCACAATACAGCTTCTCGCAGTGTCCTTCAAACTTACATTTATCTGTAACAAATGAGACACACTGAACAAGCCTGAACCCTGCAGGTATACTGTTGGAACCAATTACAAACATTCTATGACTATCTTGGTAAAAAGAAAAAATTCCACATGAGAAAGATGGCAAGGAAATATCACGTTTGTTAATTTTGAACTTCAGCTTAGCCTAGACATAAAAGTTCACATGTCAAGAAGCAAGGTGGCTGCCCACTGTTAGCCATTTTAGACACAGCCCCACATTTACTATGGCCAATCTAAATGTAAAAAGCATTTAATAGCATTTGTGTAATTACATGTTAATATAATGTGAAAACATTTAATATGAAAAAATACTATCAGGAACCAGGCTTCCTATTAGATCCCCAAGAACAAGCAAGCTACTAACAACTCTGTTTTCAATTTGGGAGCCCCACCGAGCATGTTGGAAACAGGGTTTATGCATCCCTACTCAGTGTTACAACACCCTAGTTTTATTGAGAGGTTCATTGAGGTAAGGGTATTCGTGACCTGTTTTTAACTTTCGTCTACCTGCTTCCTTGTTAATCACATGATATGCTGTGGGACAAACATCTGGGTGAGGATGTATCCTTTATGTCAATTTTATCCTAGGAGTAGTGGGAGTGTAAGTATTTTCTGAATATGAAATAGGCCCATTTTGTACTGTGACCAGTACATTATAAACTAGCAGTAACAAATCCAATAGGTTTGCCTTCTGTATATTTCATTTACCAGGAGACGCATGGGATTGTGGGGCATATGCCTACATGCAGACACAGCAATATACCTATATTCACACGTAGGCACATAAACATACATATAGATACCTGTGCATGCATACACCTCTGTGGAGAGGAAGACTCCAGGTGTAGGGCGCAAATTAAAGAAACTTGGAAGGTGAGCCAAGACCATGTGTGAAAAAGGCAGAGGGCTAAGAACACTACAACAAAATTAAATAAAGCGAGGACAATGCACAAGTGATATGGTCTCAGTGGCCCACTTGAATGACCTTTCAGGCTGCTGCTTTTTTAAGGTTCTAGAGAGGCTGCCGAAAATGTAAGAGGCCAGGGTGAATACGCCTCGTGTATTCCCTGTGATTGGTAGTTAAGTCTAGAAATGATTACATTTTATAGAAGAAAGTAATTATTGGAAGATCATATATTTTTAAAAAACAGCCTTTATGACACAACTAACACTTGGGCAAAGTGTGGGACCATACTCATTGTACACTACTAGGTTTCTTGAATTGTTGCTGATGATAAGAACAGCATCCTGAGACTGATGGGGGGTGATAGATCAGCTGGCCAACTTGACAGGAGATTACCAGTGACAAAGTGCACTCAGCAGGGGCAATTGTTCTGGACGATGTTCTGAGATTGAATCTGAAGAGTAAGGAGAATGGAACAGACACGGTTCCAAGTAGTGAAGCTTGTACACCTGGGCTTCTGATCGCAACAGTTTTCTTTGCAGCATTCTTTGCTGTGATACACGCACAGTAGAAAAGATTCAAAGTTACATATCAACAAGTACTAACCTGTGCTTAGTTATTTACTCTCTCTCCTCACCTCCCAATATCTGGTATTTGAATCGTACCTTATATCTGTGCCTCATTCATTTAACATCTCTCTGATATCTTTTCTCTGAATCTGCCTTAAGTTAGTGTTGTACGGTAACCTTACAACTCTTACAGCTGTTTTCTTCCCAGTTGCTCCACCAAAATAAATTGACAGCTTTTAGATATTCTCACTGACCACTGTTAAGTGACTGTTGGACCCTGTGTGGAGGCCACTGGGCAAGCAGGGGCTACTGAACCTCAACCGTGGGGGATTAGTTAATTTGCCTTTGATGTCCTGGGGTCCATCCTTCTTTGGCTGTGCAAACTGGGCCAAGTATAACTCCTTCAGCACTTGGCTGTCATTGGCAGTGATGGAGAGAAGCCCCAGCCTTCTCAGAGAGGAAGTAAGAGTGTCTGCAAGTTCAAGACAGCACTCAACTGTATAATCATTCATTTCCATCCTTGTGCTTGACTTTCAAGAGAAAAAAGTCATTTAAAAAAACACTGGCGCTTAATATGACAAAGATATCCACACATTGCAAGTTAAAGTCCTCACACTTATAAAAGGCTTAGCACCGCCTCCCACTACTGGCTCCAGTTCTCCACACCTCCCTTATTGTGTAGGTGGTTTCAGCCCAGATCAGGTACTTAGCGTGATATGGTCTTGTTTAGGTAAGTACTACATTACCATGATGTTTTTCTGCTGCCAAAAATGGGTGAATGCCTAATGAGTGTTCAACTATTTTTGTGGCTTTTGAGAGAATAACAAGGGTTGTGGGTGTGCCATGTTGGCACTGCAAGAGTAGAAGTTTCTGCATCCATGCTGCTGCACTTTCTAGGCAGGGGACTGCGTGCTCAGTCTTCAGTATTCACATTATCACAGAGGAAGTGGAACAATTGAGCAGATTACTCTCAGTGCCGAAGGGTGGCAGGCAAATGTATGCAAGGAAGGAGCAGCAGTGAATAGAGCATTGGGATTTTCCATGTAGTATAATGTACCTAGGCTGCACATTTTGCAGGAATGTAACATTTGCCATAAAAATGGGTGCTGAAGCTGTGTGGTCATTTGGACATTAACCACATAACTGGAGAAGTCTTGTACGTTTCGCAGATGTTTCTGGAGGACCTTAATGTAATATCAATGTGGTTCCAAAGAAACAAATAATTGTCTGGAGCAAGTATTCACTGGGATAGCAGAAGTGTCTGGTCTGGAAAGCATGAGGACGGCAGGCGATGTACACAAGAATAGTAATCTGAGCAGGGTCGGACGGGGAGCCCAGAGCAGCACTGGCAAATGTTGTCAGACCAGCCCCCATAGGGTGCATAGTGAGTGGGCCTGACCACTACAATGAGGCTTGCTGGTGTTCTCCCCCCTAAGAAAACTTGGGAAAAAATTGAAAAAACGATGCAATCTACAACACATTTTTCATTATATATTCAACTGTATTAGTTTTGAAAGCATAGTAAATGTGATGACCTTACAGTGTACAAGGATACAGCAATCTTTATTGGAGCTCTTCAATGGCTCTGTTCCTATTACCCTCCCATCAGTGCCTCTCATCTCTCCATACGCCCCTCTCAAGTGTATTTCATTTGTTTTACAGTGTCGGGTTTTGAAGCACTATAACTCACACATACATACAGAGACAATGAATCATGCATGTGTAAAACAGCATTTAGAAAAAGTTACATAAGAAAAGGGGACAACAAGTTATAGGATTCACATGTCATCCATACTGGTATGCATGTTTTAATAGTGATTGATCTGGGGAAGCATAAACTCAGGATTCAGAATGTAACCCAGTTGTTAGGGTTGACTTTACTAATAACAATTTATTTCTACCCAAATAAACCCTTTTTAGCAAAACTAGGATAGTCAAAGACAGGGAAAACATAGCTTTGTAGCCTGTACCATACAGTTTGCATGCAACTCTTTGACAGCAGTTTACAGCTCACTGTGCTAGATTATGATTGAAACTTCTGTACTGCACAGTAACAAAAGGATCTCTGTGACAGAAGCAGTATCCCACTGAGCTATACACATGAAATAATGTTCTGTAATCTGCCTAGTACATGTTCTTTGCAGCAGGCATATTAAACCTCTGGGGTACCTTAGGTGTGTCAAAACTGTCACTAGACAAAACTCCATCTCTCTCCAGCAGGTACATTACTCACCAGAGTTATCTTGGCACTTTTATTGATGCCTAAGAACTGTTGGATACACAAGGAAATCTGCAGCGCTTTTAAAACTGCTGCACTGCTACAAAACAGGCCCCCATTAACAAAATCGCCCCCCATCCTTCCAGCCTCCAAGGGAAACGACTGATGCCCGCTATGGCCAGTCCGACCTTGACTCTGAGGTGTGAACGGCAGTAGACCCAGTTCAATTGATTCTGGTCCCAAAAGCTGTAGTATTGGGACAGTGGCAACGAGTTTTAACAAAATAATGAATTTTGTTCTTGAAAATGGCTGTGTTAATAGTGAACTGGCAGCTGATGACATCAGAGTACTATGGGTTGCTGTGTTCATGTTGCGAAGCTCAAGAGGTGCATATAATTAGAAGCACAACATTTAGTAACCATTTGTTGACAGTCGTTATGGCTCAATGCTCTAGTTCTAAATTTAGAGGAGCTACAAGGCTTGAGTTCCTCATGAACTATTCAAGCTGTGAGCTGGAGCGTGATTCAGCTAGTGAATGGTAGCTTGTGGAATCTACACTAAGGCAAAGGGGGACAGTTGCAATGGATTCACTCAAAACATTAAGGGTGGGGATGAAAAAGAATGGCTTGACAATTTCGGAAAAGTTTTGGCCAGTGCTTAATTTGTGCTCGTTGTTTCCGGTGCGGAGCACCAACACTTATTTTTGAGGGCCGGCACTTATTTTTCTGCCTCAAGCATTTACTGTGGGCAAAATAGACATATGGGAAAGACGGGGAACGAGAAAAGCGTCAGAAAGGAGAAAAGTAGAAAGCTGCAAGAGTGAGCTCAAGGGGCAGGGAATGGCATTAAATGGATTGAAGAGGCCCGAGATGGCTTCAGGACTACGCTGCCTCGGTATTCCGTGCTTGCACATTTAATTGCAGCTGCCCCGTGTTTAAGAGGAGGGATTTGAGCATTGGCACGTTTTTATTAACACATTAAGCTCGGGTTCAGAGACATGTTTCATAAATGGGTCACTTGTGGATAAGGTAGTACTTGGACCAAGTGCAAGTATGTGTAACAAACCAACAACACAAAAGTGCAGTGAGGAATTAAAACATGTCAACAACCAATTTAGTAAAAATATTAAATACAATAAGCAAAAACGAATCCTAAATGAAGCAGTGTGGTTAAGGAGTTCAAGGGCCCAAGCTAAAAAACACTATCCAACATTCAGTGGACAAAATGTACTTCGTTAAAAAATTAATAGAACAACAACATCTATTTACAATGGCACCAACAAGAATTAATGTTAAAATGTGTTGCATCGAGGATAGAAGTGAACCTAAAACGTCAAAATATCCCATGTGATAGGTAGAAATGTAACATGAAAATCAATACCAGCCAATAAAAATCAAACTTTTTCCAAAAGAAAATGTCATAAAAGCGATGTTATCTTAAAATGCACAGGCGACCAAACTATTGTCAAAGTAAACACAATCACCAATGAAAATAAATGCTAACATATCACCTTAAAATTTTATGCAAAACACAATTAAAATTATGAAAATGAAGGAGTCACAATATTTAAAAATATGCCTTTGAAAAATATTGATAAAAATATTGCATTCAAATTAAAAGCAAAAAACTGAAAATTATGATACATTTAAAATAGGACCTGCTTTACAATGTTTGAAACATAAGCACGCCTTTTCCTGAAATTCTGATGCACTCGACGTCATTTATTATGATTCAGGAAGGCAGTTGGTAGCAAGAGTGCCTAAGGCCGCAATGCAAGAAAGGGAAATGGGCCGGCCACCCTGTGGGTTACTAAAGAAAAGGCATATCCTGGGTCACAGGAGCCCCTCACACCCTCGGTCCCCGAGAACACTACATTTGCAGCCCTTATAATAGCAAAGCATGTAAGCAGGTCCTGGGTGGCGCACTTTCTGGAACACTTGTAGCAATGTGTACCATTTATAGCACACTTGGCACTGACATTCCGCACTACCCAATAGGCTTTTCAGATGCCTTTAGAAGACACATTGAGATAATCCACTAAAGAAGGGGGAGAAGGAAGAGTGAATGCTAAAGAATAAGCGTAAGAAGACATTTAGGAAAAAAGAACACAAGAACTAAATGAAGAAAAGAAAAATATTATTTAGGGTGGGATCGGGTCTCAGAATATCCTTTTCAAAAATACTGCCTTAAAAAATATAGCCATGATATCGACTACCGTAATCTTGTGAAGGTAAATATAAACATAGGAATAAGTAGAGATTTACTCTGCTTAATTCTACGTGCACATACATTGGCATTATACATATATTGTAAGATGTATATATGTGTTGTTAAGCTGGCACACTAGGCACACTGTTGATATCTTCTGTGTTCTGACGACCAGGAGTTAGAATCTAGCACGACCACCTGACCCTCTCATTCTTCCGAGGTCATTAAATGTAACGCGTTTAAATAGGGTAACTGGGCCTCTTGTTCTTACAGATGGAAAACTGCATATTACAAGTTGTGTGGGTGATTGCCAAGTGCTGATTAATCTGATTACAACATAAGAAGCTCCAGGTGCCAGCATTCAATACCTATTTTTTGTGGCGTTAAAAAGGTGAAAACATGCAAATATGTTATAACTCTACATTAAATCAAACGATTCCTTTGGTTGAAGTGATAAAGAGTAAACGAGTGATATTGAGTGAATGTAGCTGGCTCATGATATGGAACTCTGAGGTGAGGGTCTGACCTCAGGTTCTTGCAGTTCCTCTAACCTACTACACACACAGCAGAGCATAGACAAAACAGCTGCAAAGTGGTGCTGAGGAGTTGGCACAACCTCCACATGCAAATGAAAAATTACAGAACCTAATTGTTGAAAGAAATGTGCTGTTGATGATCAAAGTAGTTCAAGTCCACGGAAAACATTTTAAGGAACAGGAAAAGTATTTTATTAAATTATTGGACTGTTGATTAGCAGAATGGAAGTCAACAGGGGCAAGATTGGGGGTTTCAAGTAACAAATAATTGCGCCTAAGGGGTTTATTAAAACCAAGAGACCAGAAGGTACAGGGCTGTCCAGGCTTCACAATGGTGAACAGCATTTAAGATAGTTTAGGGAGTCAAGCAATTGTTTATTTGATGTGTGTATAACCTGCAGCCATCTGTTTGAATCCCAGTATGGAAGACTCGCGCATCCTTTTGAAGATGGAAAATTGAGTAGTGCTTGATTATGTCTACCATTTCTCCACCATTTATCTCATGTGGAACATTCTGAGGTCCAAGACTAGGGGCCTGATTTAAGATTTTGGCGGAGGGGGTTGCGCCGTCACAAACGGGATGGATATCCCGTCCGCTGTATTACGACCCCATCATAGCCTATGGAGATCGTAATACGGCGGAAGCGATATCCGTCACATTAGTGATGGAGTAACCTGTCTGCCAAACTCCAAATCAGGCCTTAATTCTCCACCGACTATTACAAGGGCGGAGCAGTACTCTTGGTGGCATGCTGATCCACCTAGTTATGACTGCCTGGTACTCTTGCAACCGGTTTTCATGGATATGTGCACACTCGGCCTGATTTTACCACCGGGAAAATCAAGACAGTAAAATCACTTGAGGCTTGAGCTCATAGGGCAGCATGACACCTACCCCTGGCACCCGCTTCTCTCCTACCTCACTAGAGAACACACAATGTTCTGCTCTGCCTGTCTTAGCCTCCACTGCCGTCTGATGCCCTTTCCACCTACCAACCTACACCTGCTGTCCACCACCAGACAGCACATACGGATTTGGACTTAATTGTTCAAGTCTACATGTTATTCCCCATTCCGGTAACAAAAACTCTGAATAGCTTGATTTATGTGCAGAATAACGGTGGAAATTTTATTTCCAGCCACACAGTATCTTTGCACATAAATCCAACTAGTACATAATTTGGGGCTTACTTCCCCTGCCACAGCTGATCATGCTATCACCTTGCCCCTTGGTCCTCCACTGTTTTATTTTTGCCTATCTTTGGGCATTATGGATCTTTTCCCCCTCCTTTGCTTTATAGTCCTAGGTCAATATTTACTAGCACTTTGCGTTGGCGTTGCTTCACTTTTCTGGTGCAGACCTGATGCAAATTCTATTTTGACATTTAACAAGCCATGCAAAGTTGATTTAGTAAATACAAACCTGCGCAGCGCATAGTGCTGTTGTGCGTTAGTTTGTCCTTGGTAGGTGTTACATGGGTAGAGGATGGGAGTTCCTGTGCTCCTCCCACATTATTGGCGCAAACCCAGATTACAGACTTGTGAACCTGGGTTTCCATCAAAATGGTGCTCCAATGTGACAGTGGTGTAACAAGGAGAAATATCTTTTTCTTTCTTTGTTACTTCCTCTTTACAAGTGTTGCTGTATTCTGCAGCACACAAAGAAAGAGGAATATGCCTCCAAGGATTGTTTTTGTGCAGGTGGCATCGCATCCTGCACAAAAACAATCCTTCCTGTAATATCGGCACACTTGCACCATGGCGCAAGTGTACCTGTAGAAAGCTGGCCTGGTGTGTGGTGAGCACCTATGGTGTTATCACCTTATACCAGGTTCAGGTATCCCCTTATTAGAGAGGTGTAGTCAGCGTCTAGGAAGCCAGGCTCTCTAGAGGTAGCTGTGGATGAGCAGCCAAGATTTATCTAGGAGAAATGCAATGCTTATGCAATACCACTGTAGTCACACATCACTTACACACATGGAAGAACCACACAGTGTTACAAAAATAAAGGTTCTTTATTTTAGTGACACAAATACTAAAATATTATATAGGCAATACACCAACTGGAGGTAAGTAAAACACGCTAGTATATGTACAGTAGCAGTCAGGAATTAGCATACAATACAAAAGAAAACAGGTAAAGCAAGAGACAATACTGAAGGCCTGGGGGGACCAAACCATATACCAAGAAAGTGAAATGCGAAAGACGGGCCCCCACCCAAGGAAGCGGAATCGGTAGAGTGGAGCTGGAAGAACCAGGAAACCCACAAGGTGAGTACCAGACTGCCTCCCAGCGACCAGGAGAAAAGAGGTAAGTATCTGGTTTTCCCCAAACCATCAGAGAAGGATATTGCAAGACCCAGACAAGACTGCAAGAAACTAAATGTGGATCCTGGAAGAGGAAGACCTGGAAAAGAAGGGGACCAAGGCCAGTTCATGTTGGAGTGTCCGGTGGTGGCAGCAGCTACTACCCACCCATCTGTGGATGCAGGACTACTTCAATGGTGGACAAAGACCAGTCTGTAGTGCGGCACTGGAGCAGCTGAAGAGTTCCTGGAGTGATGCAGTCGACGTCCCATGCCGAAAGAATTGCAGTCGGTCAGTGGTGTGGAAATACCAACAACAAGCCTTGGCAAAGACAAATATTGTGGATGAAGAATAGTGGAGCTGGCGGGGAACAGCAAGGTCCAGGGGGAACTCACCCCATGGAGGGGAGTCCCGGGTGACCCTCAGCAGTGAGGAGAGTAACAGGAAGAAGAGGCAGCTCCCACAGATGACCCACAGGCAGCAAGCACAGGAGTCGAGATGAGGCCCCACACAGCACCCCTAGAAAAGAGTCCCACATCGCCGGAGAAGCACGCTGAGGGCTGTGCGTCACAAGGAAGTGTACTGGAGGCTGGGCTACAGGGAGCCTGAAGATCCCTTCGAAGAGATGCCAACAAGCCTTGGCAGCCGGAAGAGACGCTGTGCATGGGGGTACTGTCCTGGGTGGAGAGGCACGGACTTACTGTCTCCAAAGTTGGACCACCACCCGTCATGCAAAATTCACGCAGCTCTGGAGGAGAGATCCACGCAGCCAGTCATCGTTGCAATTGGTGCCTGCAGATGCAGGGGAGTGACTCCTTCACTCCAAGGAAGATTCCTTCTTGCTTCTTGGTGTAGACTGAAGACTTGCCACCCTCAGAGGATGCACAGTCAAGGAAATGTTGCAGTTGCTGGAAGGAGCGGGAGAAACAATGTTGGAGAGCAGATCCGTAGTTGCAGCTGCAGATTGTAGGTTCCTGTGAAGTCCAGTTGTGGTTCCAGTGGCCAGAAGTTGAAGTAAATGTTGCAGAGGAGTCCCTAAAGAGCCCTGGAAGGAGATTTGATCACCTAGGAAGGTGACCACCTATCAGGAGGGGGCTGTGACGTCACCTGCCTGACCTGGCCACTCAGATGCTCCCAGAGGTCTCTCCCCACCTTGGATTCAAGATGGCAGAACCAAGTGGCCACCGGAAGGAGCTCTGGGCACCACCCTTGGAGTGGTGATGGACAGGGGAGTGATTACTCCCCATTCCATTGTCTAGTTTCACACCAGAATAGGGACTGGAGGTCCCTGAACTGGTGCAGGCTGGTTTATGCAAGGAGGGCACCAAACCTGGCTTTCACAGTACACCAGTGGCATGGGGAGGCTACACCTCCCAAGCAATGTAACACCTATTTCCAAAGGGAGAGGGTGTTACCTCCCTCTCCCAAAGGAAATCATTTGTTCTGCCTTCCTGGGCTTGAGCTTGTGAAGCAGCAGGAGGGCCGAAACCCTTCTGAGGGGTGGCAACAGCGTGGGCTGCCCGGAAAACCCCAGAAAGCCAGTAGGAGCAATGCTGTGGGTCCTCTAAGGAGCCTCCAGAGTACATGGACTCATACAACCAATACTGGCAACAGTATTGGAGTATGATTCCGACATGTTTGATACCAAACATGCCCAGGTTCGGAGTTACCATTATTTAGCCGGACATAGGTAGTGACCTATATCCAGTACACAAGTAAAATGGCTTCCTCGCACTCACGAAGTCCAGGAAAATGGAGCTGGAGTTCATGGGGCACCTCTTCCCATGCAGGGGTGCCCTCACACACAGGTACCTGCCCCCATCTCCCTGGGCTAGGAAGGCCTACCATAGGGGTGACTTACAGTGATCTGGTGCAGTGACCTGAAGTGAAAGGGTGCATGCACCTTTTCACGCAGGCTGCAATTGCAGGCCTGCAGACACATTTTACATGGGCTCCGATGGGTGGCATAATACATGCTGCAGTCCATGGCAAACCCCTGGTGCCCCATTGCCCTGGGTACTTGGGTTCCATATACTAGGGACTTATATGGGGGCACCAGAATGCCCAATGCGGGGAGTGTGAAGTCCCAGCAACCAAATTTAGAGGGAGAGAGCACAGTTACTGGGGTCCTGGTTAGCAGGATCTCAGTGAACACAGGCAAAATATACTAACATCAGGCAAAAAGTGGGGGTAACCACGCCAAAAAGAGGGTACTTTCCTACAGTACCTGCATTAGCATTATGTAGTCATAAGTGCACCTGAACATAGAGGAATTCAGGTAACTATGGCACTGTTCAGCTTTGTCCCATCACCGCAACATACCGCAGTAACTTGCCTTGCTACACTGCATTGTGTAAACTATTATTAAATATGCCCCTCAGTCAGTTAGTATAGATTAGATTTTAGAGTAACTGGGAGTTAGTTAGACTTCATACTTCAAGCACTTTAATAAAGTAATGAAGTATGGAGGTGCATACAGTTTTTTTTATGAACATTACCAACATTTGGGTGTGTTTATAAACTGTTCAAAAATGTGATGAATTTATATATTCTCATAGATGGGTGTTGTTAAAAACTGAATAAACTATGTTAAACTGAATGGAGTTAGCATATTTCTTTGTTTCTGTCCACTAGCCTTTCTGAGTCTCTATTTGAGCCATTTGGTTATAAATTCATCACACCATTCCCCTCTTCGTCAATGTACTTTCTTGTCTAAGTTCAATCTCTTGCGTCATTCTGCCATGTACCCAAATACTTCAGAACTGCATTGGTAATCTATCTACTCAAAAAACTAAGGCCTTTATTTATACTCGGTTTGCGCTGAATTAGCATCATTTTTCTTGATGCTAATTCAGCGCAAACCTAGCTCCATATTTATACTTTAGCGCTAGACACGTCTAGCGCCAAAGTTATGGAGTTAACGTCATTTTGTGGACGTGAAAACCTACCCTGCATCAATGAGATGCAAGGTAGGCGTTCCCTTCCAGAAAAGGATGATATGGCCTTTGCGCCATATTTATCCCCCGTGCTAAAATCCAGCACGGGGATGGGGGCCTTAAATAATGGCACTAAGCTTGCTTTGCACTATTATTTAACGGCTGGGTATGGGCAGGCGTAAGGGGACCTGTAGGCATATTTCCATGGTCAGAGACCATGGAAAGTGCCCACAGGTGCTCTTCCCTGTCCCCAGGGACACCCCACCCACTCCCACGACACCAAAGGGACACCACAGGATGGCGGACCCATCCCAGGTAAGTCCCGGTAAGTATTTTTTTTTCCCTGCTCAGAGGCCCTGACTTGGGGACCCCTGCACAGCGCTGGCCCCCATGGCCATGCGTAGGGGACATCTTTACTAAGACAGGATCCATGTCCATGGGGGTTGTGTGCCAGAAAATGGCATTACACTGCTTAGAGGCATTTTTCTGCCCCTAAACAGTGTAGAGCCGTAATTCGGCACACAAGCCCTGGTTTCCCCTACGCCTCCCCCGCACTGTTATCATCTTTCCAAGGGTGCTAACAGGGCATTAGTTCCGGCTAGCGCCATTCCATAAATACGGTGCCTGGCCGGAGTCTTGGAATGGCGCTAGCCGGCGCTATACTTTTTCACACAAAACTGCACTAACACAGTTTTACGTGAAAAAGTATACATCTGTCCCTAAGTACCAGCGCCTCATTGTCTTCTAACCATCACCTTGCCTGAGAAAAATGAGAGGGTGGTGGGTGGGGTACAAGGAACACAAAGGGGAAGGAGGGAGGTGCAGAAGGCAAATACAAGAACATGGTAGATGGCTAACAAAGAAGAGGTGAAAGAGGAAGGAGCACGGGGGGATGAGAGAGGTGCATCCTGGTGGCTAAGGGAGGAGCGAGAAGGATTGCAGGTGTGGAAACAAGGAGTTCGACAAGCAAGACACACTGGAATGCTTTGATTCCTTACCGGTAATTGCATTACTCCAAGTCCTTCTCTTGTTTAGAATTCTCAATTCATGAGGCCTCACTGCCTCTACTGACCCTTTCTCCAAGGGTAAAAGTCCATCCCCTCCTTACTTCCTGTTTCCTCAACAAGCCCCTGAAAACAGAGATGGCCTGGGCTAACGGGGCCAGAGGGAACGCAAAATCTAAGCAAGGGAAGAACTTGGAGTAATGCAGTTACTGGTAAGTAATCGAAGCATTACTTCTTCATCCCTCCTGCTTGGATTATTCACCCATGAGATGTATGGCAGCCAGAGAAAAGACTGGACAACTGAGTAAAATGCAAACACAACACATTTTATTAACAAACAATTAACTACAGTTACAACACTACAGACAGAACCTTGGAACCAAACATATCCTCAACAACAAAATTGAACAATCGGGTAATGTTTGATAAAGATAGAGGGGAGTGCCCATGTGGCGGCCCTGCAAATTTCAGACAAAGATGCCCCTGCCACTCTGTATGTGAAGCTGATAATCCCTGCATTGACCGAGCCTGAATCTCTGTGTTGACCGAACCTGAACCCATAAAAGGTAAGGAATACCAAACTGGGAGTAGGCCAAGGAAATCAGAGAGCAAATCCATCTGTTCAAGGTTTGAGTGATAGGTTTCCCATTCTTCTGAACAGGCCCAAAACTGACAAACAAAGATGAGTCCTGCCTGAATGCTTCCACCTTCTCCAGATAAACCAGAACAGCACTCTGGACGTCCAGGGAATGCATAGCAACTTCCTAAGGAGAGTGAAGATCTGGATAGAAATTGAGCAAAAAAACTCAGTTTGGGAATGAAGGAAAGAGTTCACCCTGGGAACAAAACTAGGCCCTGGGCCCAAGACCACCCGAACCTCAAAGACCCTCAGGAACCTACAAGAAAGTGAACCCAGTTCCTCCATACTCTTAGCCGAGGTATTGGCCACCAGAAAGAACACTTTCAATGTGAGAATCTGGATATAAAGGAAATGGAGGCTCAAATGGGAGAAAACACAAGGCCTGCAAAAACCCTACGCAGATCTCAGGGTGGATGAACCAGAGACACTCTAGGGTGAAGTTTAGAAAACCCTTTCAACACCTCAGACACCACAACCTACGGGTCTCCCACAGAGCCCCATGGAGCCTGAAACACCCAAATACCTGCCCATTGCAACTTCAAGGTTGAAGGCCCAAAGAAAACCCAATTTGCAGGGGTAGAAGCTAAAAGAGGCAACGTCCACTGTCTTTCACAAAGGACACCTAATAAGAGGCATAGGAATCCCTAGTGGACGATCTCCTAGAACCCTGAATACAGGAAGAGACAGTGACCGAGCAACCCTGAAACATCAAACCTGCCTGCTCAGTCTCCAAACCATCAATTTAGGACAAACCAGGAACTACTCCTGGAGAACAGGGGATATCAGAGGAGAAGGAACCGTGGTTAACAACCACTTTGGTCCCTTTTCATTGTCACTACAAGACAAAACCAGGAGGAGGGGGCCATGCCAAACCCACCAGCATCACTTGAGTTCCCACCCTCCTCACCATGATCATAAACCTCTGGATTAAAGGAAAAAGGAGGGAAAGCAAGCAGAAGACCCTGTAGCGAAGGACACGCCAGAGCATCTATCCCCCAAACTGCAGCCTCCCTTATCCTTGAGCAAAAGTGAGGTAGACGAGTGTTGAGGGAAGATGCTAATAGGCCCACTACTGGACACCCCCACCTTTGACATATCTGACTGAACAACAAGGGAGAGAGACAAAAGTTGTGGGAGGAGGGAATCACCATGCTCAACATATCCACACTAAAATTCAGGAGCCCTTGAATATAAATTGCTTTCAGAGAAAGAAGATGGGTCTAGCACCAAGAAAAGATCTGATCTGAAAGGCCAACAGGGACAAAGCCTTCGTCCCTCCCTGAAGGAGGAGAAGATAACATTTTGCTGTGGTATTGTCAGTCCGGATTAAGACCACATGGTGCTGAATCAAAAGGGAAAAATACAGGACAGCCAAACTGATCACCTCAAGCTCCCTCCAGTTGGTAGACCAAATTCTGTGAATGGACATCCGAAGACCCTGGACCTGATGGGAAGACATCCAAGCACCCCACCCTTTCTTGCTTGCATCCATAGTGATTACTAACAGAGGGGGAGGACACGAAGAGCCTCCTTTCAAGAGATGTAAGGGGTCCAACCACCAAGCTAGTTCTTGCCTCATGGAGTCTGACACCAGGAGAGGGAAAACATATCCTGCAACACAAAATTCCAGCGCTGAAGGAGGAAACTAATCAGCTCGTTTAAGTGTAACCAAGTCCACGGAATCAAAAACACAGTGGCTACCAAATCTGCTTGAACCTTCATCCAATCTGATATTCTGGCAGTGGAGGTCGTTAGGAGATGTAGAACATGAGACGGAATCTTCTGCACCTTTTTGTCCAGAATGGAAACGACCCCAGGTCAGTGCAGAATGTGGCCCCTATAGAGACCCGATTCTGCGCCGGAACAAATTGAGACTTTGCAGAGTTTATGAGAAACCAATGAGATGTCAATATATGGACCACCAGAAGAACATCTGCTGCTGCTTGAGGGGCAGAGTTGGCCAACACCAGGCAACAGTCGAGATAGGGTTGAACACATATACCCAGGAGATGAACAAGTGCCATCAATGGAGTCAACAGCTTCATGAAAGCCTAGTGCTTAATTTGTGCTTGTTGTTTCCGGTGCTGAGCACCGGCACTTGTTTTTGAGGGCCGGCGCTTAGTCTTCTGCCTCAAGCATTTGCTGGGAGCAAAAGACACATATGGGAAAGACGGAGGACGACAAAAACGAAAAAGCGTCACAAAGGGAGAAAGTAGAAAGCTGCTAGAGTGAGCTGAAGGGGCAGGGAGTGGCTTTAAATGGATACAAGAGGCTCGAGATGGCTTCAGGATTACGCTGCCTCAGTATTCCATAATCACACATTTAATTGCAGCAGCCGCCTGTTTAAGAGCTGGGCTTTGGGCACCGGCACATTTTTATTTACAAATTAAGCACTGTGAAAGCCCATTGTGCAGATTTCAACTTTTAAAAGGAGAACCTGGAACTGGAGAAGGGAACCTCCCTCCACACTGATGGCCTTGAAAGTTAGGCATGTGCAACTATGCGTCCTGCAAATCGATGGTTGCCAGAACGCATCTGTCCAAAAGGAAAAGGGAGATGACAAAGAGAAACGGGAAGCAAGGAGGTTCTTTTATACGTAGGGAAAGGGTCAGAAGAGGCTCAGAGACCTCATGAGTGAGGAATCTAAGCGAAAGGAACAAGGAGGTAATGAGTCAGCAGGAGCAGACCGAGAGGTCTGTAGTTGTGAAGAAATCCCTCTTGAAATGCAATGCAGTCACTGCATTGGAGATGAAAAGATACCTCCAAAAAGACAACAGCATCCAGTAATATAGATATACCCCTCCAGGCTGAGCCCAGATGTGATTGACAATGTCTCAAGCCAATGGCTGGAGCAGTTGGTTAAAAAGCCAATGGTTGAAGCGGCAGAACCAAATACCAGGGAACCTATTTTGTAAGCAAAAGCCTGTATGATAGATGAGCTGTCAACCCAGGCCGAAAAATTATGAGGCCTGGCATGCATGTGTGTAGGGGGAGAATGAGAGAAAGAACTAGTTTGTATAGAGCTTTAATGAGGTGGGTGTATTCTTGTGAAGCAATGTAAAGAGGAATTGGGTTGAACTGACGTCTAAGTTAGGGGTCTTCAAACTGGCCTCAAGTGATCCAGGGGGGTAGGTACCAGGCTCTGGCTAAAAGAAGCATTATGCTGATAACAGGGCTTTGTTATAAGCGGAATAAAATGAGCAGCAGGAAACCGCTCTGTAATGCACCATCACTAACTTATTTTGTAATTTATATTAACGCTGGGAGTGTGTGTCAAAAGGGAAGGGACTCCAAATACCCTTCAAAACCCTCACCACCACCCCAATAATCACACTGTGGATACCTTTACATGTTAGTAAGGCCTGTCGGACCAGATTAGTATGTTTGGCATCATTTATTGCATGTTTAAAACATTAACAAAACATAACTGCAAAGGTTTAATAAGTGTAGACTTATTTAACTATTGACAATTTAATAGAATAATTATGAAAAGTTTGGAAGGGGGCCTGTTAGACCCGGTATCTTTTGGCATGTTTCCCCTGTCTTTTTGCCTTCTGACCTCCAGTTTTTATGGTATGCTGGACTTGGTTTTTGCTGGTTTATTGTCTCTGCGCACTCTACCACTGTAGATCAGTGCTAAAGTAAACGTGTTCCCTGTATGAATTGTATTGGTGATTGGTTTATCCCTGCTTGGCATATTGTATTTAATAGACTGTCCCTAGTAAAGTGCATTAGAGGTGCCAGGGCCTGTACATCAAATGCTACCAGTGGTCCTGCAGCACTGAGAGTGCCACCCATATGAGTAGCCCTTTAAACATGTCTCAGACCTGCCACTGCAGTGCATGTGTATGCAGTTTTGCACTGCCAATTCAACCCGGCAAGTGTACCCACTTGCCAGGCCCAAACCTTCACTTTTACTACATTTAAATCAACCCCTAAAGTAGGCCCGAGGTTGCCCCAAGGGCAGGGTTCAGTGTATTTAAAAGGTAGGACATGTACTGGTGTGTTTTACATGTCCTGATAGTGAAATACTGCCAAATTTGGTTTTCACTATTGCAAGGCCTACCCCCCCAATAGGTTAACCTGCAGATTGCCTTTAAATATATGTTAAGTATAGTTTCCCATTGGGAGCAGATAGAGATTTGGAGCTTGGTGTCTCTGAACTCAAAATTTTAAAATACATCTTTTGGTAGAGTTGGTTTTTAAATTGTCTTTTTGAAAATGCCACTTTTAGAAAGTGGACATTTTCTTGCGTAACCATTCTGTGGCTCTGCCTGCCTGTGGAATCCACATCTGGGTCAGGCTGACAGTTGGGCTTTATGTGAATTCCCTCTAGACAGTGACACAAAGGGTGCTGAGGTGTGTCCTGCATATCCTGATGAGTCTTCCTGGGCTAGAGTGGGGAGGAAGGAGCTGACACCTGCACCTGAAAGGGTTGTGCCTTACCTCACACAATGCAGTCTCCAACCCCCTGGAGTGTGTCTGGGGTCAGGCCTGGGCAAGGCAGAATCTTGTGAACAACAGAAACGTTCCTTTGAAGTTTGCCTACTCCAAAGGCAGAAATGAGTATAAGTAGTGGACCCAAAACCCCAGACTTTTAGAACACTTCTGGATCAAACGGAACCTCTGCCAAGGAGAAGAGCTGAAGAGCTGGAGCAAGGTTACTGCCCCTTTGCTGTGTGTGCTTTACTGGGATGGCCTGCAGTTGCTGCTTCTGCCTTAAAGAGGACAAAAACTGGGCTTTGCTGTGTATCCTGCTTGTGAAGTTTCTCCAAGGGCTTGAAGTAGAGTTTGCCCCCTGTTGGAAGTCTCAAGGATATCAAAGACTTCAGGTCCATCTGCCTACAGTACTGGGAATGGTGTGTTTTGTGCTGCAACAGAAAAAAAAGCACAACACCGTCAATGACGCTACTGCCTGCAAAGTGACCTGATGACACCACACAGAGTCATGCCCCACTTCGCACCGCAACCTTGGTCTCACCGGCACCACCACCTGATGCAGTCACCGAGCCGCTGCTTGCACCATGACTCGTGGGCCCCGCACTCTGTATTGCCTCGTTCACACTGCAGCCTTGGTATCCCAGAAGATGCCGCTATACACTAATACCAATGCCGCTGCCTGCACCATGGCCTGAGGACACCGCTCATGAGGTACACAAAGCACCGTCCCGTCCCGCACTGCAGCACCGGCCCACCGACGCCAGCGCAATTGACTCCAGCATCGTCAACAGACACCCCTGTCTGCACCATGACCAGTGGGCACCACACGGAGCCCGCCCTGCGTTGTGCACCACCGTGGGCCTACCGATGACAGCGCTTCAGCAACAACGACACTGCTGCCTGCACTGCGACCTGGAGATAGCGCACGTCGCACTGCCCCACTTCACACTGCAGCCCTGGTCTCACCAACACCACAGGATGCTGTCACTGAGCCGCTGCCTGCACCGTGACCTGTGGGCACCGCATGTCACATTGTCCTCTTCGCACCACAGCCCCAACACCATCTACGCCAGCGCTCCTGAGTTTGTCGTCAGCCCAGAGTTTGATCTGAAACACATGTGACTTCAAGGGCTCGACGACCCCTGCACCGACCTCCAGAACCGATGCCTGCCGATGCCTGCAAAGCCGCACTCCAGATCTCATTGCGAGGATCACGACTTCCTACATTTCCAAGGTACTGTTTGTGGGTCTTCCCGACACCGTAGCTGGCCTGCGATCCTGCAGTATGCCTGAACTGTTGGATTTGTTGTTCACAACGCCGTGATAGCCCCAGACGGAGCTATCGAATTCAGTAATGCTTGCAAAATACATATCCTTTCTAACAGGCCCCAATTATGGTTTGTTTTCACTGAGAGGAAGACGGGGCGGTATCAAAAAGTTTGAAGACCACTGGCCTAAGGTCATGGAATTGAAAAGCACGAGACCAACATCAGTCATTGTATTGATCAGGCATTAAGAGAAGAACAACGTAGTGCAAGGCACAGGTCACAAATTAATAAAAGATGTGAAGAGAGAATTGTAGGTGCTTAAGAAGAGGTGGCAAGGAGTTTTTCTGGTCCCTACGTCTTTAATGCACTATGAGAAGTTAACGTCTGTTGTCTCAGAAATGTTTCTTGAGAGGGATTTCCCTTGACTAGGCTGCAGGTAGAGAAGTTGAATTGGTGTCAGGTGCCTTTTTTTGAAAACCAGCTCTAGTCAAGGGGCACAGGGAATAAAAAAACATCTGTGAAGGATTTTTTGGGTACCAAAATATCAACAGATCGAATGCGTTGTTAGTTTAAAGTTTATTGGTTACAAGGGAATGATGACATGATGGACGGCAGTCCTGCACTTGAGTGGGTTTGCTGTCAGGGCCGGGCGTTAACAAAAATGCAAGGTTGAAGGCCTTATTGCATGCACTGTGCCCAGGGGGCATATGTCAGCTCCACCAAGGTCCGACATGCCACTGTGCTCACACCTGGATGCATACTGGCCATTGTTCAGAGACATTATAGTAATGCTTCAGGCCCTTGTTTCTGGCAACCTGCCATGCAGCAAGTGCCTTAAGCTTTTTCTCTGAAGATTCCGCAAAGTTCGTGCAGTAAGCAACATAATACATGAAATAGAGTGTAATCCTGTAAAAAACAGGTTAGTCCTGCTGTGGTAAGAGGGTGTATCTTTCTATGAAGTTAGAAAAAGCATCTTTTCAAAACAGGGTGTAAAGGTTTGGTACCCACCACACAGACACATCCTAGTACAATTCAAATTGGATGAGTGACTTTTGAACCACACCTTGATGTAAAAACAAAAGCAATAAAATATTGCTTACATATACATAATACATCACAAATTAAATTAATTATTCACACTTAAATGATGTGTGTTATTCTTCAACGTAAGAATGCTCACTCTGATAAACGTAGAATTAAAAATGTGTTAGCCTGGTTAGAATTCAAACCTATTTTCTGTATGTTATCCAGAGATATCTGCAGGAGGTAGTCAAGCCACTGAGCTACCTTAATATCCAGAAAGTCAAGTCACAGCAGAATTTTGGAACATAAACCATGTTGAGTGGGGGGCTGTAGGAGATTTCTCCTCTGCATGCATTAAAGAAATATCATAATTTATAATACAGAGGAAGCATAAAAATCATGTAATTACATGGTATCATTTTGTGGGTAGAAAGTTGTGAAAATGGTATGGGAAGATTTCTGACTGAGAAGAACATCAATTCAAGTTGAATTCTGGGACAATGCCTTTACAAAATATATCAAACAGAAAGATGTTATATCTTTTTGAGTCTACGTTTTGCTGTCTCATGAGACAGACCGACCTTAAGTGGGAGGACTGAAAGTGAGGGGTGGCTCCTCCACTAGGGCAGAGATGTGTCACCTCCGCCAGCAGCAGGAGCTGCACAACTTGTATATTAAAACATAATAAACTCAGTTTATTATGTTTTTACTATAAAAGTGGGCGGGGCTCACAGACGTGACGGGGACAGAGCACTGAGCATGTATGTTTGGCCGGCCATCTCGGGCCGGCCAAACACACATTCGCAGTAGGCTCTCTCCAGCCCAGCAACACAGTTGCCAGGCTGGAGAGAGAATGCACAGGCTCCCAGTCTTCCTGGGAGCGCCCTGGCTGGGTGCTCCCAGCCAGTCCTGATGCTGCTCTGAGCAGCATCAGGATTGGCCGCAGGGCAGGCTGGGAGCCTGTGCCTGCAGCAATGGAGCAGAGCAGAGTGGATGGAGCGGCACGGGAAAAAGGTACGTTTTATTTTTATTCTTGGGGGAGAGGGGGTTGAGTCCCCCATCACCCTCCCTGCCATGCGCCGCCCCACCGCACCTGGTAAAAGTAGAGCAGGGTTGAGACCCTAGAACAGGGGTCTTCAAACTGGGGACACGGGCCCCCTGGGGGGGGGGAGGCTCAAGTGATCCCAAGGGGGAGGGTTGCAGGCTCTGGGCAAAAGAATCATTGTGCTGATAACAGTGCTTTGTTTTATGCTGTGAAATAAAGAGTGGCGGTAAACCATTCTGGAATGGGCCATCACTAACATCTTTTGTCATTTATATCCTAGCTGGGCGTGTCAAAGGGGAAGGGATTCCAATATTCTTCACAACCCCCACCCTCATTTCTAATAATCACACTGTGGATACATTTACACATTAGTAAGTCCTGCATTTAATTGCATTTTGTAAAACAGAAGTTAACTGCAATGTTTAAATACGCCTAGAAGTGGTGTTAACATGTGTCAGAAGTTGTTGAACGGCACAGAGGCTTGAAAACTGGAAGCGCGATGTATTGCACAAAATGATTAATTAATTCTTAAAGTCTAAAGTCAGTTGAGAATTGGTAGTGGGAATGTTGTGATGGTTGGACAGATAAAGTTGATGCTGCAACTATGGACAAAGGAATTGGTGGGGACGAAGCATGTGGGGGATTTAACAGATGTTATTGCATCATAAACCCCTGTAGGACTATGCACAAATGTCTGCAAGCTGTGGAGGAAAGCACCCAGTTCTACAGTGCTTCGGAGAAGCATCGGGGTTTGGCCAAGTTTTACTGGGAAGAGGAACAGGCGTGCAGCAGCATCCAGGCAATACGGGCTTTGACTGCAGTTAATGTTGACAAATTGTATTTCTGGCTGTCCTTTCACCCTAGTAGAGAGTTAGGTTAAAATGGCGGTTTAAAGATGTTTTTTGTCTTGGTTCTAAAGGACTTAGGCAAAGGAAGTTTGTAAACAACTGGAGGTCAGCAAAAGAAACGCCACAGATGGTGAGGGAAAAACTGCACAAAGAGGCAGTGGAAGGAAGAATTGCAGACACCATGGATTATTGAACGTTGCACGACCTCATAGTGTATCCATTAGGAGTTGTTCAAAAGCTTCATGTTTGTGGGCACAGTGTTGCCTACGAGTTACACAATTTCATGTAGACTGTTGAAGGAACTTATTACTTTTCTGCAATTTTGTTTCATGGCTATGTCAGGTCATGTGTTGGTGACTCACTGTCAGAATGTTTTTTGGTTCATTGGTGCAGAGGGCACTGGTGCCTGTCACATGGTGGTGAAGCTGTTTAAAGTCGTAGCAGAGGAGTTGGGAGTACTTTTGGCTTCTGATAAAACTGAAGGCTCAAACACTACATTGGTTTTCCGAGCCACTGACACAATGTCAATGCAAACGAGATTGCCCCAGGGCAAGGTAATAGAGCTGGTCAGATTATTGTAGGACGTGATTTCAACTATAAAGTTACAGTTCAGACAGGCTCAAAGGCTTCATTGACATTTAAACTTTGCTTGCAGTGTAGCGAGGGCAGGCGGATTCTTTTACAGACTACGTTTTGCATTGTCCAGCGTAAAATTGCCACACCACAGAGTGATAATATCGGCTGTAGTTGGGGCTGACCTTGGACTTTGGTTAATGTCCATACAGAAATTTAATAGATTGAAAATGTGGTCTTTGGATATGCATTTCAGATGGTACAACCAAATATTTTCTGTTGCAGTTGGTGCTGATGTTTTCAGTTTGCAGTTTTTCCCTTTTTTGGTGACACTTTCTTTGTGGGCTAACAAAACAGTTACTTTCACTGTGGACAGTGAGACAGTTGTGGCACTGGTGAACAGTCAGAAAGCGAAGGATAGACTACTGAAATTATAGCAGTGTTTCATGCCTCGCTACTTGATGTCCAGCAATGCACTTTGAGCTTGGCATATGCCAGGTGTAGACCATACCACCGCAGACCAGTGCTTAATTTGTGCTTGTTGTTTCCGGTGCTGAGCACCGGCACTTATTTGTGAGGGCCGGGGCTTATTCTTATGCCTCGAGCATTTGCTGCGAGCAAAAGACACATATGTGAAAGACGGAAGAAGGAAAAACTAAAAAGCGTCATAAAGGGAGAAAGTAGAAAGTTGCAGGGTGAGCTGAAGGGGCAGGGGTGGCTGTAAATGGATTGAAGAGGCCCGTGATGGCTTCAGGATTACGCTGCCTCAGCATTCAGTGCTGGCAGATTTAATTACAGCAGCCTCGTGTTTAAGAGAAGGGCTTTGAGCACAGGCACCTCTTAATTTACAAATTAAGCGCTGCCGCAGACTCATTCACAGTGGCAGAGATTCTGTGGCTTGGCATCAAGTGCAGACACGCAGAAGACCAAGGTACCAGAGGTGGCAATGGGAGTAGCGAGACTGAGAATACAGAGCTGGTTGAGCTCTAATTTGCTGAGAGTACTAGGACGGCTTTTCTTTCCTTTTGTTTCCAGGTTGCGTAGACGGTCCTAGAGTGGCAATATTTTTAATTTGGATTATTGAACACTCATGCCTTAAGTGGCCAGTGAAGCAATCACAAACATGACCTTTTGGAAAAATCTGGGGATTTAGGGCGACTGATTTCAGAATTAAGTGATGTGTTAGGGGATGTATAAAATGGGGACAGTTATTTTCTTGGCTGTCTGAAATGGTGAATGTAAGGCCTTGGCAGGATGGGTTACTAACCCATTTAAGTGAGAATGATTTAGTTCAGCTTTCGGGTTTAAGTGTGATAAAAACAATGAAAAATGTCTTGACAATTATCATATCTTTTGATCGGGGACATACATTTTTGGACAGTACAGATTCATAGAAGAAAGTGACGAGGTGCAGTAAAGTACAAGGCAGTAGAGAAAGTTAGGATAAAGTAAATAAGGAGATGCAATGGTTTTGCCAAAACAAAGGTATTGGACTGATTGAACATAGTGGCATTTCAAAGGAAGATTCTACATTATTTCGGCAGGATGAGGTCTACTTTTCTTTTCTGGATATTGAGTTTTACATGCTAGAAATGTGGAAGCAGTTAGCAGAGGAGTTGGCTGTGAGGGGTTGGTGTTAGCAGCAGCCTCATGGCTAGCTGTTGGGGCAACTCCCCGGGGTTTAAAGAACAATCAAGGCTGCTGTGGCGACAGTCAACAAATATAACATGAATTGTACAAAGAGGGTGGGAATGAAAACCTCTCGATCAGGGTTTACTTGGGTGGCAGAGAAGCATAGGGCCAAGGCCCTAGGCTAGAAGGGTTGGGGCCTGGCTGGAGAATGTTGGCAGGTGGAGTAAGGAGGGGCAATGCTTGGGTCAGGTGTGGAAGGGCAACAAATAAAATGAAAGGGGGTGGCACTGAATGTTTGGGCTGTTTGTTGGGGGTTGTTCATGTGGGAGGTTTAAGGGTGGGAGAGGATGGGCTGATTAAACATATTAGCGAGTTGGGGTTTGCTGTACGATGTGTTTAACCATGAAGTTCAGCAGAATACGTGGCCTAATAAAGCAGTCTTTTGCTCTTACATGTGGCCTGATCATTCCATGCCATTCCGCCTAATCTGGAATCTGGCTTTGTGTCTATGGTGTTTTATCTGCTGGAACAGCTAGGCTATTTTAGTGACCATTGTATTGTACATATTGGGCTGTTAATTTTCCTGGCCTGGTGCTTTGCATCCGTGCAATGTGCATACTGACTGGCTGTGGTGTTTTACTTACTGTGGCTTTGTGAAAACTGGCCTGACTATGATGCTTTATTAGCTGGGAAATTGTGGAAATAGTCTGGTCCTGAAACATTATCTGCTGGGACATTTAGGGAAATTATCAGGTTTATGATGTTTGACAGACTGTAGCCCTGCGCAAACAGGCACGCTAATGCTGTTTTAAATGCTAGGGCGTTGTGGAAACTGGGCTGGCTATGTTGTATTACATACTGGGGCATTGTGAAACCCACTCCGTTATTGCTTCTGTGCTTATTGGGGTATGTTAAAGACTGGCCTATGTGCTTTTCTACCTGGGCAGTTTGATTACTGGGCTGCCACATACAAGTTTTGTGGTCTGGAAATTGGCACAACATCAGAGACAGGCATTATCACATGGCAATGTGTTTAAAACTGATAGCATTTGTCTTGGCATAGGATTTGTAATGGACAATTTCTTTTGTGTTGTGCATCGCGCACTTAGTGTTTTATGTATGCACAAATAATATCCTGCAATATTTCAAATAGTGTTTCTGGATACTGTTGCAGACTATTAATTAGTGGAATATGTCCGTACTTCCCTTTGAGAACTGCATGTAAAATCAATTTGTTTCAGCCAATATGTTTAGAAATATGACAGTAAATGCACAGTTTAGCCCCATTGTCCTCAAACTTTTCTGGAGGGAAAATATCCAAACTTCACTGTAGAGGGTCAGGACTGATCATGGGCTAAAATATGGGGGTGGTATTGCAATACAATACAAGGCTTCTTTGGATTCCCAATTCAGCAGTGAATTGGGTACCTTAAACCTATATTCATAGTGTGGCCAAGGCAACCAGTTTTCCGGATTAAAGTTACCTGGTGATGCTTGAAGGTGCACCTTATTCAATTATTTCTCAAAGGCATGTATGTCACAGCTACCAGGTCAGCCGAGAGCCATGAAACAGGTTACCTGTTCATTAGCCACACATGGTTCTTCTCTCCATATGTTACCTCCCTAATACACTGCACAACTGAACAAAGGCCATATTCAACCTATGTATTTTATATTCATCACTCACCCTACTTAAGCGAGCCTGGAACCAACCTGCAAAAAACACAAAAGTGGACAACCCAATTTTTGTTTAGGCACCGTCTACCAGTGCTGCCAATTCTAGGAGTCGCCAAGTACCAAGGGTGCAAAGTTTAGATTCCACCACACGGTTCTTTCTTTTATCACCCTACACTTCCTGTCTCTTTATTTCATTGTCACCTCCTCCTTTTGTCACTGAGTTCCTATCTTTCTCTCCTCCTTCATTTACCATATTCTGTCTTTCTCTGTCTTGCTCTTGGTAAAACTCTGATGATGAAAAAACAGTCCTGGTACCCAAAAAGGGGCGCTGATCCCTATCGGCTGCAACAAATCGGCACATGTGGTACTTCTTAGGTGGTATCTGACCTAAACACACCGAGAAACAGGACAAAAACCTGCAATGAAAACATTGCAAACAGAAACCATAAGACTATTTGAAGGCGAGGCATGTTGTTCACCCTGTCACAGGAAGTGACACACAAAAGATCTACAAGTCAATAGAAAAGACAATTTACTTCAGTGCCAGAAGCGTGGGAGTTGAATTAAAGACATATTTGAGCGATGACTCGAGGTAGTGCAGAGCCTCATGTGGACACAGCAATATGCATCATTCTATTCATTTCAAGCAGAGCAAAGGTGAGTGAAAAGGCTCGAATACTGTCTACGTTTAGGAATGATCCATGGTGTGAAATGTGTTCGTTTTATTTGGAATATCTTTAGTGAACTTTTGCATAAAAACAATACAAGTGCAGCAACATCTTATGGGATTAGAAAATGACGCATTGTATTGCTCAGGTAAAGTCTGTTGGTCCATCACATTGTTTTGCAGCATACAGCATAAGAGCCTTTGCCAGTTTCCTGATCTTCAAGAAGTTGTCAGAAAAGTTGGTACGTTTTTTTTTTGCAAGTGACAATACATGGTAAATGTAGATTTTAGAACGGGATTTTACCACAAAAACCTTTAGCTGAAAAAGTCACACATCCCTGCCACCAGAAGAAGTTATGCAGAGAATCCAACTTCTCACAGTGCATAACTTCTGTGATTCGCACACCTTCACCCAACATTTCACACTCCCCTGCCGTTGACCCCCGCCCCACCACCCATATCAGTTCCTAACATGAAAACTCATTGCGAAGGGTATTTTTGTCCTAAGTATAATTTACAAGATATTGTCCCGTTGGGTGTAGATTTTCTGTTATTTAAGACATTGACATTCAGCATCACACTGCCGGGTCCATGCTCGTACAACGTAAAACACACTTTAAGGGGTCTGCAGAGAACTTCACTTTAACACCTGCGGTGCTGTAGAGAGCACCATGAACCAGGCCACTGGAACAAGGAGCGTGGGAGGCGCTACAGCGACCCCACAGTAATGTTGTACTCCAGATGTAGAATAATCAACAAAGATGCTTTTCATTTTGCCTTTTGTTTGGTAATACTTGCTGAGCAATTAAGGGCAGGGGGCAAACGCTAGGCAATGTCTCCTGACAAATTGCTGCTTATGTGATTTTCTTTTTAATGCGCAGACTGGTGTTTCCTTTTCCGTCCTGTTACTGCAAATTGGGTGCATTTTTCTACCAAGTGACAATCCTCTAAAGGTACAGAGCTTGAACGGAAAATACAGCAGTATATGTCAAATGTTTTTAACACAAAAACCCCATCGAACTACCTAAATACCCTTTTCCGATATTTTAAAATGTATCAGCAACAACTAAAGAGCAAATGACTACCGAAGAGACGTCAAGTCAAACATTGGAAAAATATATGATTGGCGATGAGGCATATTATTTTTTTCTATGTCTGATAAGTGATGGAAACGTGATTTTAAAAGGACCAAAAAAAAAACAAGACACTTTACTTGTGTGATACATAAGCACAGAAACCAAATTTCAGTCAGTTATTGTTTGTGTGCATGGTTTTAGCAGTAACGCTGCATCTCTGACGAAAATGTAACCTCCAGTCCAAGAGCACATCCCAATGAAATGATGCCCTCTGTACATGGCAGTATCCTACCACTCCAGGCTTTACTCCTATATTTGGAAAAATTTGCTTTAAACTGCGTCACTGACTGGGTGCATGCTATAACCCTGCCATTCACCTACACGCGTCCTTTAGGTATAGCTTAGATTTTTCACAATCTCTGGACTTTATGAGGTAACATTGATGGCAGCGCCTACCTCTGAGTCTTCCAGCACCACAGATGCATAATTATATAAATTTTAAAACAAAGCTCTTACACTCCGTGGACGTGACTGCGGACAGCTTAAGGTGTAGAATGTAAGATTAGAACTAGCAGGACCATATGATGTTTATTGCACTACTTGCCACAAAAACACTTCAGGGTGCTTACGTGATAGCTGAGTAAAAGAATTAGTCATGCATTTTTACTGCCCAAAATGCCAGGAGTACCGGGAATGACATCAGACACTGACCGCACTGTTGGAAACCACAGATTTCACAATCAGTCCCACTCTCGGACCATTAACCTTCTCCTATTTCCTCCTTGGTGCCCAGGGAACAGGAAGTGAGTGACAAATGCATACACTGGACATGCCACTTAATGGCTTGTTCAGAGTATGTTCATGCTGGTCATAGTCTGAAGCTGAACAAGCACTGACAAAGCCAATACGCCCCACCTATACGAGAGCTATTGACTTTGCCAATGTCTTTTAGACATGGTATACTGCGGCGTGGCCGTGTAGCATGGCTAAAAGTAAAGTTTAAAGAGTCTAAATTTAATGTACTTTTTTTTAGCAAGGTGTACATTCTGAATGCCTGCTTTTACTTTCAGCATAGCTTAAAGAGGTGATCTTTTGAAGCAATGCATAGGGGAGAGGATGTGGAGTAACTGCCGACTTTGGAGCTGGAGAAGCAGGTTCGAGTCTCTGCATTGGCTCAACATCCTGTGATTCTGGGAAAATTACTTACTCTTCTTGTGCCTACAAAAACAAATGTGTCCTAGCACAATGTAACTGGTGCGCATGTAAAGCACTCCAATACCTTCGGGTCAGTTTGGGCTATACAAAGCTGCAAAGCAACGTGCTATATAAAACTGCAAAGCAAAAAAAAAACAATTGAGAAAAAAAGTAGCAACGATGAGTCGAGGGAGGCGGTGGGTCAAGCAGCAAAGTGGAAGGGGGTGGAGAGACAGGCAAGCAACGACACAGGAGCACAGGAAGAAGCAAAAATGAGGGACGGGGCAAGCAGCAGTGATGAGGGAGGTGGTGGGGGACAGGTCAGGCAGCGAAGCAGGAGCTGATGGCGAGACAGGCAAGCAACGACAGGGAAGGGCGGGAGGAAGCAACAATGAAGTCAGAATAAAAGTACATAAATCGGAACAGAACCAGCAGAAGGCAACTTAATTAATTCATACTAGGTCCAAGCTCTAGCAAAGAGAGACACACACAAAAAGGAAATAAAATACACATGCACTTACCAATGAGAAGCAACAAAATGGGAGTGACAATCAAGCCCGCCAATGGTAAGTAATGGGCGGGCTGCAAGCCCCTTTTGCGTATACAATATCGCTTGCAAACGAGAGCACATGGGGTAACAGCGCATTCGCTCTCGCAGGTGACACCTAAAAATAAGTGTTAGTACCCTAAAAATGAGTGCCTTTGTCCACCACCTTCAGCCACTGGTGCAAATTAAAAACTGCTTCAAACATAAAGGCACATCCTGGAGGGGAATATGCGAGCATCTAGTAAAGTGTTTGAAATCAGGCTTTTTTAATCTGTGCTTGGGGACCTGAAGCATGCAGAACGACATTTTGTTGTATTTTGGCCACTAATAATTTCTGTCAATTTCACCTATTTGAGTGCCCTCTTTAAAAAAATGTTGTTTCAAAGGTATTTATAAGGGATGTGTGAATTAGTTTGTCTCTAATACTCTCTGCAATTCTGGAAAGTAATACAACTATTACCTTTTGTTTCGCTAAGTGTTCTACATGTAGGCTTTCACATTAAAATGTGGGATTCATCCCCCTTTATGTTTGTCCAATAGAAAAGGGGCTGCCATCGTCCATCCAGTTACAACATCGCAAGGAAAACGGTTTTAAATTTTGAGCGAGAGAAGAGTGCATCTATTTTTAGTGCCAACTGGCACACATGAGGAAATGCTGGCACTCAGTAAGAAATTTGTCAATTTTGAAATTCTGCCAATTACAGACTGGTTCATAATTGAGATGTAGGCGCCACTAAGCTTGCATAACAACAGCGTCTTACATACCTACTGTAATTGAGTCAATTTGTAACTGGTTTTAGACACACAACAAAGAAAAGAAACTGCTGATTAATGTGAACGCTTCCTCACAAAATAAATCTCTTCTTCACCCACCTTGACCCTTACCATACCTGTAAATTCAATGTGAAACCTCCTCCCCCCGCCCCCTTTCCTTGGATGATATGCACCTGTGGTGCTAACACTATCCCATGGCACTCAGGTGAATTGTGCGCCATTCCGTTAATAAATGTCTGTCACTGCTTTTGTAACCCACACACTACAGCTTGGCAATTCGCGATCTTTGTAATGTGTTCCAAAGTCATCAAGGTTTAAGTATGTGTAGTATAAACATGCCTCAAAAAAATAATGAAAATAAATAATACATCATCTCAACCAGAAAAAGTAAGACATGCCATGCATTGTGTTGTGTAACTGAACATCACCTTTGTCAATCAGACACAACTGTCTCCCTGTTTTCTCAATAGTTTCACACCAAGATGTAGTATACTATTACCAGTCTTGTAGTTGTGTATGATTCTTACTGGCCTAAATGTCTCATCAGTACTTTATGCCTTTGTTTATCCTGCTTTCAGGACTCACAGTTTCTGAACACCAGGAAATAAGATACAAAGAGTTGAAGGGTTTTTCCAAAGTCACATCATGTGATCAAGGGAGGAAACCGGGACAAGAACTCGTGCCTTTGCTTTGGAGCCAGGAGGCCTAAGCTAACATCTTAGAGCTAAGTAACAACGGCTCTGTTTTGTTTTCAGTGCTCTGGTGCTGTAGTATTGACGCTGCAGACTTAGGCAGGGCAAATTATCACCAACATTCAATAAACAAGTAAGGATTCCAGAATTCCTCTGTATTTGATCCTGTCTGATTGGGTTTTGGGGCACGTGAAAACATTTACTTATATCTCACCTTAAACCAATCACCGCACCAAGATAGGTGCCTTTGGATGCCGTTGAATGCTTCAATTTCTCCAGGTGCATGGTGGAAAGAAGCTTGGATTGATCATTAGCAACAAACTGTGATGCAAAAACAGTCAAACCAGCAGGTGCCTATTTGTGCAGTGCTTGTCGGATCCATGACACCTCTTGAGATCATCAAATGTCTCCTGGATGTAGGTAGACTCCATCACTCCAGGTCATTATGGACACTGTTTATGGTCCTGAACCTTTCATCTATAAATCATTGATTTCAGATGTGTTACTCGAATTAATTAATTGAAAGTACAAAAAGACTTCAACACCCAGAAACCATTAGACTATCATACAAAAAGTCCAGGACTGGAAACAGTGTCTGTAGTGACCTGAGCGGGGTGGCCACCCTACAGGCATGGGGAGAAAGGTTTAGGGCCATATTTATACTTTTTGATGCAAAACTGCGCTAACACAGTTTTGCGTCAAAAAAATATGCGCCGGCTAACGCCATTCTGAAGCGCCATGCGGGCGCCGTATTTATTCAATGATGTTAGCTGGCGTTAGCCGGCGGAGCTGCCTGGTGTGCGTGAAAAAATATGACGTACACCAGGCAGCACCGGCGTAGGGGAAAATGGAGCTTGGGCGCCAAAAAATGGGGCAAGTCAGGCTGAGGCAAAATTTTCGCCTCAACCCCATTTGCGCCATTTTTTTTGACTCCCAACCCCCATTGAAATGACTCCTGTCTTAGCAAAGACAGGAGTCATGCCCCCTTGCCCAATGGCCATGCCCAGGGGACTTATGTCCCCTGGGCATGGTCATTGGGCATAGTGGCATGTAGGGGGGCACAAATCAGGCCCCCCTATGCCACAAAAAAAAAAAATATATATTACTTACCTGAACTTACCTTATGTTCCCTGGGATGGGTCCCTCCATCCTTAGGCGTCCTCCTGGGGTGGGCAAGGGTGACATGGGGTGTCCCTGGGGGCATGGGAGGGCACCTCTGGGCTCCTTTCGAGCCCACAGGTCCCTTAACGCCTGCCGTGACGAGGCGCTAAAAAACGACGCAAAAGCGGCTGGACGTCATTTTATTTGACCCGCCCACTCCCGGGCGTGATTTTTGCCCGGGAGTGTAAATACGGCGCACATGCCTCGGAGTCAATTTTTTAGACGGGAACGCCTACCTTGCATATCATTAACGCAAAGTAGGTGTTCACGCTAAAAAGTGACGCAAACTCCATGGACTTTGGCGCTAGACGCGTCTAACGCCAGAGTATAAATATGGAGTTAGTTTTGCGTCGAATTTGCGTAAAAAAAACGACGCAAATCCAGCGCAAACGGAGTATAAATATGCCCCTTAGTCTTCAGATGAGCACATGACGATTGGTTGAGGAGTTGAGGGAAGGGGACCACTTCTCCCATACCTTGAGCTGAGTAACTGTATGGGATATGTTGTGGTCTATTCGTAAAAACTATCAGCAGATAAATATGGGAGGTAACTGTCCATTATTATAGGGTCTTTTAAGGTTTAATTGAAAACAAATTTGGACAAAGCGAATGGTCTACCTTTGTCTGTACCTGTTTTTAATGAACATTATTTGTAGAATGTACTTAGCAATAGACGTCTTCCATGTAGCCAGTGTTTAGTGTAACCAGAGTCAGAAATGGCCTGTTACTATTGTTGTTCATTCCATTTACACAGTGCATCTAGATTGTCAACATTTCCATATTTAGATTGAATAGGCAGTGGAGGAAGACACGCTCAGGAAGGCACACAAGCCACATAGGTGGATTTCCTGTTTTAGGAAGTGCTGGACTGCAGAACTTCCTGTCACGTGACAGTGCATGTCCGGTGAGCCCCCACTTCTTATCCCATCCGGAGGGCGGCGAAATGTACCAGCGCTCCTAGCCACAGCTAAAATACATACATTTCTTCCCACCATGTGACTAGGTTTCAAACTCGCATTCATAGAATGATTTTATGGAATTTCGGTCTGTTTTAGACGGCGCCGGAGAGGAGTTTGGGGGCAAAGGTAATCTGGATGTAAATTGTTTTAAACAGAGACATTTTAAAAGCTGCCTTTCTAGCCATCAAGGTCTATTGCCCTAGCAGCCTAGTTTTCCCTTCACATATGTGTGACATTTTCTTATTTTCCGTGTATTTATATGTGACATTTCAGTGCCTTTTATGTGACATCATGAGTGACACTTTAAAGACAACAAAGCAGTTTAATTCATGTAATAAAGTAAAACCCTCTTTGGAATGTATTTATAAATTCTATTTCTGCAGAAAGTGCTAAAACCCCAGCAGAATCCACCAGTAGTATGTCCATTGTAGTCCTAAACCTATGCCAAGGAAATTAGAACAAATTATACAAATCTACATATTCTGCATAAAAAACATCCTGATGTCAGGCCGCATAGACTGCTGGCTCGAATGTGATTTGAGATAGTACTGCAGTCACAATATCCACAATTTCCTTACTGTTTCAGACAAGGAAACTCTTGACACACTCTTCCGTCCCCTCTCATCCTTCTCTTTGCCACTTAGGGTCTGATTTAGAGCTTGGCGGAAGGGGTTACTCCATCACAAAAATGACGGATATCCCGTCCGCGTGTATCACAGTTTCATTTTAGCCTATGGAACTTGTAATACGTCAGACGGGATATCCGTCATGTTTGTGATGGAGTAACCCCTCTGACAAACTCTTAATCAGGCCCTTAGGGGCATATTTATACCTATTTTGCATCCAATTTGCGTCATTTTTTAAAAACAAATTCTGTGCAAAAATAACTCCATATTTATACTTTGGCGCTAGACCTGTCTAGCACCAAATTTAGGGAGTTAAAGTCATTTTTTGGATGTGGAAACCTACTTTGCGTCAATGAGATGCAAAGTAGGTGTTCCGATGCTAAAAATGACTCTAAGGCTCTAGCGCCTTATTTATCCTCCTGTGCAAAAATCACGCAGGGGGAGAAGGAGTGGACAAAAAATGGGAAGTATAGGTAAGTACAGGTAAGTATTTTTTTTTAAGTGCCACTGGGGGCCCTGAAATGGGCCACCCTACATGTCACTTGACACAATGGCCATGCCCAGGGGACCCTGGCCATGGCCATGCCCATGCCCAGGGGACCTGACCATTGGGGTGGTGGGCATGACTTCTGTCTTTTCTAAGACTGGAGTCATGTGGTATGGATGGTTTTGTGTCAGAAAATGACTCTAGGCAGGTTAAAGTCATTTTTTTTCCCTCTAACCTGCCTAACGTCATTTTTTGGTGCAAAACCCCCTTCTTCCATACCGCCAGCCCCACCCGACTAACATAATTTTTTTAACGCTAGCCTACCCTTTGCACCGGCTTGCACCATTCCATAAATATGGTGCCCGGCTGGGGCATAGAAATGGTGCAAACCGGTGCTAAACTTTTTGGTGCAAAACTGCGTTAGTGCAGTTTTTAACCAAAAAGTATAAATCAGGGCCTTAGTCTTCTCTGTCTTTTTTTTGTTGCCTCACTCCACTACATTTTGCTACCCCACCCTTCTTAGTTTTCTCTCTCGCCATTTCTTAGTCTTCACATCTCCTCCTACCTTTCCTCCCTTATGAACTACCTCTCACCTTTATGTCCTCTCTCCCTCCATCTCTCTGCTTCTTTAGGTATCCTTTCCTCCATTTGCTCGGTCTTTCCACTTCTTTTGCCCCTACTTCCGCTCTCTTGTCATCCTTTTTGCCTTTATCAACCCATCTCTCCATCCTCTTTTGACCCTCTCACTGCTCTTCACTCCCTCTCCTCTCTTTGTCCCCAACTCATGCTCAATAAAGGATAGCCCATAACCCTTAATAAACCTAGGGTACCAGTAGTTCCCTAATTAAACCTGCTACTGTAACCTCAAACATGCAATCAAGCTTACAGTGTGTCACGAAAACGTTGACGCTTCCAAGTAACATTCACGTTTACTGTTTGCATGCTGCCTTTTTATGAAGAATATCATTTTATGATACAGTAAAAATTACATTCTTTACTTTTCCGGGGAACCCCATAAAATATTTAAGCATGATGGATGCTTTTTATCCTTCGTGATGTAATCTAGCACGATGTTCGACAGCGACTGTGTAAATGTCATTATTCGGATGCTGAACAATGTCCTTGCTTGCTGCAGAACCCAGAATCTTTTAAATGGCACTTTTTTTGTGCATTTTTCCATAGTGGGACCTCGACCCAAATGTATTGCAGCGCTTTACATGAGCATCAGTTACATTACACAAGTTTAGGCATGGGGATATTAACCGATCTGCCCAGGTTCACAGGCAAAAAATAGCCCTTACCTTGCTTGCTGCACGACGTCCGACGTCCTTCAAAGCTCCGGTCCGTGTTCTGTTCCTCCAGGCTCTGACTGCTCCAGCCAATTCCCCTAACCAATCCTGGTGCTGCTCTCATGCTGGTAACTGGCATGAGAAAGGTGCCAGGATTGGAGGAAGCTGCCTGTCTCAATACTCTCAAGAGCACTGGAGGCCTGTGCTTTCTCTAACCCAGCTGTCTAAGACAGCTGGGTTAGAGAGTTTTAAAATGTGCATGTCTGGCTGGCCGTCACAAGACATTCGGCCAAAGAGACTCGCGCACTATAAACCTAAGTGCACAGCCAGCCCACCACCACTGCCTTCTACACCAATAGCCCTCCCCGACCTGACACTTGGTTTGGGATGGGTTGGTGAAAAATAAAATGGTAACAAATTAACTTTATTACCATTTTATTTATCATCTCTGGAGCTTTTCTGAGGTGCAGTTTTGTTAGTGGGGTGGCGCTCCTCTGCCCTAACGGAGGGGCCGCTTCTGCTGGTTCATCAGTTCATAAGTCGATCGCTGTGGCTGTGGCACCTTATCCTTTTTTAATGTAATTCCCTTGCTTTTCCTTGAGTGCAAAGGACACACATAGGCCATGCATGGGGCAAGCTCTGATTGTCCCGTGATGCAACCAGAGCCTTAGACTCTCTTTCTCCACGCATTTGACAGTTCAGTCTGTGGTAGTTTGAAGACCCTTAAGGTGGATTGAATGCATTTAAATAAAGCCTGCTCACCTCACATAGGGTGCCAGGATTACAACCAGGACTCCTGGCAAAGTGGCAGAAAGCAGGCACCCACTGCCTGGACCAACACTAGTTCACTGCCCAGCCTAGGAAAAGGAAATCAAAGAGCTGCCGCCTCCAGGAGCCAATCAACTGCGAGGTTAACTGGAAAGCAGCAGAAGGCATCAGATCCACATGAGCTGGGACAGGCTTGCTGTTATTTATGTTTTAAGTGACGCCCCCTCCTGATTTCCAAACCATTTCCAAGCCTGGCCGGCAGTGAGTAAATTGCCTCAATCGGTTACCAATGCAGAAGAGCCGAAATTGTGCTAGCTGCTATTTATATTTTCACATTTACACAATACACGAGGTAGGAAGAGGTGTACTGCATAACTAATTCATTTCAGTGCGGTGATGCGGACACCACTACCACAATGCGTTAGTCTAACTCCTGATGTGTGATACTTGGCAGGGCTTCAGATTGCCCGATAGGCATGAGAGACAGAGCAGGAGGGGTGTCAACTGTCAAAATGTACATCTCACCTCCTCTTTTGTTCATCCATCCATGTGCTCTGTCCCGTGAGTGCTCGTACTGTGCTTCACAACTTTATGCAGCCACTACGGGCTTTGATGATGGTGAGTAAAACAGTGCAATACTTCGGGCGACCTTTTCACAAAACCTTACTAAATCAGAGCCTCAGAGTCACATTTTGCGAGCTTTGCACTTTAATCTGCTGCCCACTGCTTAGCCAGCTATTAGAGCTTGGGTGCCAACAAATTAACAGGGGAAGCCAAGCCAAGGCAGATCTAAGAGCCTGTGCACGAGCACGATCAATGTTTGCTATGTATAATCAGCAACATCACATAAAATATGATAAAGTGTCTTCAAAATAAAAAATATATATTAATTTTACACATAGAAACTTTGACATTAGTATGTCACATTATAGCACTGTGCCGAAAAGTACTTTTTTAAAATGACATATTTTAAACATAGAGTAAAAAGAAGAGAAGGGACCGGGAGATTACGTGGTCCAGTGTACAGTCTCCCAACTATAATATAATAAATCAAAGTACACTGTTCCAAGACTTCACTGGCTTAATAGGGGACCTGAACTATCAGGAGCAAGAGCCCTCAAGCATCACAATGGATGGCAAGTGTCATCATCGGGAAGTGCTCCTCACCAAGCCGGCTCTGCAATGCTTAGTGGGCTCCCCGAAGGTGCATACCGAGGGTAGGTCCAGAATGCAGGACCATTAATCGATCAAGATTAATTTAAGTCCACAGTACATGTGTCCTAAGGAGCCTACTCTCTAAATAAGGGATGGGCATCCTGACTAGGTGACTATAATGTAAGTGACTGCTACACCTTTTTAGTCAGGAGACTTAGATATTTTGATTATTATATCGTAGTTTGTTTTTTGGAGAAGATGATGTGTATTTGGTCCTGATGAAGCGTCAATGGATCCGGTGGGACCGTTAGGACGCGAAACATGTTGGCCTTGATATGTAGAGGCACTAGGTAATTTATAGTTCCTCTCTCTATATATACTTGTTATTTTGAAGAGTCATTCGAGCATTGTACTCTTATTTGACCCTCACCTATTCTTTTTAACCTTGGTCTTCATCTACCCAGTACTGATTAAAGTTTTTGATGTTTTGGTATGATGAATAACCAATTTTAACTGTTTTTCTTGCTCTCTCCACTTTTTCACTTCTAGCGTAAGCTACTACGCTTACTCTAGCTGAGCAATACGGCATAAGAGCCCCCTTCGGGGAGCCCACTAAGCATTGCAGAGCCGGCTTGGTGAGGAGCACTTCCCGATGATGACACTTGCCATCCATTGTGATGCTGGGGGGCTCTTGCTCCTGATAGTTCAGGTCCCCTATTAAGCCAGTGAAGTCTTGGAACAGTGTACTTTGATTTATTATATTTTAAACATAAACCATTAGTGAACCAAGAGGCAATTCAGTTGTCATGTAAACCCTGTTTGTGGCCCAGATTATTATAGAGAAACATTATAGCCTGTTAAAGCAAACAAAATAGCTTTTTGTGTCAACCGGTATTCTGAACTCACATGTTTGAAAGTGCTTTCAGAGGACTAATGAAAGAAAAGAGGCTTTGGTGAAATAAAATATTTGTCTTAGATCACACAATCTAAGCGGGGAATCAGCAATTTATCTAACTTTTGTGGTGTCACTTTGTACAAATTAGCCACTAAATGGGTACCTATTTGTCCTTCCATTTTTTATGATTCTCCTTTGTGCACCTGAGCACAAGTTATATCACATAAGGTCACATTTGCTTTTATAAGCAGGAGGAGATTGAGTTATGTGTCCAGAATCACAGGATGTTGACCTGACTCAGAGACTTGAACCTACTTTCCCAGTTACAAATGTGGCAGCTCTGGCCATAACCCCACATCCTTGGTAGAGGGACGATGGCAGGCAGAAGACACTTGGAAGCTTGGCTCGTTATGTGCTCGGGGTTCCAACAGGACCATGCGCTGACCCAGACTTCAGGCTCAAGCCTGGCTTGAGCTTTCAGTGGCTCACCGATATTGGTGTTGCTATTGATCTTGGTTTTTTTTGGTACCGTCATAGCCAATATTTTATTGTTTGGATCAGTACAAAAGAAGGAAAAATCACTGAAAGGCTGTTTTTTCATCTTATCAGTACATATTTAAGATAGCAATTAAAGCAGAAAACACTTTAAAATGTGTTCTACAGTTCCTTTAATCCATGTCTGGTACTTGCAGTAAACAAAGACAGAAAAGCCATGTTAAAAACGAATATGGACAATTTTATAAAAAGTCCTATTTCACTATCATGTCTGGGATTTGCCAATTCTAAAACGTGAGCACAGGGCTGTTATTTTTCAATGGAAAAGGTGACAACCATACATAGGGCCGGTTTTGGCATGGGTGAGCTGGGCCCAGGGCACCAATCTTCAGAGGGGTGTATGGAGTTGTCTGCATTAAAGTCCTGAAGACAGAAGCCCCCCTTATACTTGGTTTAAATGATTCCAATTAAACTGCTCTTATATTACTTGCAGAAGGTGTCTTTTTATTCCCTCTTAGTCCTGTTCCATCTGTCCTCACTCCCTGCCACCATGCATCAACACCACCTCTGCACCACCACCAACTTGGCACTAGGGTGATCAAGCTAAGAAGCCAATCAATGCTTTGATGCATGACTGACCAAGGAACACAAAATAAGCACCCTGCGGTCTCCTCTTACTCACTATTTGCAGGGAAGGCACCACATTTTTTTAACGCTTTGGGTGCTATCCTAGCAAGGGCTGGCTCTGACCCCATCCGTACCAACAGTGCTTAGCAATGGTGCCACGACAAGCAAGGAAAGTAGGCTCCATGCCTCATTGGTTAGTAAAAAACAACCATAATTGGAGTGAGGGACCTCTCTGACCCCCGTTTCCCAATGCAACTGCACAAGCAGAACTAACAAAGCTCCGCCCCTGCTTACCCCAGACTCAGCCACACAGACCCCCTTACACAGGCTGAACCAGATGTTAGAGACTGCTGTATCGAGGCATGTCAGAAGTATTTGCAGGGTCTTAATAGTTTATGTTAGATGGTAAGAGCGCCTGATAATAAGTGTGAATCAGTGTAATAAACTGTTCCTCAGGGAAAATAAGGCAAAATGCAAAATTGTAACCTTCCATTATAAATCGATCAATAGAGTTTCTGGCCAAGCTCGAGACCCTACAAAGGACGGGCCCTGGGCATTATGTCCCCTCTATCCCTCACTTGTGACCAGTTTAGAAGTAACATAATGTGTCTGTGCTAGCGATAGGAGACAGAGAAAGCTTAAGTTGAAAGGAGTAAGGAGCATAGGGTGGTGGAAGCACAGAGTGCGTAAGGGGAAATTCCATGTGTTTGAAGAAATGCTCAAAGTAGCTGAGAAGTTCATAGAATGAGTGAGGGTACCTGGCAGGCAAAATGTTTGACACTTCTCAGGCCTCCAGACCTTCTCAGCACTGTCCAGCCAGTAACCGCCTGGAAGAACACTTTGGTCTACTATGGTTACATAGTAGCATCCTCTAGTAATAACAGACAAAGTATTAACCTTTAATGCAAGAAAAAGACATCCATCTAGTGGTTACATTTCTCAGTGGGATCAATCCCAGTTCCATTCTTGACCAAAGTGTGCGATTTTCAGCAAATGATTTACTTCAAGGTGCCTCCTTTTTGTTCATTATCACAAATGAAAGCACCTTAAAATATGTGAGTACAGGATAGAACAACCTTGTGAGTTCATTAGATAGTCTACAATGTTGCTCCATCTATAATCAAAATCTATGCCAAAGATGGGGTGCATATGACTACTTATTTGCCTCTTAGTTCACTTGTCATCAGCGTGGGGGCAGAAATGTTTCTGAGATCATGTTCAAAAACTGACTTTTAATAAATACAATCAATGCAATGAAATAATCTGCTGTGGTAAGATGAAACACTTCCACAATTTTTAAGGCACCTTAAATCAGTTGTCTACAATTTTATTGCTGCACTCCTTCCAAAGGTGCATGATGAGCATTACCATCTGAATGAAGGACAACCGCCTGAAGCTCAACACGGGCGCAACAGAAATGCAGTTCTTGGGCAACAGCACCATGCCTTTGAACAACTCCTTGTGGCCCGTGGAACTAGGACCATCACTCAAACTGATGAGCACACCAGAAACCTCAGCATAATCCAGGACAGCAAACCGACCATGAAGTCTTAAATCAACAAAATAACCTTTGCCTGCTTTTGCACACTTCAAATGTTACGAAAAGTCTTCAAATGGCTCCCCCTAAACACCAGACGTACCATCACTCAGGCTGCAATCATCAGTCAATTGCACTATGGCAAAGCACTCTATGCTGGGATCACCACAAACCTTCTGCAGAGACTCCAGACCATACGGAACTCTGCTGTCTGACTCATCCTTGACCTCCCCAGGGATACTGAAATATCCCCTACCTCAGAAAACACCATTGACTCCCTATACAGAAGGTATGCCAATTCAAGCTGATGATTCACGCCCACAAAGCAGTGCACTACCAGGTGTCAGCCTACATCAACCATCGGCTGAACTTCCACCACCCTACCAAACAACTATACTTCACCTCCCTCTCACTCACCCGCACTTCCCGCATCCACTGAGGCAACAGTAGATGACTCTCCTCCTATCTCACGGTGGGTTCCTGGAACGGCTTCCCTCTGCAGCTACGGACCTCCACCTCTCTACTGAAATTCTAGCGAGCACTCATGACCTGGCTGTTTCAGTGAGTCACCTGAACCATCATGACCCTCAAGTGCCTGGATACCCACTCGGGTGATTATTCATGCAACATAAATCCACTTTATTGATTGAAGCATGTAAAAGTAGTTTTGAGTCAGCAGGGGCTACTGGGCTCTGGCCACGCTGACTTCTGGCCCTAGTCCTAAATTGCAAATGCAAGCAAGTCATTGCTAGAAGGAATTCGGCACCTTTCTTGCACTACTATATTGACTATGGTGGTGCTGCCACTAACGTTTACCACAAGCCTAGCAAACAAGTGCTCCATGTTGTTTCCACTGGCCAAGGGTCGTGCTATGAGCACCAGATAGAATCTCTTCTGAAATGAGATTCTTCTTCTCAGCCATAGCTCTGTAAGTGCCAATATCTTGTATGTCAGGATCCTCCCTTGCATTGATATCCATTTCCTAAACCCCATGGGGTTTAGATGAATATACTTCAGAGCATCTACGTCCCTCTCCAGATGTCCATTACTACCAGATTGAGCACTAGGTGGCCTTTATTCCATTCCCACACATAGCATGCTGCCTGTCAGGGTAGCTGCTCAGGATCGCTGCCAGCACCCTTCCTGGTGGCATTTGAACAATGATACCAACTTGGAGATGATAAGATCTCATGCCTTCTCTTTTCTCTCTGTTTCTGATTAGGAACCAAGGGCCAGATTTAACCAATTTTTCTTGTGCCCTTTAGTGCCTCCCTAATGCTGCCATGTGTGCTCTGTATTTAAGATATGGTGCACCATGGCGGTAGTTAGGGAACTAGCGTCATAATTTTTTACTTTAGCATCAAAAATGTTGGCGCTAATCGTGCAAAGCTAAGTGGGCCCATTGTAAGCTATAGTGCGCCTCCTTTTAACACCTGCTCTGAGCAAGCATTAAAAGTGCTAAAAAACATTATGCAAAGAAATCTCTAGATTTCTTAGTGCCATTTTTTCGCCCCCTAATGGGGGAACGTCTCCTTTGCATACATTATGCCTTGCGCAGGTATAATGTATCGCAAAGGGTTACAAAGTGGCGCAATGCATACATTGCACCACTTTGTATATATTGCGTGGGGAAAAGGCCACCTTAGTGTCACCTTAACATCACAAAATGACGCTAAGGCAGAGCTAAAGTGGCGCTAGGCCCTCTTATATCAAGGCCCAAGTTTGCTTTTGGTTTCTGCCCTAGTTGGACCCTTGGGAGCCACTGCAGTTCTTCCTTTCTGGTTTTGAACCAGTATGCTTGGAGTTCTTTATCCCTTGGAAATGTACTGCTCAAGACACTTGTTTACCTTGTTAGAAAACTACTTATGTGTCAATACTGCAAGTTTGTGAAGATTCCTTTCTATCAAACCAGACATGTATTGTTGGAGTGGAGGACGGCACTCCTCCTTGAGTACTTTGCTACAATTAACTGGTAAGAGTGTCAGAATCCTTTATCTCCATCCCTCTCACTGACGCATAACACTCATAAAACATCTCATGAAACCAGGTTTCCAATTGAGCGCTGACAGTACTCTGTACTCAAGGGATCTCAAAAGGCAACACACTGGCTTTAGTCCAAAATATCTGATCAATGCTTTCTTCATTCGCTCACATTTCTTGTTGTTACCTGCAGCCATTCTCCCAATTAAATCAATTCATTCAGCTGGCTAGTAGCTCAGTACTGCTGACCTCCTGGACTACCCATGCATTCCCTGGGAATTACAATGATCTGAGAACTCACAAACCAACCCAATACATCTTAAACCGGAATGCACATATGCACCAGCTCGTTCGGAACTTTGGCTGGGAGTTCCTTAGAGATGGAGGGGAAGTAGCTTTCAGACTGCTAAGCATTTCTACCACAGTCCTGATGTTCTCCTTTTCTAAGGCTATCTGCTCTCTCCAATTTCTTTTTTGTTTCTCTTTCTCCTGCCTTTCCCTCATCCTGCCTTTCTACTTCCTCATGCCCTTCTTACCCCTTACATCTCTTCTCTGGCATGTTCCTCCTATTTCTCCCTTCTCTTGTTCCTGGCGAGCTAATCTCAACTATGGGGTCAAGGCTTGAACTATTACAGGGGACCGTCAGAGGTAAAGGTAGAAAAGACCAAGGTCAATTCGTGAGAAAGTTTACTTTCTCAAGTGGCCGCCAAGAAGATCAGGGCACTGGGCAATTGCCCACTTTGCCCATGCCTTAAATATTTCTGTGGTATGGTGTACATAGTGAACATATGTGTGTAGCTCGAGGGAGAGTGGTGTGAGGTAAAGTGTTTTGCGGGAGACCATGCAGCCAAGAATCTGGGCTGTTTGAAAGAATAGCGAGTGACCCTACAGTCGGTGCAGGCCCGGCTTTAGCGCTGGTGGCGTCCTGTGCGACAGTCTTTTTTTGGCACCCTCCACTCCATGACCATCTCCTCTGATTCTATGTCAGGAACGGAGGCTTCGGATTATGCTTCTCTTCCTTTACTGATCAAATACAGCAGCCAAAGAATTAACAGAAGTAAAACTACAACTCCCATAAACATCTGTAGTCCAGGCTGCCCAATCCCAGGCTAGCCCCTACTATAAGAGTCCCCATAGCAACTGATCCGCCTCTTTCTTTGCTGCTGCGCAGCCGAAGTTGAGTCCCTTTTCATTTCTATATTGCATTCATTGTAAATTCCGATAATTGTTTTGGTGTTTTTTCTTAATTCGAGACCCGTGGAGTGGGAGCGGGGCTGAGCGGCACTTGATTAATTGGGGGACGCGACATTCGGTCCTCCCGATTTATTTCACCCTTACGCCCGTCGGGAATAATATCCTTTTTCCCGATCGCGCGCTGTTTTAATGCGGTGTTCTTTCCACCCGCGGCGTAGTTCTTTTATGTCTACGTCCGCGGCACGGCTTAGGGGGGTGATTTACTCAGTCTCCCGAAGAGACCGAGCGAGCGCTGCTTCAGAGAGCAGTCCGCTCTCTATTTCTAGCCTTTTTTCATTCCGCGCATACGCAGACTCGGAGACTCTGTTTTTCCTCGGAGTCTCTGACTAAGTGCAGCGCGTAGGACAAATAAACACTTCTTCTGCCCCTCAGAACGCCCGACAGGGCGAATAAACGATCAGGCCTCGCCTAGGAGGCTGCTGCAGGTGCTCCCTCCACGTGATTTGGGTCATCAGTGTAATTTTGTACATCTGTACATTTTACAATTTATACACTTTACTCAAAGAGCTTATTTACCTGCTGGGGCTTCCTCCCCCCTTGAACTCCATCTGTATCCTGCCATGGCTTATTTTGCTGGGGAGGATGAGTACTACCAGGAGGAAGTGGAAGGTCCCTTCCCTGAACAGATGGAGGAGAGATTGGTGCAAGCCCTTGGCCACCATGTTCAAGACTCTGTCAATCAAGCTTTGATAAAAGCGCTAAAACCTTTTACTAGACCCTTGGTCAGATATGGACAGAGAGAATTGATGGGACCCCCTCCCACCGGATCACGAAGTAATGAATCTCAAACCAGAGACCCTGGTTTTACCAACATGGGACCGGTGGGTCCTCTAACCTCAGGAGAGATCCTTTCCCAAATGGCTTCGGCAGTGCTCAATGATCACGAATATAGCTCAGATCTCCAGCCCCCTTCTGAAAAATTTCCTCCTCTTTCTGGGCCGCATAAAGATCTTTCTCAGTCATCCGACTCACATTCTGATTCAGATATTTCAGAACCCAAGCATTCGGGCAAGCGCAAGCGAAAATCTAAACATTATGCCTTTGAGGATGTAACCCTTCAAGGGAATCTACTTTTTGATCCTGAGAACATTATACACCCCAGGTCAACTGAATGGGTTCCTTGCACTGAGGTAGTCCATTATGTGCAGGATAGACTACGTAAGGGCTTTGATAAAGATGTCCGTAGTACCCTACGTTCTGAATGCCCCCACCCCTCTCTTGTAGGCAAGGTGACTGACACCCCGGAGCTTGACCCCAGTGTGGCGACTTTTCTAAAGAAGTTTACCAAAGATCCCAAAAAAGGACTGGATCGTGCCTGGAAGGGATGCCAGGACAAATTGCTGGATCTGTCCGGTCCCATTACAAAGATCCTTGATTTAGCTGTTCAGGCTAAAGAGACCAATACGCTTTTAGGCCCTCAAGCTGTACTAGAATGGGCCCAAAGAGCCATTTGTCTACTCGGAAATGCAAACTGCGCCATGTCCTCCGAGCGCAGAAAGTCTTTTCTTATGTGGATAGACCCTAAATTGGTGGAGCTTGCTCCCTCCGAACCGTGTCCCCTGGCTAATGGTCTCCTCTTCGGAGATAAATTTGTGAAGGATTTAGGCAAGTACGTCTCAACCTTTACGGCCCTGGACATGGCCCAATCCTCCATGAAGCGGATGTTCACTGGTGGCCTTTTTACCAGGGCCGGACGCTATAGGGGTCGAGCGTCGGGCCGTGGTTTCCAGCAGACCTCACCCAACTACTCCCCTAGTGGTCAAGGACACTATCAACCATCAGGCTTCTATCCCTCCAGAGGCCGTCGAGGCCGTGGACGTGGCTTCAGAGGTCGGGGCTCAGTCCGTGACCAAGACTCCTCCAATTCAGGTGAGAATTATTCGTTTTTCGGAGGTGATTCTTGGGGGGAGATTGGAGAGACATGTTCAGGCATGGGATCACATTTCTCAAGACCCTTGGATCCTACAAACTATTTGGGGCTACAAGCTAGAATTCTACGCCACTCCGCCACAGAGCTTTCCTCCGTTTCCTCTCCTTTTTTCCCGAACAGAAAGCAATTTTATAGATGCAGAAATCAAATGTCTTCTGCGCAAACAGGCGATTGTTCCTACAAATCCCCATCCAAACGGTTTCGTCAGTACTATTTTCCTCGTTCAAAAGCAAGTAGGGGGCTTTCGCCTGGTTTTAAATCTGAAAGATTTCAACCATTGGATAGTCTACCGTCATTTTAAGATGCAGGGTATCCATATGTTGAGAGATCTTCTTCAAGAGAAAGATTGGCTAGTGCGTCTAGATCTCAAAGATGCCTATCTTTCAGTTCCCATTTTTTCCCCTCACTGTCGTTTTCTTCAGTTTCAATGGAGACACCTATGGTACGAATTCAAGGTTCTTCCCTTTGGTCTTTCCTCCGCCCCGTGGTGCTTCACGAAACTTCTCCGTCCTGTGGCCCAATTCCTTCGAGAAAGAGGCGTTCGTCTCATCATTTATCTCGACGATCTTTTGATCATGGCTCAATCCAGGGAGTTAGTCTTTCTTCACCTCTCCTGGGCAATTCAAATCCTTCAAGACCTGGGATTTTTGATAAACAGCAAGAAATCAATAACAATTCCCTCGCAAAATATAGAATTTTTAGGTTTCCAGGTGGACTCGGTTCACGCTCACCTCAAGTTACCCTTAGCGAAGCGGTCATCAATCAAGAGAGAGTTACGGAAAGCCCTTGTCTCCCCGACTATATCGTTACGGATTTTGGCCCGACTGTTGGGGCTTCTGGCTTCCTCTATTCTGGTGATTTTTCCTGGCCCCTTGCATTACAGGGCTCTCCAACATCTAAAGATATTGCACCTGCGCAAGGGCCTATCTTATACGGATCGGATTCCGTTATCATAGGAAGCCAAGACAGAGATTGTCTGGTGGTTGAATCACATGGAGGCTTGGAATGGCAGAACCATATTTGCATCCTCTCCAGAGATTGTCATAGAGGCGGATGCCAGCCGCTGGGGCTGGGTAGCTCGTTGTGGCTCAGTGGAGACAGGGGGACGGTGGTCCTCGGAGGAACTCAACCTCCACATCAATTGTTTAGAGCTGCTAGCGGGAGCCTTTGCGATTCGCTCGCTTTCTCCAGACAAAGCCAGTTGTTGCATCCTTTTGAGAATGGACAATGTATCAGCGGTGAGATATATCAACCGGCTGGGGGGGACCAGATCTCACATGTTAGCGGAAATTGTCAGGGAGTTTTGACATCATTGCCTTCAGAACCAGATACATGTGATAGCGGAGTACATTCCGGGTCGTTCCAATGTGGTGGCGGACTGGAACTCACGCTTTTTGAAGGACAGCAGCGATTGGATGCTGCATCAGTCAATGTTTCAGAGTCTCTCGGAGAGATGGGGTCCCTGTGTAACAGATGTTTGCGTCCTGGCTCAATGCCCAGCTTCTGAGGTTTTTCAGTTGGAGGCCGGATCCAGTAGCATTGGGAACGGACGCCTTTCTCCAAAATTGGTTGCACGATATTCATTATGCCTTCCCTCCATTCTCAATGATTCAGAGAGTCCTTGCTCAAGTAAAGAGAGAAATGGCAGACATAATTTTAGTGACACCGCTTTGGAAAGTCCAGACATGGTTTCCGGTGGCGATGGCACTATCATGTGCCCCCCCAGTTTGTCTTCCATTGTTCCCGTCCCTTCTTCTGGATCCCTCGGGGTACCCCCATCCTCTGGTAATCCAGAAGCAGTTACACCTCATGGCATGGAGACTTTCAGGAGACGATGGCAAGTGCCGGGAGTTTCAGGGGACACTCTGTTCTTTATGTCTCAATCCTAGGCCCCCTCCACCCATAAACGGTATGAGGCATCCTGAAAGAGATGGGTGGGTTGGTGCGGTGAACAGGATATTGATCCCTTGGGGGCCCAGATTTCCATGATAGCTAATTTTCTTTCAGAATTAGCTACGCAGGGTCTCGCCTCCAGAACGATTAATAATTTCAGGTCTGCAATTTCTGCAGGTCATCCCCATGTGGATGGTAAGCCTGTTGGTGAGCATCCGTTGATTTCCAAAATTCTTCGAGGCATTAGAATGGTTAAACCTCCTCAAGCACGTTATTCAGTCTTGTGGGACGTTGATGTTGTCCTTCCTTTTAATAGAGCTTGGCCTTTCAATGACGATTTGTCACGCAAACAATTGTCGGCCAAATTGACTGTTCTTTTCTGCCTTATTTCATACAGACGCGTCTCAAATGTAAAAGCTTTGGATTTGACAGGTAGAGTATTTACCGCTACGGGAGTTTCATTCACAATTTCTAAAAGAACAAAAACTGCATCTGGATGTATTTCTTACCCAGCTTTTCCTCATAATCAGAAATTATGCATGGTACAATGCTTGAAAGCTTATGAGAGTTGTACCCGAGAATCTCGTAGAGATGTAAGGGGTCAGTTGTTAATATGCCTTCAGAAGCCATATGGACCTGTCTCTGCGACCACTTTGGCTAGATGGGTCAAATGGCTTTTGGGAGAGGCTGGTATTGATACTTCAGTGTTTGGGGCTCACTCCATTCGAGGAGCTATGGCTTCCAAATCCTTTGGAGCGGGTTCCAGATTGGAAGATATCATGGCAGCGGCTGATTGGTCTTCAGATAGTACATTCAAAGTATTTTATCATAAGCCTATTGTTGATATAGCATCTAATGTGGTGGATCAGCTTTAAACTAGCATAATCCGAAGCCTCCGGTCCTGACATAGAATAAAAAAAATTCTAGCTATTGCGTCAAGAATTTTCAGTTCTATTAAGGACACGGAGGCGAGGATTATCCCACCCATCTACTGTTGACATTCTGTTATGTCTGATGACTGATTTGTTTTACATACATATTTGTGATGATGAAATGTATTTTAGACTCATTTTTCCCCCCCTTGGGATTGATTCATTTTTCCAAAGATATTATGGGTACATTTCTTTCCATTTAGGTACCGTTTCCAAAGGCGATTGAGGTTTCGATCTTGGATTTCGTTCTTTCCTGTTGTATCTATGAGTTCGCCAGCATGTTCCGCTGCAAGTTATGAAGGACTAGAGTGTGATTCGTCTGTAGCAAAGAAAGAGGAGGATCAGTTGCTATGGGGTCTCTTATAGTAGGGGCTAGCCTGGGTTTGGGCAGCCTGGACTACAAATGTTTATGGGAGTTGTTGTTTTACTTCTGTTAACTCTTCGGCTGCTGTATTTGATCAGTAAAGGAAGAGAAGCATAATCCTCGCCTCCGTGTCCTTAATAGAATTGAAAATTCTTGACGCGATAGCTAGAAAAAAATGTATTCACTCACTACCACCTGTAAATGTGCTATCTCTCTATAGCCCCCCTCTCACATACATTCATTTCTTTCAAAGAGCTTGTAATGGTTGGCTATACTATTCCACTCAGCTATTCATATAAAATATAGTTCTGTTCTTTGGAGTAGGCACATTAACCCTCTGTGCTACTTTATGGCGAGTCAAAACTGCCACTATACAAAACTCCCATCTCTCTCCCTAGGAGGAACATTAATCACAAGAGGTATCTTTACATTTTAATTGTTTCCTGAAGGCTGGACACACAATGAACTTTTCAGCAGGTGCTTTTAAATAGCAAGTTTCGTAAGTTATTGCTAAACACAGCACCACCCTGAAGTCAGCGCCCCCCCCCCCCATATTCCAGGTCAGCATCCGGTGCGGCCGCACCGCTCGCACTGCCCTAACGCTGGCTTCCGTACTGTGAGCCTAGCCAGACACCTCCCGCTGACGGGCACAGGGCCCTGCTAGACCAATGCCCTGAGCGTCTCCGGCACCCTGGACCTTGAGATTAGTGGAGACATGCCTCTGACAGGCACAGGGCCCTGCTGGACCCGTACCCTGAGCCCAGCCAGCGGCCTCCCGTCGACATATAGAGAGCCCCGCCGGACTACGATGACCCGAAATTTTAAGTTAAAAAATCGGGACATTTCATAAAAAAAAAAAGGGACTACCATTTTACTTCAACCGAGCGCGCAGAATCACAGCGCTCATCAACATAGAATTACAGCAGAGGCGCGAAGGCCATAAATGCAGTTTTTACTGCCATTATCATGCTTGTTAAATACATTTATTTTTTATAACAGCTGCTGACTATCCCGACTGAAAAAGTTAAAATGCACCTCGTACCGTTTTCAGCCGACCCTCTCTAAAACCCGAGCTAAATTTCCCAAAATCTGACGGGATAGCTGGTAAAAAAAATGGGGCTCTCCTGGCAATTCGGGGACGCCTGATCTCCCTAAGACTCATGGCCGTAGGAAGTGTGGGGGACACGGGGGATGTATCCCCCCCAGATTTTGGAGGGTGGGGGATACGGGGGACGAAGGTGGGGGGGCAAGGGGACACAATAATTTCCCCTCTCACATCTATAATTCAGAGGGCAATTAGCGCACAAAAGCGATACTTATGATAGCCCTGTACCGACCATCCTCCAATCTGATGGTAACAGAATGAAGGTGAGTCCGGAGGCCCCCTGCGCCCTCTGCCCTTTTGTTTGTCCTGTTCACAGCTGTGGGCATTAAGGGTGCTCATAAGAACAAAGGGCACGAGGAGAAGAGTTTTGGATGATTACTGTCTGCATCACCTGCCGCCTTGAAGAGGGGCACTGCAGGACGCCTTCAAGAGGAGCTGCAAGACAATGAGGAAGATCTAAAGAGAGAACAGAGTCGCACTCAGCCTGACACCTGCGGGCTAGAAAGGAGACTCTGTAAAACACAATATTTGTATTTGCCTAAGATCACATCAGTTGGTGAAACAGTGAAGTCGAGATTGAGCCCAGATTTTCCCTTTTCACACAACAATTTAGCTATTAGAAGGTATATTTTTTTAACATTTATGTTTAATGTTTTGTTTTCTAGGTAATGAAGCACTTGATTACAGTGTGGCTAACAGGGAGAAGCCATATTTCATTTTGGGCCTTTATGCCTAGCGTTATTATTTATGTTGTTGTTATTGTTACATACTTCAGCATATTGAAGTATATTATCTTTTCTCTATCTTTTCTTCACTCTACTCTGAAACAATCTACACTATGCCACTGCACCCTACACCACTTTTCTCCACTTTACTTGCTCCACTTGCTACTCTACGCCACTGCAATCTATGCTGTACCACTCCACTCTACACTACGCCACTGCAATATATGCTATTCTACTCTAACCACAGTACACTACACCCCTGCACTCTGCCAGTGCACTCTTCACCACTTTACTCAAAACCAATGCACTCTATCCCACTGCACTCTATGCCAATCTACTCTGAACCACAGCACTCTATTCCACTGCTTTCAATGCCACTGTACTCTGCGCCACAGCACTCTATGCCATTGCACTCTATGCCACTCGACAATACACCACTGTACTCTGCGACCCTCTAATCAGCAACATTGCACTTTCTGCCACTGAACTCCACGCCACTCTACTCTGCACCACTGCACTCAATGCCACTGTGCTCTGTCCCACTGCACTCTTTTCTGCACCACTGCACTCTAATCTACTATACACCACTCCACTGTAGGGCACTTCACTCTACTTTGAAATCATCTCCTCTATGCCACTGCAATCTACGTAACTCTACTCTATGCTATGCCAGTCTAATCTATCCTGCACCACTCCATTCTACCCTGCACCACTCCAATCTGCTCTGCACCACTCTATGCTACTGCACTCTACATCACTATGCTCCACTCTGCAACAATCTACCCTTCACCACTATACTCTACTGTGCAGCAATCTACTCTATGCCACTGCACTCTATACCACTCTATTCTACTCTGCAGCACTGTACTCTACGCCACTCTTCTCTACTCTGCATCACTCTACATCACTGCACTCTACCCCAATGCATTCTATGCCACTCTACTCAACAGCACTGTCCTTTATGACACTCTACTCTGCAACACTGCACTCTGCCACTGAACTATACTCCTCTCTACTCTGCACCACAACACTCTACTCTGCACTGCTCAACTATATGCACTCTACCGCACTCTACACCAGTGTACTATAAGCCACTACACTCTATGCCACTCTACTCTGCATCACTGCACTCCACCACTGCACTCTACACCAGTCTACTCTACCTTGTACCATTCCACTCTACCATGCAACGCATCACTCTATGACACAGCACTCTGAACCACTGCAATCTATGCTGTGCCACTCCACTCTTCTCCCCTCTACTCTTCACCACTCTATGCTACTGCACTGTACGCTAAACCATTGCAGTACTCGCCAATGCACTCTACACCACTTTACTCAAAACCAATGCACTCTTCACCACTACACTCTACACCAATCTACTTTGCACCACTGTACTCTATGCCACTTCACTCTAGACCACCCAACTCCACTGTATGACACTTCACTCTGACATTACACTCCATGATACTAGACTCTGACACTCTCTTCCATTAAACTCTAACACTTTCTCCACTCTGTAACTCCATACACAACTCCCTATACGCCACTCCTTTCCACTTTACTCCACTCTATGCCACTCCACACCACTCTATGCCACTTCAACCTACGATACTCTACTCAATGCCACTGCACAACCCTCTATGCCTCTCTACTATACAACACTGTACTATGCTCAACAACACTATACCCAACTTTCTCTATGCCACTTACCTTCACTCTACTCCAGTTCACTCTTCCTTATGCCTTTCCACTCTACTACACTCTACTACACTGTGACACTACTCCACTCTACTACTACTTTATGGCATTGGCGCTTGATTAGAGATTCAGATCGCCTTCTCACTCATATGAGACGTGAGTCCGATTTATCTTTGCGGTTTTGGTTACAAGCACTCTGTAACCCTTTTAACTCAAGCTTAACAAAGGCTTAGGATGATCCTGATACTTGTCTAGGGGATTGAAATATCGTCGGCCAAAGTACCTTGACTTGAATTTGTGATATTGTACATAAGTTGGCATAAGCATAGGTATTATGAGCTAATGACTTCTTGATTCACTATTTGAGTCATTCATGTAAAAGTCGGTGTATAAAAGCTTGTAAATCATTATTGTTGATGCTAACCTTGTAGGAAAGTAGCCTCTTTCTAGCTTGGTTACCCCCACATTTGGCCTGTTTGCCAGTGTGTTTGAGTGTGTCTACTAGGATCCTGCTAATCAGGACCCCAGTAGTTATGCTCTCTCCCTTAAATTATGGTTGTTGCATACTGGTAACCCAGTATTTCACCCAAAATTGGCATACTGGTGCCCCCTTCTAAGTCCCTAGTATATGGTACTTAGGTACCCAGGGCATTGGGGTTCCAGGAGATCCCTATGGGCTGCAGCATTTCTTTTGCCACCCATAGGGAGCCCACACAAAGGCTTCTGCAGGACTGCCATTGCAGCCTGCGTGAAAAGGTGCATGCACCATTTAACTGCCAGTTACACTGCACCAGGTCACTTATAAGTCACCCCTATAGCAGGCCCTCCAGCCCTGAGGGCAGGGTGCAGAGTAACTGTGTGTGAGGGCACCCCTGCACTAGCATAGGTGCCCCCACAACCTCCAGGACCATTTTCCCAGACTTCCTGAATGCGGGGATGCCATTTTAAACGTGTACTTGAAATAGGTCACTACCTATTCCCAGCTACATTATGGTAACTCCGAACATAGCTATGTTTAGTATCAAGCATGTTGGAATCATAACCAGAGGCTTTTGTAAGCATTGGTTGTATGATTTCATGCACTCTGGGGGCTCCTTAGAGGACCCCCAGTACTGCCATTCCAGCCTTCTGGGGTTTTCCAGGCAGGCCCAGCTGCCGTCACCTCTCAGACAGGTTTCTACCCTCCTGTTGCTTGAGAAGCTCAAGCCCATGGAGGCAGAACAAAGAATTTCCTTTGGGAGAGGGGTGTTACGACCTCTCCCTTTGGAAATAGGAGTTACAGGCTTGGGAGGGGTAGCTTCCTTCCCCAGGCCACTGGAAATGCTTTGAAGGGCACATTTGGTGCCCTCCTTGCATAATCCAGTCTACACCGGTTCAGGTACCCCCAGTCCCTGCTCTGGCACGAAACTGGACAAAGGAAAGGGGAATGACCAGTCCCCTATCCATCACCACCCCAGGTGTGGTGCTAAGAGCTCATCCAGAGGGTCCCTGTGTTTTGCCATCTTGGATTCCAAGTTGGCAGCGAACTCTGGGAGCATCTGAATGGCCAGTGCCAGCAGGTGGTGTCAGAGCTGTCCCCTGATAGGTGCTTACCTGTTTAGCTAACCAATCCCCCTTTCATGGCTATTTAGGGTCTCTCTCTTGGGAGGTTCTTCAGATTCGGATTGCAAGACACCAGCAGGAATCCTCTGCATCCTTTACTTCACCTTCCCACTGAAGATACTGCATCTGGACCCTCCAGGAACTCCACAAACTGTAACAACGAAGCAAAGACAACTTCTGCAGCATTGTATCTTCAGCTCTTGCCAGCAAATGCAAATGTTTCCCGGTCGTGCATCCTCAGAGGACAGCGTGTCTTTAGCCTGCACCAGAAGAATGAACGAATCTCCCTTGGGGTGAAGGAGTCACTCCCCTGCTTCAGCAGGCACCTCTCTGAAACGACGACCATCTGCTTGGGTCCCCTCTCCTGTTGAGTTGCATGGATCCTACATCACGGGTGGTGGACTGGTGGTCTTGATGGTCCTGACGTCCTACTGTCCAACTTTAGTGGAGCTTGCCTTCCCACGCAAGACAGTAACCCTGTTCACCACGTGTTTTTCAGTTGCCAAGACTTGTTGGCATCCTTCTATGAAATTCTTTGTGCACAATGTAACTCTGGCCCCCAGCACTCCTTCCTGCAATGCACAGCTTCCTGAGTGGTTCTCTGGTGGTATGGGAACCTTTGTTTTTGTGCTGCGTGGGCCTCCTTTTGCAACTCCTTTGTCCCCGTGCTGGAGGACTCCTGTGTGCACTAGCTGGTCTACTGTGGTCTCTCTGAGTTGCTGAGAGCCCCCTCTGACTCCTCCTCCTGGGTAGAGTTCACCAGGTCCCTCCTGGTCCCAGGCAGTGCCATTTTCCGCTAACCGTGAGCTTTGCGTGTGCCAAGGTTTGTTGCGGGATCCAGTAACGCAAACTAGACTGCAATCACCCATCCGGTGTGGGATATAATGTGCACCAACCAGGAACCCGCATACTGACTGTTGTCCTTCACCAGTGGTTCTTCTTTTGCACCTTGATTCGGGTTAGCAGGGGCCCCTGTCCTCCCTGGACTCTTCTGTGCTTCTTGGACCTAGTCCCATTCTTCCACAGGTCTTTAGGTCCAGGAATCCACCCTTTGTGTCTTGAAGTATCTTCTGGTTCTTGCATTATCTTCTTTCTCGTGTTCTTGTGTGTTCTAGGAAAGTTACTGTGATTTACTCCTGCTTTCCTGGGCTCTGAGGTGGGTTCTATTACTTACCTTTGGTGTTTTCTAATACTCCCGGCGCCCCTCTACACACCACACTTGCCTAGGTGGGAAACCGACATTCGCATTCTACTTTCTTAGTATATGGTTTGTGTTTCCCCTAGGCCCATTTCTAACCATTGTGATTTTCACTAATTTCCCTTTTCTAACTGTTTTTATTGCTATTGCTGCATAGTGTATATAATTGGTGTATTACTTACCTCCTAAGGGAGTATAGTCTCTATGGTATTTTTGGCATTTGTGTCACTAAAATAAAGTACCTTTATTTTTGTAACACTGAGTATTTTCTTTCATGTGTGTGAGTGCTGTGTGACAACAGTGGTATTGCATGAGCTTTGCATGTCTCCTAGATAAGCCTTGGCTACAGCTACCCCTAGAGAGCCTGGCTTCTAGACACTGCCTACATTTCACTAATAAGGGATAACTGGACCTGGTATTAGGTGTAAGTACCATAGGTACCCAATACAAACCAGGCCAGCCTCCTCTAAACCACTGTACTATATAGGTTACTTTTTACATTTTTCTTGTAATTGGTGACATTGGGTCATCCAGATAACTTGTGTAATGCCCGAATACCAATCTTTCTCGATTTCCCCTGTTGATGTTTTCCCACTACATTTGATCTTTTATATTTTGATTGTATAAATGTATGAAACATTCCATTTGCATACTACTTTAATATCATTGTTTATGGGAGTGGTGTTGCATTTTATTCAAAGGACCCCTGTTCCTTTAAAGTTAGTTTACTGTTCCATTTTAGGACACTCTACTTACTCCATGACACTACGCCACACCAGTCGATGACACATCATTCTGCTTTTTGCCATTAACTTTGCGCCATGCTGAATAGTAGTCTCACTAGTGTACAGCATGGCTAAAACACATTGGCAAAGGCAATAGAACTTGCATAGGCGAGACCTATTGGCTTTGCCAATGCTTGATTATAAGGTATGAACTTCAAGGTGACTTGCAATATCCTTATGTATGCCAGGGGCATTTTACCCCATATAATACATGATCACACCACCAACTTTCCCACAAACCACTTAAAACCTTAGTGGCTCCTGTCATTCCAAGCTATTAAAGTAGAGCAGAAGAAAGAAAAGCAACATTCCACTTTTTGCTTTAAACAGCTGCATTAATTATGCTCTGTGACCTGATCTGCCTTTTACCTTGGCTGCTAGCTCTGGCAGAAGGCACTGTAGTGTCTGAACTCGACTGTAATAACCCTATCATTGTCATTTTCCGATGTCTTTTCTTTATAATCAGTGAATGTCTTTTCTTTATATGCAGTGACTTGGTGCATCACAAACAGCCATTTCTAAAGACATTAGTGACTGCAGTTTATACAGAGATTAGAGAATCCATGTTTATATAGCCTGTAACTGCAAGAGCTTCTTCAGTTGAAATGCTTCTAGTTATGACTGATGTGGAGCTGAGCTGCCCAAGATCACACACAGGAGTAGAAGTGTTATTAGAACTCTGGTTTCCGAGCACAGTTTACAGCTGTTGTACCTGATTGCTTTTGATCTCTCCAGTGCGGTTCCAATTGGCATGAGGCGAAGGGCATGATGGGTGTGGGGCGCAAAGGGTATGTTCTTCCTTTTTACCCTCCTACCTTTATTTGCTTGGTGCATGAAGATGCAAGGTTAACCAACATGTTATTTTCACATTTGAGATAATTAATTTGTGAATGTAAATAACAATTAAAGATACTTTCAGACTGTGAAAACATGCCTTCCTTTTTCCCTATTTCACTTCCAGTATATATGATTGTGTATATTTATCGGAGCCTGCAGTTCGTAAACAACGAGCGATTTGTATAGGGTTGATTGAAAGTCCCCAAGGCTGTCCCTGTCCCCCCCAGAAATGTATTGTCTCCTACGCCCCTGCTAAGACTGGAACCGTACAATGAGCCGAGCTGGCGATCTCCCTCCTAGAGGCCCAGGGCACTGCTGGGCCCGTCCCATGAGCCCAGCCAGCGACCTCCCGTTGACAGGCACAGCTCCTACCACGAACTCATCGGTGATCTGACTCTGATAGGTTCAGGGCAACTCTGGACCCAAAACCTAAGCCTAGCCAACGACCTCCCGCCGTCAGGACCTGGGCACCACCGACTGTCACCATACCCTGAGCCACAGAACCGATATCTGAGCTGGTGACACTGAGCATGTCATGTGAACTCAAGGTTCGTCGGAGGTTGGCCGTCAAGGAGAAATCTTGTGTGTGTCACAAATTAATGATTAACAATGTATTTACATTTAGTTAAAGACTTGCTATTTGCAGGAAATTAAGAAGGCACAGCCAGACAGGCACAGCCGATTGTGACGATAATAACTATTTCAAAATGAGAAAAATAACTATTTTTAACTTCTTCTTGTCACAGGCGTCAAATACAGAATATTCACCGGGGGGTAATCTTAAACAACAACAGTTATTCACACCCATTCTTTATAGAGTTTTCCAAATGTAAAACCTCCTTTGTCAAAATATAATCAGAATTCAAACGAATAAGATGAAGGGAAGGGTGTCCAATGTGATTGCCTGACCCACGGCATCTTTATAGGATTTCTATATTTCGATGCAATGAATCCAAGTGAAACTAATTGACATATGCATAAGGGTGCAGGACCACTCAGTGCATTGAGTGCACACGGCTACAAAATGAGGCAAATGAAGATCTGGAGTTCATTCAGCCTCCTATCCTTCTGAGATCAGTAAACTATGGACCTTTGTATTGGGTAATGGTAAAACCTTTTACTTACAGTGCTTGGAAGCAGCAGAAATGTGGTATGAAGTACTATTTGAAAAACAAATTAATATTCCTCACTGATTAACCTGAATATCTGGCATGGATTCAGTCTGCTGGGACCTACGATGGACACCTGTGAAGAGCTTCTTTGAAGGCTACCAAATGCACGTTATAGACTCCATGCAGCTTCCACTCTTCCTGTGCTAGACCAGAGAACATGAATCCTCTGTTTGCACCTGCACCCCAAATGATCAGGTCCTTCATAATGTTTGATGGGGCCATGTCAACAGTGGCATAACGCAAAATGATGTTCTCCCACCTGCAGAATCTGTTGTCTCACAGATATTGATAGGCCTTGGACTAAATGGGGGCCCCTTAAAGATTTGGGGTCCCCTGAAGGGCTGGGGGCCCGTTTTTCACAGGGGTTGCAGGGGTCTTTGTTACACTTCTGCATGTCAAATATCGTCCCCCAGGTAAAAGGCAAATTAAAGATGTGAGTCCTGACATGGCCAACTCAACCTGTCATCCTTCTGAGATCAGATAAATTAATACTGCCGAGTTGGGTAATGCCACCTATTGCTAAATGCCAAGGTATAATTTAGTTTAGCTCTGCCTTCTGAACAAAGTTTCACTTTGATTTTATTACATGTGGCGTAAGCTTCCTGGTGCAGTGTGCTAAATGCTGTGCAGCAAGGTTCCAGCTACGTAGATTAATTTCATTTGCACTGAAGAAGGCCTTAAAATCACTAGGACATGCAAAGTACTGAGTCCAAATACGATGTGCAGCTCCTCACATTTACAAAGTCAACTTCTAGAGCAAATCCACAACTTCATTACTCAAAAACACTTAGGCCATATAAGTGTTCACTTTACTAGAAAGTACCACCAATTCGAAGTGGTCCATGCGAAACTGATTTTCACATTTGCATATGGTTCATTTTGCGGAGAACCTTTTCTCCATTGGCAATCTTCTGAGCAATGTGAGAGAAATGGCCTTGTTCTAGTTCTTTGCCTTACGGAGCACATTTTTGCATCACTGATGGTCTCAAAATCACAGAAGATGCCCCATTGCAAATTCTAGTGGCTTAACTGAGAATGCAGACCTTGAGCCAATGTACCAGAGGACTGCCAATATGCTAAAAGCAGGCATTGGCCTCATTCAGATTGTTAGGGAAGCTCTGAAGATGCACAAGAGAACACATGGTTCATAAGGTGAAAGTGTGAACTGTTGCCCAAACGGACAAGATAGGTGGAGTTAAGAATATTAAATCTATGCTACAATTAGACCCTGCCTGACCACCTTACCTGCGGCTGAAGTACCCTTTCATACACCGCTCTGCTGCATTTGATTCAAGGCCTCTCGTACTTCGTTTCCCTCTGGACCTCTCTCGGCTCCTCTGCTTTCACTCTCCCCAGTCTCCTGCTGTTTTCTGCCTGTCTAACTTCCCATTCCACTTTTACCTCTTATCACATTTTGCCCCCTTTTTACAGGTCGAGCATAGCAGCATGCATGTGCTGTTTTTCGACCTATTGTAATCTATTCTGTGGGATTTAAACACGCCTATCACTTTAATTTGTTCCTGGGCTTGCCTTTCAACAATCCCTTGATGTCATTGGTAAATGCTTTATGTTTGTCCCGCCTTGAGGCTCCTTTGTTATGCCTTGGAGATTGACTCTATTACATGGATTATTGCATGATGGCCAATATACTTTCAGAAGAGCAAACTACTTTTGTCTCTTCCCTTCGCGCTCCATTGCACTTTGAGCGCGAACCGTGCAAACACGATCAGAGGTATTGGGGCGCTCTTCACATTGTTCACACTGTTACCTAATCAGATTCATTTAAATTGTGCTTTTGTCTCTCCCCTTCGTGCTACCATGGCTCTCAAAAAACCCTTGTAATTGGTAAATGCTTTACCTAAAAAAAAAAAAATCAGAAATCATCAAAGCGTCTATCCCAGCAGGAAAGCCAATACTACAATATTCACTGCACACTGGGAAACTCTCCCCATAATACTTTGCAAGTCATTCTTTTTCAAAACATTTTTGCTCATATCTCAGCCTGTGATGGTCCAAGGACAGTGGGTCCATCACTAAACTGTTCAGCACGATATGCTCTTTCTGTCTAGGTCAGCTCTGGATCCCCCCACTAGGTTGGAGGGGACCTGAAAATAATAACCTCTCCCACCATTCAGTATCTGTTTAAGCTCTCTTATGGCTGGATTTTTTGTTTTACAGCTGGGAGTAGTTTATGAAAATATTTTAGTAAACCTACTAGTTCTTTAGTTATATGCAGGGCTACTGAATTATGTGGCAGAAAGGACCAAACTATATGTCAGGGTTAACCAATGTATGTGGCTAAAAAAATGTAGTTATACCTTTACAACGCCAAAAGCTTCAACCCAAGGTAAATGCGAGACCTATTGCATTGCTAATGCTTTTCACTCTTTCTCTCATTTTTCACTTGTGCCTTGTTTTGCCCCATACACTTTTTCCACTCTCTTAGACTTCATTTATTACTCACTCTGCCCCTTTCTAGTCTTCTTTTTGCCTATTTTTTGCCTCCTTACACTTCTTTTTTGCACCGTCCACGTGCCTGCCTTTCTCGCTCTGTGTTCCATAAAAGCCTAGCCTCACCCATCGTCCCTGGATCTTCCCTCCCTCTTCTGCACCTTCTTAATGGCGGCTGCAGTGCGGACCAGCCATTTGAAGGTGCAGCCTGACCATACTGGACCTTCCTTCCTGCGGCTGAAGTGCCGATCTTACAACTAGGCCTGACCCTTTTGGACTCTGTTCCGTTGCGTCAGACCAAGACCGCAGCCTCCCTCCCTCCATTTGCCTCTTGACCTTTCTTTGCTCCTCTGTCTTCATTCTCCCTCACTGTTCTGCCCCTTTCTGCCTTCTCACTCCTTCTCACTTTAGCCATGTTAAGCTGTTTTCACTTTTGCCTCGTTTTTCCAGATTCCCACTCTGCAGTCATTCTCCACTTTCCCTCTTTTTGCCTTCTTTTTGCTGTTATGTGGCTTTTTTTCCTTGTTTTTGCCTCTTGTTATGCTTTCTTCCACTTTTTTCTTATACCTTTACATTTCCTTGTGCTCTTGCGTCCTGTTGCCACAGCTTACTCTCGCTCTGTCCTTTCCGGCCAAGTGAGCTGTGAGTGCCTTCACCCACCCATTACCCCTGTATGTCCCACCCTTCTGGACCTTCATAATGGGGGACCCAAGACGGACATGCAAAGGCAAGCCCATGTGCACCTGTTTGCGCCCAGGGCCAGGAGCTGCGTCCACCACCATTCACCCATCCATGCAGTCTGAGATGCTACTGTGCACCCAGATCTCCTCTACCCATACTAATTGTGCATTCTCCTACTCCCGCTGCATCTTCTCCTGCGTCTCTCCCACCCTGCAACCTCTGACTGCACACTACACCCCACCAGCCAAACAAGCATCCTCTGGCCTCCACTCTCAACGTGTACCAACCACCCAACTACAACTTACAAGACACACTACTACGCGCAGTACTCCACCCTCACCTTACAGCCCAACCTTTGCTTGCTCACCAAACATGGTATTGAAATTTGGGACTTTTTGCATGACCTTTCTCTGAATCTACATCTGTTGGCCATCCCCTTTTACAATATCATCAGAGAGGTCAGAACCAGCAAACCCTTAGGAGGTCTCCCCATCATGTACAAATAAAAAAACAACTGCTTCATTAAAGTCTCACCACCTCAAGCACCACCATTTCAGAGGGACCCAACTGCAATGGCCCTCACTCCAAGGTCAAACTTCTGCAAAACTCTTGCAAACCTCATTGCCCTGCTGGAGCTCACATCCAACTCTTTCATTCTACTTTGTGGCCTCAACTTTCAGCTACAAAACGACACCAATGCCACCAACCTCTTGTAGAACTGAGTATTCTAGGACTCGCCCAAGGAGTGAAAGACTGCACCCAAATAGTTGGAAATTTCCTTGACACCATATTCACCATTGTCTCCAAAATCACAGTGGACAAACCCAACTCACTATCTCACCGGGACTGACCTCTCTGTCATTTGTTATGGCCAGCACCTGTCAATCCAGAACAGAAATGAACATAGTAAGACCTCCAGGCACAACTTGAACAAGATCCTAAAAAAAAACCGGATCTCCGAGCTTCAGTGACACTGCCTGCATCACCACAATGACCTAACATGCCCCATCATGAACTTCAGCACTTGAATCACCTCCTGCGCCGACTCTCTAACTTCTCTAAAACACACCTCCACATCTTGCTCCAAGCCATAAACAAGCTGGCACACAAAAGTTCTCCAACTCATCGAACACCAAATCAAATATTTTAGTGCTGACACCACTCCCACAATAGCAAAGGCTCCTACAGAACAGCCCCACTGAATTATTACCAGGCATTCAAAACTGTCAAGTCTGCAGCACTCACCAACAGGATCTAGTACAGCTCCAACACCTCAAAAGAAATCCCTGCCATTATGAAGGAATTCACATCCCCCGTCACCAGCTCCATGACCATCATGCACTCACAGGAACTCCCACTACTACAGCAATAAAAACAACACCATTAACAACTTCATACTACAACTGGACCGCTCCACCCTGCCATCTTCCACCCCAAAGAAAATAACACCCAGGATACCACCCTGACCAGATGGCCAGCCATCACTACACAGAAAACTTCCAACACCATGAGCTCCATACTCTCAGGAGCACCTGCGGATTTTTGTCTTCACTTCATAGTCACCAAAAGACTCAATCACATCTGAGCAGCCCTCACAACAATTTTCAATGACTTTCACCATTCCCACCTTCCAGGACTCTTGGAAACATGCATCATCTTGCCTCTACTGAAGAAAACCTCTGCAGACCCGAAGACACGGAAAACTACAAACCCATCTTTCTCCTCCCCTAGCCAGCCACAGTAATAGAAAAGCTCTTTAGCATCTAGATGGCCAACCATCTTAACACCAACCACCTCCTGGACTTCTCCCAAACTGGATTCAAACCCAACCACATCACTGAGACCTCACTCATCGCTTCCACCAATGGCATACACCTCATCATGGACAAGAGTGACACAAAGGCACACATCCTACTCAAACTTGTGTCTTCTTTCGACACTATCTCCAACCCCATTGTCAACCAGCCTCTCCACAAGACCAGAATCCATGGACCAGCACTCCTATGGGTCAGCTCCTTCCTCCCAGGATGCACCCAAACAGTCTGCTTAGCCCCATACTCATCCACTGCCTCCAACTTGTCCTGTGACATCCCTCACGGCTCCTTGCTTAGCCCTATGCTTTCCAACATCTAAATGGAGCATAGGGCTCCTCGCTTAGCCCTATGCTTTCCAACATCTAAATGGATTTAGCATTATTTCTTATGCTGACCACACCCAATTCATCCTCTGCCTCCTAAGGCACGGAACACCCAGGCAAACTTCTTCAGCATGACTGATGTCGTGAACTGGATAAAAAACAATTGCTTAAAACTTAACACTAACAAAACAAAAGTGCTCCTACTAGAAAAAGACACCTCTCGCTGGAACTCAGCCAGGAACCTAGTGATTCGTGATTGATAATTAAATCTCTGTGTCCACCCGAGTCAGCACTTTCACATCTAACTTCTTCCACACCCTCAGGCTCCTAAAGAGAGTCTTCAGATGGCTCCCCCTGTACCCTTGAAGATCTATCACTGAAGCCCTGATCACAAGCAGACTGGATTATGGCAATGCACTCTATGTCAGCATCACCGCTCAGTTCACCAGGAGCTCTAAATCATAGAAAATGCAGCAACTAGACTCATTCTCAAACTACCACTCAGCATTCACATACCTAAACACCTCAAAGACCTTCACTTGCTCCATCTCTACAAATGTGCCCTCTTCAAGCTCCTCTAGCACACCTAAAAAGCACTACACAGTAAAGGCCCAGAATACCTCAAAAGCCACACACCTAAACTCGACCAGCCTCCTCCTTGCTTCCATACCTTGTATCTCCCAAGTCAGAGCCTAGGGCAGTGCCTTTTTTCTACCGAGCCCTCAAAGCCTGGAATTACCTCCTCCTCCACATCAAAGCCACCATCTTCATCTTAGAATTCTACAGGAAGTTTAAACCCTGGCTCTACCAATAGGCTTCTGTCAGGGCTGCACCACCTTTCTTATGCACCAGGTTACCATTCCTCGTGCTATGAATGTAGTACAAATAATCACTACATAACATAAGTTTGTTTTACTTAAAAGTATTTTGGTAGTGATAACTGACGAGGCAATATATGTGAAGGTACATATTATCAACATTGATACTATTAGAAACAATGCTCAGGAACTGGACAAGACCCCAGTGCGGATCTTAGTGAGGTCACATCTTGACTCTTGCTACAAAGGTCAGGAAATCGCAAATGCTTCATAAAATCCTCAATGAAGGCCAGAACATGTTCCTCACCAATGTTTTCGAAATCTTACAAGAAAATCTTAATTAAGAAATTCTTGAAGGAATAAAACTGGATCGATGGCTTCGGCATCAACAGTAATCAAGGATGGCCCAGAAACCAAACTCAGCCCTGGACAATGTGTTCAAAGCAGCCTCACATTGCAGGAGGCCAAACTAGAACCGTGCATGGAACTAAAATGGCTGGATCATGGCAGCCCATCCAGCTCTGAATGCACCCCCAGTGAATACGTTCGCCTTTTGGACCTAGCTCTGCTACCGAAGCACTACCTAGGTTCCTGTTAGGAGCTTGTCAACAGGAGGTCATCACAATGAGAGCTGCAGAGCTTGTGATTAAGGCCATTTGTCCTGAGTTTATTAAAAAACATTATTTAGCAGCGAGTTCCGGCAAGACTACATCCCTCAAGTCGTTTAATCTTGAGTCCAAGTCAGAAAGAGTGTAGTCGACTGTGACACTGTGCCCAGGTGGGAGAGGGGCGCGGGTTGCCAGTGGTGAAGGGGGCATTGAGAAGTAGCGAGGGACCTAGAAGAGACTAGTGTGTCATGTTACCGCCTCTTGTTATGCTAGTTACTGTTTACGTGAAATGAATGACCTCTAGGTGGGGCCCACAGGTGGGTACCAGCAGAGCAGATGGGGAGGGCATATAGTGGTGTGAGTGGGATCCATCCAGAGACTGGCAACGCTGACGTCCATCTCCTCTGAAACCCCACATATTGGGGCAAAACATGGTGTCAAGAATCGTTTGTCCAAGGAGAACAGAAACAGCAAGAGAGATGCTAGGCAGACATCCACTGCCCACACTGGAGGGTGCTGTGACCAGGATTCACACTGCCCACACTGGAGCGTGCTGTCACTGGGATTCACACACTTGATCGTGGTGCCACTAGGATTTACCCACTGAAGGTGCTGTCACTGGGATTAAAATATTTGAGGGTGCTGTCACTAGGATTCACCTACTGAAGGGTGCTGTCACTGGGATTCACACAGAGGGAGGGGCTGTCACTAAGATTCACACACTGGAGGGTGCTGTCACTGGGATTCAAACACTCGAGGGTGGTGTCGCTAGGACTGGCACACTGGAAGGTGCTGTCACTGGCATTCAAAATTTTGAGGGTGCTGTCACTAGGATTCACCTATTGTAGGGTGCTGTCACTGGAATTCACACACCGGAGGGGGCTGTCACTAGGATTTACACACTGGGGGGTGCTGGCACTCCAAATCACACAATAGAGAGTACTGAACCCAGAATCGCACACTGGATGCTACTGCCACCCAGAATCACACACTGGCGGGTGTGTCACTCAGAATCACATACTGGTGGGCGCTGGCACAAAGAATCACGCACTGGAGAGCGTGTCACCCAGAAGCACACACCACATGCTGCTGTCATGTACTATCATACACTGCACACCTGTTATACAGGTACCGCTGACGATCTCCCCTGTATTAGTTTTATTTGGGGGTTCTCTAGAGTTGCAAAACCTCCCTAGCTCTTATAGAAGCTTGCTGTTTTATTTAATACTCTTAGGTAGGCGGGAGGTACGCATATATTGGATTTCCCCCACTTCACCAACTCGATTGGAATGGGTGTATGCAGTAACAAAAGTATGTAAGTTAGACCTTTGTAGAACTGGTGTTAAAAATATACAAAAGCTCTGGCAACCTTGGGTGAATTGGTTGGTTTTGAGCGCTTCTTCCTTAGTATAATGTCCAATGATTATTTCAAACTTGGGGTGGTACTCAGAAACCTCACCCCTAAGGTTTTTGACTTCTTTATACTGATTGTCTTGGACTCATCCAGGAGATGCTGGAACGCAGGCTGGGTCAGATCAAAATGGAAGTATATAAAGATATATGAGGACACACAAAAAAAATTATATACTGCAGAGTTGGGGAGGGAGGGCGGCTTAGACAGAGAATCACACACTCCGGGGGTGCTGCAGCCCAAAATTATTCAATTAATGGGTGCGTCCCCCAAATTAACACGAAGTCTGGATGTTATTTTCCATACTCATACTTTGCAGGGGTACTGTCACCTAGATTCATACTCTGCACGGGTACTGGTCAGCAACCCACATACTGCTGTCATCCAGACTAATACATTGCAAGGGCACAATCACACACAGTCATACCACGCAGGTGTGCTGTCACAAGATCCACACTATGCAGTTGTACTATCAAACAAAGCCACACGCTGCAGGGGTGCTGTCACCCAAAATCACACACTTTAAAGGGGCTGTCACACAAAAGCACAATTGGTAATGGAGCTGTCACTCAGAATCAAATAGTTTGGGGCTGTTGCCAACGAAATGACATACTGCAAGGGTGCTGTCGCCCAACATCGCACATTTAGGTGGTGTCGTCACCCAGAATCACAGAAACAGCATTGATTGAGTCACATACTGCAGGGGTGGTGTCTCCCAAAATCACACATTGTAGGCGTTCTCTCCACAAATGATCATACATTGGAGGTGTTTTGCCACCCGCAAATCATACAGTGGAGGGGCACTGTCGCGCATAATTAGATGTTGCAAAGCCTCGCACTGAAGGAGTTTGCCTGCTTGAATTAAGGACTATACTAGTACTGGTCACAAACGTCCGTACTAAAATGATGTTCACTTCTAGAATTATACAATGCAGAGGCCCTGTCCCAAAGAATCGCACACTGCAGGAGTACCGTTGTCCAGAATCACACAGGGGGAGATGCTGTCTGCCAGAATAAAAATGCTGGGGAGCTGCCATCCAGAATCACGCTGTGTGTAGCCACGAGGAATCAAGCACTGCATTTACTTCAGTGATGCTGGGTTCAGAGAATCGGCTAGGCTGACCACCTCCCCCATGTAGATAGGAACACTGTTTCCCGTACTGGGTTTTTCACTTGTAAATAGTTGTCATCGGGTTTCTTTCTCTGATTTGATCAATGGATGAAAACTAAGACTATAACAACCAGAATGCATTAGGTTATCTCAGAAAATGCCCATGCTGGAAGCAGTGCCGGGAATGACATGGAGGAGGGATGGTCACCCTGGAGAACACACACTGCATGGAATGCTGTCACCTAGAATCACATACTGTGGACGATGCTTGGTTTCAGAGGAGTGCATCCACAGTTGTATTCAGAGGGGCCTATTTAGAAAGACATACTGGAGTACTAAAGTAATACTCCTGTAGTGCGATAGTACTAATTCTGTAGCAGTCTTTAGGTAGTCTTACATGTCTTTGTAAATTCTCCCAAGCCATCTAAAATAGGAATAAAATTGAAATATTTGAGTTATATGCATATACAATTAGTACAAACTTGACTGAGCCCTCTTTTTACTTTTACTAATAGAAAAACGTTTTGTGGGCGATTAAAAAAGATATGAGTATGTAAAATAGTATTCCTATAGTACTGTTGTCCGTACACACAAATGTGTTTGTGGATCGCTCTGGAGATTTTGTCTCACTGCACAGATATAACAATTTCTACTAAGATTTTACTTTGCAATGGCCGTGTCCCGCTGATTTAGATGCAACATAAGCCGAATAGCCAGTTCTTTTTCTTTTATTACAACAACCTTCTGCAGCGTAACATCACCCAGAGCATCTCTCTTTCTCTCTCTCTCTCTCCCACTTTCTGTCCTACCTTCTCTAGGCCTGTGGTGAGGGGCGTAGCTACCAGAAGCGCAGAGGGTGCAGCGGCACCGGGCCTGGGGTCTGAGGGGCCCATTGAGTCCTGATGAATATTGTTTTTTACTACCTAGCATACAATTAGAGAGGCGTTTTCATTGCATACCCTGGGGCCCGTGGCACCCTAGCTACGCCACTGCCTGTGGTCACCAAGAACCAGGCACCGCACACAGCGCACGGGTGCCTGTCAGCCAGCACTGCTCGCGCTGCGAAGAGGGCAGTGCCACCCGTTGATTGCAGCCGCCCCCACACCGGTGGAACCAGAGGACTTTCCAAGCAAATACGTCATGGAACATACAGAACAATGACAGAGCTATTTTGTCTCTCGCTCCAAACCTGTTCTGTTCCTTGTCATGGTTCGGATTCCATTGTAATTACCTCTCAGGCGGGTAGAAGAAAGTTGGG